>NW_013952404.1:4400716-4407277 GCF_001266775.1 Austrofundulus limnaeus | reverse complement strand
CCACAATACTATCCAGTACAATACAATACAATGTAATGTATTAAGTATGATAAAATACAATACAATGAAATACAATACAATGTATTATGTTACAGTTTGATATTGAAGAAATTTATTGGTGTTGTTCATTTACTGATTTTTAAAAGCACCACACATTCTGTAGTTTTTCCCCCCAAGTGAAACATGATATAGTGTTATAATAAACTATTGCGTGATTATTTCTGTGATTAAACTGATGATTTTATGTACAGACTGGTCTGGATGGCTGGACGATACAGTCAGCAGGAAGTAGCTACATGCCTGAACACATGTTCAACRTATGGTTACTGAATGTAAAAGAAACACTAGTTGAAAAACAAATTATGTCAAGAGGATTTGACCCTTGAGCAGGACAGTGAAATACGGTACAACACGATACGACAGCACAACACTACGCAATAAAATATGGTTTAATGGTTTAAATATGGTAAAATACAGTACAATGCGATACGATATATGATACTGTCTGATACGATGCGATGCRCRTTAAAGTACAATWCACCAGGATGTAATACGATGYAGTGCAGTATAGTACAGTATAATTAATATTATTATTGTCCGATAGGGAATATTTGATTTGGACTTTACTCAAACTGAAAATCAAATGCTGTTGAGCTTCAAACATCCTCATAATTATCAGWCTTGTGCCTGACTGTCATCAGAAACACTGATGGAAGGCAATTATTATCCTATGAGTGAACACAGAGTGAAAAGCTAAGCACCTGCGAAGGCAGCGGGGATGTAGTCCTTGACCTCGATGTAGACAAAGAGAGCAGGCAGAGTGAGAGGCATGTTACTCTCACTGCGCAGGCAGATGTGATGAAAGCCTGCAGGACCAAAACAAAAAACCTCAGTGATTTTAAAAAYCAGCACAGCTCATGAAAAAAAAGGCTAACTAAAAAATAGCAAACTATAGGAAGCTATGAACAAATCAGGGATTTTAAGTCATGTGGAGGAGGTGAAATGTTTTGTTCTCTGGCCTGACTGGATGGCGTCCACGGGGATWATTCTGTGCCCCACAAATTTCCCGTTCTCCTCATGAACTACAATTCTCAGAGCGGCCATTTCTGGGAGCAGGATCTGCCAGAAAAAAGAGTGTTTATTAGGACTGAAATCAGCAGCGCATCAAAACATAAACACACTCATGTTCATGTGTTTATTAGGGTCTGTTCAGAGCTTTTAACGCCCACCTTCTCAAAAACAAAAGGCTCCTCGTTCCACACGGGATTAATGGCGTTGGGCGTCGTGGTCCACTTGGTACGGTATTTCTTCTTGGGGTCTCCTGGCAGTCCGATCACCTCCACCTCAACCCCGGTTTTCACACACTTGTCAGAAAGAAACTGTCCTGAGTAGATCTGTTTGAGACAACGAGGCTTGATGGTTAACGGCGCTGATGAGTGCTGCTGCGTCTGCATGCAGATGAAACAATGGACATAAATGTAGCTCAGGTTCTCGATCATGCAGGGTCCATTTAAAAACCAGGAATCATGCTTTCAGCCCCAGCAGGAAGCTTTTATTATGATGGACTCTGCGTATAAACACATCTAAAAAACACTCACGTTTACCTAAGCTGTTAAAGCTAATTTAGTCCTTAAATTTGAACTTTGTTTTACTTTCAGTGCAATACTACAAATACTTTAGCCTTAAAACGTGATGATTTTTTTTACCTGGAATTGTGTAATGAGTTTGTCCTCAGAATATAAACTTATTTTTATCACTCTCAGCTGAAAGGCAGAGGCAGATGATGTTTTTTTTCCAGAATCTGTGCGTATATTCATTTCTCTGTCTGTTACYAAAATATCTTTTGAGTCACTAGGTGAATTTTATTGAAACTAGCAGAAAGTAATTAATGTGTGTACCTCTATAATCCTTACCATTTAGCCAACCCAAACCAATATAGCGGCTATAAATAACTGATTAAAAAAAAACACAAAAATGGCTCTAATTCAATCAATTTTGCAGCTATTGATTTAAACTTTGGTGTGGTTGTAGCTGAGAGTGATCCCCAACGCATATTCTGAGAGCTCAGACTGAGAGAGATGTTTAAAATTAGGTACCTAAAAGTTGTACTTAAGTAAAGGGGCAGACATTATAAGAGTTTTTCTTTGTTCTCCTGCCTTTCATTTTATTTGTGATTTGTATTTTTTTATTGTATATAGAATTTATTTTGTTTTTAAAGGAAATAAATAAACTAAGATAAGTAAAAGTAGCAATACTTGTTTTTACTCAAACAAAAGTAAAAAATATCTCTCCACGAAATTACTCAAGTAAAAAAAAGGATTTTGTAAAAAGAGTACTCGAGTATTGAGTTAGTGACTATAACATCTGATTTAATATCTAAAAATGTTGTCATTAGACTGAAACAAATAGTTACGTGCAAATATATATATAAATTAATTACACTTATAAAAGTATATATATATATATATATATATTACAAAACAAGGTAAAGTACTTCCAGTGACTATATCTACTGTTTGCCATATATTCACTTGACCTCCAAATGTCTCAGCAGATCGACAATATTATTGTGTCTCAACATAAACTGTAGGTGTGTGTCTCTGGTGCATTTCTGGTTAAAACATGTTTGTTCTTCATTCAGTGAAGTTACTTACAGTGGGAAGAGTACTCAGACATTTTTCTCAAGAGTAGCGATACTTTATAATATTCTTACTCAAGTAAAGTAAAAAGGATGATGTGTTCGAAATACTCCTAGAAGTACATCTTTTTCTGAAACTTACTCAAGTAAGTGTGACTACTAAATCGGTAATTACTACCCATCTCTGGTATTATCTGTTGGGACTAAAATGCTCCATGAAAGGTGGCAGGTGATGTGCATTCATTTAGGGAACGTTCGTTTTATTTAGTTTGAGCAGGTGATGGAATTGTGCCGATCACAAATTAAAAACACAACACCGACGGTTTGAACCTGCCTTTATAGTCAGCGTGCTCGCCACAACCGTGTCAATCCTGTCGCAGAACGGGTCGAACCTCTTGTCGCTGCGACGCAGGACGTCGTGTTTGAGGAGGTAACCCGTTCTGCCGTTGAACTCGAACAGAGCCATGTTCAGCTGCATGGGGAAGTCTGGGAGGACAAAACACACACAGACACACACAGACACACAGACACGGATCATTCGTGCCACCTGTCTGCAGCCTTCAGGAGCAGCAGGGATGCAGATGTGCAGCAGAGGCCTCTGCAGCACAGAGAGGTGCAGCACTGACCTCCTGTGGTGAGAGGAAGGAAACTCACGTCTGAGATATAAATCATTTCAAGAGTGTCAGAAAGTTGGTCAATTCTTTGTGCAGTGTTGTATAAAGTACCACAAAGTGATACTTGAGTAAAAGTACAATTATCTTACCAAAAAATTACTTTGGTAAAAGTTAAAGTCTCCTTTAGGAATATTACTTAAGTCTTAAAGTATCTGATATTTTTGTACTCAAGTACTAAAAGTAAAAGTATTGATTTAAAAGTAGCAGTTAGATTTTCTGTAAGGATATTTATTAGGAGGTGACCTCCCCAAAAAAAATGAAGAAATGACTTTGTTGTATTAAAATAAATAATTTATGTAAAATTTATGATGCACTAGTCTATCTGTTTCAGTTTATATACATTTATCAAAACTTTTCCCAAAAATGAAAATCTATCTGAGGGCTGTGGCCAAATACAATAATATAATTCATGAAATACAAATACTTCTTAAGTACAGTCCTTTTATTTTAATGATTATGTCCTGCTGGAGTGTGACATGATTTGTTTGTGTACAAACTAATACGGTATCAGAATTTTATATATTTATACTTCTCATTCAACCACAATTAAATTCACTCTATCTAGGAGGCACAATTTATATGGATGGTATTTATGTTTTTACAATAACAAAGTGGAATGAAAACAAGCAAGAATGAAATAAAAATAAACAACTTTCTACTTCTTGCCTTTTTAAAAAATGTAAGGAGTAGAAAGTACAGATAATTGTGTGAAAATGTAAGAAGAAAAAAAGTAGGCTGAAAATAAATTACACAAGTAAAGTACAGATACCCAAAAATTCTACTTAAGTACAGCAACAAAATATTTGTACTTAGTTACTTTACAACTCTGTCTTTGTGTAAACTTGGTTAAATATTCAACTCAGGCCTTTCTAAAGATCAGTGTTTATGAGACAAATGACTAAAATCATAAATCACATTCTCCCACTAAGCTGGAGAAACATACACTGCTCAAAAAAATAAAGGGAACACTTAAACAACGCACGCTAACTCCCAATCTTAATCAATGAAATATTCGCATTGAGTACTTTGTTCTGTACAGAGTTGAATGTGCTTCACAAAAGTTTGATTTACTTGGACTTAGCATGCGTTGTTTAAGTGTTCCCTTTATTTTTTTGAGCAGTGTATGAATGCATTGAACCAGTTATCGATATGAAAATAGAAACTTATAAGAAAGAATGTTATAACCAAGTTAMTAGTAAATATTGAATGATGCTATAGATGTAAGTGGGTGTAAAAAATTAGTTTGTTCTTCTACCCTCTGAACGTGTAAATATATTTCACTATTGTTCTTCTTGTGTTTGTTTTAAGCTTGTTTTCTTTGCATATAACTTTGTTTATTCTTTTATTACAGAACGTTCATTGAAGTCAAACTAAACTAAACAGAGCTTGGCCTATTTCATAAATCAAATATAAAGCTGGACTAAGCAACGCTCTTTGTTTTGATTGTCTACTTCTATTAAAAAAAGGTTATTTCACTACATTAAGAAAATTGCAATAAATCTGGATATTCCTTCATGTTTTGCAAGAAGATGGAGATATTTCAGAGAGATGTTTAGCATCATATTTTCAGTTATACCCATCGTCTGATAGTTGAGAGCCACCATTTGGCAGCCGACGTTCCAGAAAGGCTGAGGGCTGTAGTTGGAGGAGTCCATTCTTGTTCCTTTTGGATAAATCCTGCTCATTTGTCTCTTATTGTATCTTGAAAAGGTGGATTTAGGAAGAATGCCATATTATTATTATTTTACACATAAGAGATTTAAACAAAGTATATTTACACAGAGAAAATGTATGGGTTTTTTTTTTTTTTTTTTTTTTTTGCTACACAAGGATACTCAACAAATTCAACAGCAGTCTTTGCGATCATGGCCTCCCCTTTGGTCTCCACAAAAGATGAGATGGCATAACTTTTGTTTTTCCCTGAAGAAGAAAATGAGAGGTTTATATCTCACACTGATGTGTGTTTAAAAAGTGGTGATGCAAAAAAAATAAAAGTTTATCCTACTTTTGGAGTTTTCAAACGAGATGAATTTGTTGGGCTGGATGTAGTTCACTATGGATGACATGGCCTCGTACGCTGTTACTTCCTGTCCAGCTGTGCCCTGCGAGGGATTGACAGGAAGTCAGCTGATGTTTAGATTCTTTTTGCTGCAAAACAAATAAAAAAATGAATCGTTTTACCTCGTCTGATGTCTTCATTTTCTCCTCATCCTGTTCTTCTGTATCTTCTTGCTCCTCTGTGTCCTCCACAGCGGCTTCTCCTTCAGCTGAAACATAAAAACAGTGTTCGTTCTTCGACTGGCTGTCTTGGTCTGAACCTGCGGCCTCGGGGTTTGAAGTCTTTGACCACAGAGCTACCAGCCTCATGTGAAAGCTGAATCTGTCGTACACACCTGGGTTTTCCTGTGTGCCAGCAGCTGGGTTGGTGTCGTCCTGGGGAGAGGAGTTTGGGTCCTGGGGGGTTTCAGCTGCTGCAGTCTGATCGGTCACTGCAGGGCTGGGTTTCTTGGTCTGGACTTGCTTTTCATGACCCTTTTTGTTTTTTATGAGGATCTTGCCCATGAGCTCAGAGGGGCTGGGGATCTGCTGGCCCGGCTTCAGCTAGAAGTAATCAAATAAATGTGAGTAAACTAGAATAAAACAGCACATTTTAGCAAAATTGTAAAGTAACTAAGTACAAATACTTTGTTACTGTACCTAAGCATAATTTTGGGGTATCTGTACATTACTTGAGTAATTATTTTTCAGCCTACTTTTTACTTCTACTTTTTACATTTTCACACAATTATCTGTACTTTCTACTCCTTACATTTAAAAAAAAGGCAAGAAGTAGAAAGATGTTACTTTTATTTCATTTTGCTTGTTTTCATTCCAGCTTGTTATATAAAATACTATCCATATAAATAGTTCCTCCTGTTACGATTGAGTTTGGTTGATTAGAACCCCAAGATGCAGAACTGAGTGAGGTGGCAAAAAGTGATTGATTAAAACAAAAACAAAGGGGCTGACGTGGCAGCAAACAAGAACAAGGGATTTGAGCAGGAACATGAACATCAAACAGAGAACAAGGATCTGACAAAGACTGAGGACAAAGGACAGAATATAAAGGAAGAACTAATGAGGTAAAACAACACCTGGGGGTGAAACATGAGGCTCAGGTGTGAGTGGGCGGGGCTAGAGCAAAGGCAGACAGGAGGAAGAAAACAGGAGGAAAAGACAAAAAACTTAGACTAAATCATAAGCACAGAC
>NW_013952404.1:4395519-4400563 GCF_001266775.1 Austrofundulus limnaeus | reverse complement strand
GAGGTAAAACAAGAAACACCTGGGGAAGAAACATGAGGATCAGGTGTGAGTGGGCGGGGCTAGAGCAAAGGCAGACAGGAGGAAAAGACAGAAAACTTAGACTAAATCATAAGCACAGACACAAATCACGACACCTCCTAGATAAAGTGAATTTAATTGTGGTTGAATGAGAAGTATAAATATCTAAAATTCTGATACCCTATTAGTTTGTACACAAACAAATTATGTCACACTCCAGCAGGACAAAATCTTTAAAATAAAAGTTAAGTATTTATATTTCATGAATTATATTATTACATTTGGTCGCAGCCCTCAGACAGATTTTCATTTTGGTGAAAAGGTTTGTGTACCCTTGATATATGTATATAAACTGAAACAGCTAAACTAGTGCATCTTAAATTTAACATAAATTAATCATTGTAATACGAAACAGTCATTTCAGTATTTTTTGGGAGGTCACCGAATAAATATCATTACAGAAAATCTAACTGCTCATTTTAATACTATACTTTTACTTTTAGTAGTTGAGTACAGAAATTATCAGATACTTTAAGACTTTTACTCAAGTAATATTCCTAAAGGAGACTTTAACTTTTACCAAAGTAATTTTTTGGTAAGATACTTGTACTTTTACTCAAGTATCACTTTGTGGTACTTTATACAACACTGAGTAATATTCCTAAAGGAGACTTTAACTTTTACCAAAGTAATTTTTTGGTAAGATACTTGTACTTTTACTCAAGTATCACTTTGTGATACTTTATACAACACTGCATTTTAGTGCTTCTTAATAAMGTGATCAGATCGCAAAAACCATTATATTTTCAGTGCTAGATGCTAACAGAACATATCAAATAGTAATTTATCTAATAAAGTTTTGGTATAAAACCTAAAATAGGTTTATTATTCAGACAAAATGTTGTAATATAGGAGGGACTCACAGGGTATTTCTCCAAAGGTTCTGTTAGCAGAGCATCACCAAAGATGGTTTTGCAGTACTCGGCCATCTTTTCCTGCTGTTTCACCCTGAAACAAAACCCAAAGTTGTATTATAAATTAATTTATAATTTTTCATTTAGGATGATGGCTCTACTGGGACAGTAAAAGTTCAGATCTTACGAGTCAACGTGGTTCTCAAAGGAGAGAATGACAGGGTACTTTGAGGTCTTGAATGCACTTTCTGCGATGGCCTCTATCACATCCTGTCAAACATGACAAAACAGGCTTTTTTTTAGTCTTTTAAATTTACCTTTATGAAAACATAAACCTGGGACTGGAAACAGGATTGCAACAGAGAACATAAAGATAGAAAATTAGACAAAAGCTGAATATTATGTCAAACTGCAGTGTCTGTGATTGCCTCTGTTCTGAGGACATCAAAGCTGCAGAAACAGAACGGTGCAGCTTTGTTTGGGCTCATGGGACCGTGGAGCCGCAGCTGTCCTTAAATGGAAGTGTTGAGTGTGAGGAGGAGGACGCCGGCCTGTTTTTTGTGTTACTCTGCACTTTGAATCATCCTTGTAGTTTGGTTTTCTTTGTTTTCTGCTCAACTAAATRGTTACTGACGTTACTTTGGAGATAAATTTTGGTTTGACAGCCTTCATGAGCAGCTTCTGAGGTGTGTTTATGAGATGATGTTTTAATTATTGCATTGATTTCAGGAGGTTTCTGAGAATATTGGGCAATGAGCAGCATCTGAGACAACCTTGTAAAGGATCTCGGTGGTCATGGTGAAACCGTGGGTGATGATGGGTTCTTCATCTGGAGGTTTGCCCTTCCAGCAGTCCAGCTCCAGACACCGACAGCCGGACAGCAGACACTGACGATACATCTCAGGAGAGGACACCCCCGAGAACTGACCAGCTGCACACAGGAACAAATTAAAATATTACGATTTCTACCGTCATACTTCTAAACTCCAGATTTCAACCCTGWAACTTCAGCAGAAGGATTTATCTGYAGGTCAGACCTGTTAGGTATGTGTTGTGAGAGGACTTGATGAAGTAGTGCGGTACAGGCTGGGTCATGTCCTGACATTTGGCCAGCTTGTCCTGCATGACTACAGACGTCTCAGGACCCATCAGGAAGAACAAAAGACCTTCTGGAGAGATCAGACCTGCAGGTGCAATAAAAAACACCAAGAAGCACCGAAAATAAAAAATATAAGAACATAATCGAAGCTTTGAGTCAGTCCTTCTGGGTTTTACCTCTGTTGGCGTTGTTAGATGTGGGTTCATACTTGTCGATCAGGGCCTTGATCTGGTCTTGTCGAAGACGTGGAAACAGCTCCTCGTTGAGTCGGGAGTCCCTCTGCTTTTCGTTGAGGAACTTGGTGAAGTTATCCTTGGTCATGGTGGGTTTGGTGGAGCTGGAGTGAACGGTGAGGCAGGAGAATCACATCAGTGACCATTACCTGCCACCTGAGTGTAAACATACTGAAGCATACTGTGTGTGATTAACAGGCCTAAGTCTGAACCCTGAGACTGACGGAGAAGGGAGAAAAATGCTAGAAGTCAAACATAGCACAACACTAGCTAAAAGCTAAAGTTGGCAAATCACTAACTAAAAGCATGGAAATGTTAACTAAATGCTAAAAGTAGCATAAAAGTAGCTAAAAACTAAACGTCACAAAAGGATTACTGCAATTCATAGCRTGAGAGAAAGAATTGCAGCTAAAATCAAAGTATAGAAAAAGCTAAAAGCTAAAAATATCAAAAGGTTAACTAGAATAGAGGTTCTCAAACTGGGGTCCACGAGCTGTATCTTGGGGGTCCTCAAAAATGTTCAATAAATTGTTAATTTTTTATTTAAAATATATGCATATGGGGAACTATACACAAGTAAAACAAACACACTAAACCAAACAAAAGATAATATTCCCATAGAACTCGGTGGTTAAAATGACAGTAAATTATTTTTAAAACAGCATGGGGTTTATGAGGGGGTTCCTGGAAATTTGTCACCCTTGTAAGGGGTTCCCAGACCCAAAAGGTTTGAGAACCCCTGAACTAAAAAGTGTCAAAAGGCTGGCTAAAAATAGCAAAGGATTAGTTAAAAGCTAAAAGGAGACCAGTAGCTAAAAACTAAACATAGAAATACCGTAGGCTAGCTAAATGCTAAAAGTGTCAAAAGGCTAGCTAAAGTAGCAGACTGGTAGCTAAAAGTTAAATGTAGTGTAAGAGAAAAAACTACAGCAAATGTATAAATATAGCTCAAAGTTTATGAAGGAACTGAAAAAAACCTGTGTATTTTTATGGCAGAAAGAAAGTTAATATGGTTAAATATTTGGAAAAGTCGAAAAAGTAGGGAAAAAAAAAACAAAAGAAATAGCGCCCATCTCCTGAATGAGCCAAATGTTTTGATATAAGAACAGCTAAAGTTGTAAGAAGTATGCTTAGGTGTTTGGACTGTACAAAAATGTGTGAAAAACCATTTAAAAAATACAAATACCAATATTGTGAAGGCTGAATCAGCATTTACTGAAAACTTAAAGAGCTTTCAATCCTCTCTTGAAATATTTTTGGAACACGAATGCCAACTTACTAAGTAGTAAAGATCTCGTAGATCTCTGGTCGAGGACAGAGGTTTGTCAGGAAGGTCCTGAAGGCCGTCTCAGTGAACACATCAGGCTTGATGCTCTCGTACTGAAACATCAAATATTGACATTTTAGTCAAATGTCAACTTATTTCTGTGAAATCACAACTAAGTTTGGTTCAGTCTTAAATGTATGTGTAAGGTATAATTACATCTGATGGTCTTATTTAAACTATAAGAAACACAGGAGGAGATTAAAGGAGCAGCTGACAGGAGTAAAGCTACATTTTGACGAGCATTTGAGGTTTTCAGAGCTGACCTTTCCTTTAGGGAGGTGTGCTGCTGCCAAGGCACTTTCCACTCTCTTCTTGTCAGAAGGAAACATCTTGTAAATGCTGAAAAGGCACAAGCTTTAATCAGACCAAAATGTAGAAATCCTTTACATTGTGCAGAATAATCCATTCTTTAACCTACTTCTTTACTGGAATTTTGCCATCCTTGTTGGTCTGAAGAGAAATGCGGACGTATCTGAGGTTGAAAGCACAGTATTTTCATCACACCTCTGTTTTATGCGGTTTGTGATGAATTACCTTCACTCGGCTTCTGCACCGTGTTTCCACAACGCTCACTTACATTTTCTCCAGGAAAACTTGTCTGCACGAATTGTTTCTTGCAGCGTTGTATGCAATTGCAAGAATGTCGTCTGCCCAGTTCTTTGCAAAGACAAACAAACGAGAAAGCTGTGTTACAATTAAAATCAACAGGAGCTGAACACTTATTTAGCAGATTAAAAAAACTACACAAAGTCACCACTAGAGGGTGCAAGCATGGGAAAAAAATCAGGAAATGGTAAGAGGTGCTTTTGAACAAAGAACAATTATAATTTTATTAAGTCTGATTAAATTTGGATGCTGGAGGCATAAAGTCTACTAAAACTAAAAGGGAGGCAGAGGGAGCCTTATTGGCCTTTACTGGAGTGGGAGCGAAGGATTATTGCAGGATGTCTGATGGCCTGTGATTGTGTTTGAACAAACAGCAACAGACAGAGTGTAAACAGTTAAATAAAATCAACAGGAACACAGAGACTGGTCCTCTTAGATAGTGGTATTTTATTATTACCTGCGTCACTTTCTCTTTTGAGGCAAAGAAGTTATAGTAGGTCAGATTAACCATGTCTGGACCTGAGACAATGGTCAACGTTTTGGCAAGATGGTTGCTATCCGGGAAATCCAGGTTGAAAACATTGCGAACTTTTGGATGCTGCAAAAAAAAATGTAATTGTGCAAAAAACACATTTTATATTATATTTATTTTGTCCAGTTTTCTAAGACTGCAGGGCGTGTTTTCTGTACAGATTGAAAATCTAGAAGTTTTACTTATTCAGGCAAATATGGTGACCGGAACATGCAAACGTATGCACAAATCAGTCTGAGATTCACACATACACACACACACTGACACACACACACACACACACACACACACACACACACACACACACACACACAC
>NW_013952404.1:4371927-4394341 GCF_001266775.1 Austrofundulus limnaeus | reverse complement strand
TAATAATAATAATAATAATAATAATAATAAAGCAATACTCACTTTGGGAAGTTTTGCATATTTTCCAACTCTTGTATCTCGGATGGTAGCAACATCCAGGAAGGTTGTCTCCTAGAAACAAAAAGCAGAGTCACATCCAGYACTAAACTCTACAGGCACTCGGCCAAAGATAGATTTAGAGAAAAGTCAGGCTTTGGCAAAGTTAAAAACTATGATTGACATTGTTTGTGCCATGAAAATATCACATTGTCTGAAAGAATCTCAGCAGAGCTTGTTTTTTTTTTTCTTGTTTTTTTTGGATGTGATGAAAAGTAAAAGAGGCTTTGMTGGAGGAACGAAGCAGTAAATGACAGCACAGTGAACCACATCAGCACCGACGCATCGCTGCCAAGGCAGGAAGGAGGTTGAAGAAGCTGTGAGTTATCTCACGGCTCTCACAGATCCTAATCACAATGTTGAAGTGAAACTGGGACACAGTTACCTCTGTCTGATACGCTTTTGGATATCTAACACGATCCAAATCGTCTCTTCTGAAATAAAAGCACTTTTCGTGATGTCTTTTTACAATTAATTCTCAGTTTTTGTAGGCAGTGTCGTAGCGTAGGAAAAAAAAGCTCACAAGTATGATGTAATCCAGCGCAATTGCTTTAAATCTACACTCATTAAAAACCTTTTTAATTGAACTCAAAGGCTTTTCACTGTAACACCAACTAATTAGGATTCCCAGCATTAGATCAAAGTAGATAAAAGGCCCGTTCATGTGAATAAYCCTGCTTCCTTCTCTCAAAATTACCTTGCTTTGGTTGACCCAGTAGACATAAAACCCTTTTGGATCCATCTTCATTGTGACCGGAACAGTTTTCGTTGAGTCCTTGAAGACAACAAGAAAAATGACTTTACTTTTTAGGTTCATTGAACTAAAGGTGGACAAATCTGTGAAGAGTTTTGAGTTATAAAGCTAACGAAAAGACTTTAAACTTTTATTGAAGCAGCTTTATATCAGTTTTCACTCACCTCCGACCACTTGGTGAATCTATCTCCTTTGACCAGATAGTCTTTGACCTCTGGAGGCTCAAGAAAGAACCTTTTCTTATTCATCTTGTCCTTCTAAAACAGGATTTGGTTCAGTAATACTATAGCTGAAATAAAGCCACTGTTGAGAACTCTGCCATGGTTTTATCTATAAACAACCTAATTCTTCCATCTGCATCCAAAAGACRCACTAAACTGGAGCTTGTTGCATCTGACTGTAGCCAGGACGCACCCCAGCTAGTATGAATTGCAAATGAAGTTAGGAGAAAAAAAAAACTTGTAATGGAACTATGGCTGAATCTGCTGCGGTCAAACTGCCTGTAGCTTCTGGACTCTGTCGAATGTTTTTATTTAAAGTGATAAATAAATATAAAATAGTGAGGTGGGTGTCAGAGGTGGACACTAACGATGTATACTGTTACAGTACTTAGGTAATTTTTTGAGAATCTGTAATTTTACAAAGTATTTTTAAAAATTTTATTCTGTTAGTGCATTCAAAACATAAAAATAYTTTTACTTCTTTAAAATTTAACACCTACACGCTACAAACTTAAATGTGATTTTTGTGTGCAATCCAACACTTTCTTATGTAAAAGTATTGTCAGCAGTTTTATGACTTTTACTTAAGTACTTTACTTTGAAATTAAGTCGTTTTCTGTTAAAGTATTTTTACGTTTACTTTTTTCCCCCCCAAGTACACTTCTGGTTAATGTATTAATTTAAATGTCAGCACAAACTCCACCACACCCCCCTAAAAAAGTGACACAAGACGATTTAATATGATACAAAACATTTCTACACATAAAGATACGATCAGTATGAGGAATGATAAAAACATGGTGAGTTTAAGAAAAATTATGTCAAATGGTTCCACTCAACTGAATTTGGTAAAGATAATGCATTTACTTTACATTTTCTTTAGGTAAACGTAAAGTAAATGCATCACCTTTACTCATTGCAGTTGAGTGGAACCAGCTGACATATATTTTTTAAAGTCATTACATCTATTTTTTGAGTGCAGTAAATGATATAACTCATTATATTACAATATTATTCAATACAACAAAATGTAATATGATTTAATACAGTGTGTTATGATAGATAAATACTTTATTGTAGTTTTTATATCGCACAAATAAATAGTTTTTCTGACTGCATCTCTCCACACTCAGTGATTGGCTTCTATTTAAATTTTAAATGCTTTTATTTTTATATATTTTCAATCATCAGTTTAGGATCATTCTGTCATGATCTACTCATGGCAGGAGAAAAAAGGCCAACTGCAGGATCATTTGGATAACATTCAAATAAGCCTTCTGACTGTGCGATAGCTAATGCAAACAGTGGCACTTGGGACCTTCGAGGAACCACTGCAGGGTCAGTTTATTACCAGGTAAATGCACATGGATATGAGAAGACTACGTGTCCAAATGAGACAGGACAATAAAAACAATCAGACCTCCAATATTTTATCACGAGCAACTGCTGGGAACACTGGTCAGCTGAAACTATACAAAAATAAAAAGGAAGTTGCTGCTCAAATTGTTAGAGAGAAACTTCAAATTTTTTACCAAATATTTTAAAAGCATTATTGAACAGCTCACAGGAATATATAAAGCATAATATGTAATATATAATATATGTAAATATATAATAAAAATCAGACCCCCGTGACCCTGAAAGGAAGCATAGATAAAAGATGAATAGATGTATAAATATATGTGGGAGACTGTGACAAAAAGATTCAATGCGATCTGCTGGCTTTCTTAGATTGTTGTTTTTTACACTGCCCTGACATGACTTAGTGATATACAAATAATCTGAAATGAACRGAATTAWGTGTAATTTGTGTAGCTGTTATGGGTAATCTCTTGCTTAGAGGATGTGTTGTGAAAGACTTCGCTACTAAAACATCAAATTTTAGCTCAAAGTCTGTTAAATTTGATGAGTTACATCCAGGGGCGAGCAGGGGTAGGGGGGCCACTCGCCAACTTTGGAACCTGAYTGACCCCACAGTTGATCGACGTGTCATAAGGCCATGAAAGATGTTCTATTAGAGTGGAAGACAGAAAAGCTTGATTAAATATAGATATTTTTCGACACAGTTATTGTTTGTTGTTTGTTTATTTTTGGAATGACAAACAGTTTACAACCTTCTGTGTAAGTTTAGTTTGTAATTTGTGGGTCATACAGTGCAAAGAAGGAAATCTTTTTTGTTTTAGTTTTCCAGGACCATTCAGGCTCTGAATGATATGGAGTCTTTAAAYATGAAAATAAACCYTTAACTGAGAAATTAATTAGGTTTCTGCATATTATTCGGGCATCCATCCAGAACATTTTCTTAGTGGCCTGTATCATTTAAATGAGGAGCGTCAACTCAGTTTTACAGARAGGGCCAAAATTATCTTTTATAAATTATGTTTTATGTAGCATTTAGAACACACATAAAGAAAATATATAAAATTTAGAAATACATCATTAGTATGCCATACTCTCTATCAACAACGGTTTCGTTTAAATATATTTTCCCAGCAAATATTAAAAGAAAACTCAAAAATCCAGTTATTCAGCTTTTAAATAAGAAAAAATACAGGAAAAAAATAATTAAAGTTTATTTGTTGCCAAAATCAAAGAGTAGTGGAAAAATCAAACTTTATTTTCTTGACTTTAAAGTTGACCTGTTGTTATAAGAATAAGGAGAAACTAAAACTATCCACATTTAAAGAGTTACCTTTGGGGACAAATAAAACGTCATCAAGGGCCAGATTTGGCCAAAGGGCCTTAAAATTGACATTTAAATCCATCCAGTCATCTGTGTGATATTTTGCTAACAGACACGACATTATTATCACGTCTTTGCCCTTTTTGTTGGCGGGTGATAAAAGTCTCGTAACTCCGAGCTTCTTCGTGCGCATGCGCAAAGTAGAGCTCTCCTTGACAGAAGGACGCGTGAGGTCGCAGCTCAACCAGAGATGTGCTCCACATGTTCCTGGCTGCTGGATGGCGCGTTACATAAGAACCTCAGAAGAAAATAACAACTGGGCTCCGTTGTCTCGGCGCGCGCATCATCCAATCCACGTGGGTGCGCGCATCTCAAAACTCCCCCCAACCCCCCACACATCATCATGCAGCGTCCTGATGTGAAGGTGATGATGTCTTATTTTTTATGTATTTATTCATTTCCACTCTCTGCCTCTTTAAGAGCRCCCCCCCCCCCCCCGCCCCCTCTCCTGTATTTTTAGCTGAGCCAGCAGCTTCATCCGCTGGATAAGACGCGCATCTGTGCGCCGTAAGATCGCACTTCTAAAATACACATCAAATCCCGCGGCCTCCAGCCAGATGTTCCCTGCAAATCTCAAAGGATAAGACGGAAATCTTTTTTTCTCTCCCCCAGGTCTCGGATGCTGAACAGCCCCCAGCCTCGCTGCCTGCCMGTGGATAGCTCGGTTATGAAACGCAGCGCTGCGCCGGGGAGCCCGAAATGAAGCGCGGCGGCTCCGAGATCAGGTGAACCGAGGAGGAGGAGGAGGAGGAGTAGGAAGAGGAGGAGGAGGAGGAAAAATCATCTTCCAGCTCTTCAAAATCTCCCCCCGAACCTTTCTCTTGCGCTCCCCTCCGAGGAGAACCGACACAGCCTTTCAAGACGGAGGGGGTAGTGGAGCATCGAGGGAAAAACAGGGGCAACATGAAAGAGCGGGACTTCATGCCCAACATGGAGAGAGGCAAACCTGCGACTTACACGGGGGACAAAAAGGCTAAAATGGCTGCTAAGACGAACAAGAAGTGGGTGAGACTCGCCACCGTTTTTGCCTACGTCCTGTCGGTGTCCTTAGCAGCCATCATTCTGGCTGTTTACTACAGCCTGATCTGGAAACCGACCGGCGCGTCCTCCGCTTCCATTGGGAAGCCCGTTGGGCCCGAGGAGGTCCCCCCCACCGCGAACAGCTCCTCGGTGTCTCCGAACAGCTCCGTGTCAGAGTTGAACTCCACGCAGACCAGGCTGCTGACCGTCAAGCAGGGCTGGCTGGGCACAACCCCGCGCAATCTGGCGTTTCAGTGGGACGAAGGGGTGGAGAGGGTCGCCACGGAGGAAGGGCTACACGCGCCCTCTTACGGACGCACGGACAGATCGGACACGTCTCCAACACGGATCCCGTCCAGCACCGCGGAGTCCGTCGCTCCTCTTATCCAGGAGGAAGAGGAGGAGACCTGAACCCTGAGCCTGACCTGAGGGGAGGCTGATCCCCATGCATCCCTGATCCTCTGACTCCAAACCCCCCTAAAAACATGGAGTGTTTTACATCCTCAGTGCCGCAGGTCGGACAACACAAAGGTTTTTCTGCGTAAAAACTCCACAATGGATGCTGAAGTGCACATTTTTGCTTTTATGACTGAGAAAAGAGGACCTCACTGTTTTCCCCTTTGTTTTATTCAGAACATCTGTATGCCTTAAAAATCAGTTTGTGTCTATTTTGCCTCGGACACTTTTTCAAGTTTGGATAAAACTGGGTAAAGTAAGGATTTAGAGTCGGAAAAAAACAAACTAAAAAAGGGTATATTTTTGGTTTTGCAAGACCTAATWTGTCTCACACGAACAACGCTTTAAACTACTGCCATTTATTAGCCGGTTCAGATTCATACATGCATTATTTTAATAGAAAATGGGTAGAACCTGCATTATTAAGTTATGCTCAGGTACAGTATGTGCATATAACCATGTAAATGTTATGTGTATTTGTACATTTAAGACAGGCATACATATTTTCGCCTTGACTAACTTTTAGTGGAATTAGGTGATTTTTATTAATGTATGATAGATATAATTATATCACAACGTACAAATAAACATCCTTAGACAATAATTAATTTCTATGGTTTTATATACACTATCATCCTTAAAGCCATAATTTAAATGAATGGGTTTTTTTGTTTGATGGTTTGAACAGTGACTCAGTTCAGAGTGTTACTAAGGCATCTCTGCACCTGCTGTTGGGTTAATCAGATTTCAGGAGGCGCTTTGAAAATTGTTGTGATAATTGGGTCCTTTAGAGTCTGAGGTGACTGCAGCTCCCAGACGCCACAGCTCGCACTTCTTACGAACCGAGAAGTGGAAATCGGACCGGCCTCCCCGTCCGCTCTCTCCCTCAGCATCATGTGAGGGAGGCGTATCGATCCGAGCTCTCTCTGTTTGTTGTTACTGTACAAAACAGAGGAGCACATTACACAATGCTGCTATTTTCATTCAGCTCTTTCTTTAAAAGCATCGCTTGGCTGAAAAGGTTTGGTTTTTCTGCTGCCAGTGGAAAAACGCTCATTAAAAAAAATGTAAAAATTAAATTGTATGATTTCYGCCTGAGCAGGCGCCGCGTTAGACTTTGATGTAAACAGTGATGACATGCCTCGTTGTGTCAGTGTCCTGGATGTTCATTCATCAGAGAGAGCAGACAGCGCAGAGCACATAACACAACAGATGTAGCAGATATATTACCGGTGCTTTTTTTTAAAAATTATATAGACCTGATGGAGCGGCTCATCTGAGGGGATGGTTATGGCTGGAAGCTACAGCTGAGTCAGAACGCACAGACTATGACCTCACAGCTCTTGAACCTGTTCAACCGGGCAGATGATGACATTATCTGACATGAAATCAGTTCCAAAGAACACCTCAGTTTGAGATTTGTTTGTTTTGTGACAAAGGACAACAAATCCCACAAATATAAATAAGCAAAATGACCATCACTTCCTGGTGGTTGTATAACCCCAAATCCAAAAACTTTGGGACATTGTGTAAAATGTCAATTAAAACAGAAGGCGATAAATTAGCAAATCTCATAAATCCATATTTTACTCAAAGTGGAACAACTTATTAACTCATTTTTGGATTTTAGGGTTGGGCAATATTGGCAAAAAAATTAATCATGATTAATTGTGGTATTCAGCTGATAACGATTAATTTGACGATTAATCCCCTGGAGTCCATGGACACCCTTATTTCATAGTCACATGACCAATTTAGTGGGAAAGTTCATAAAAATCTGTTCCAAATTGTGTCAAAATTACAGACTTCAGGCTAYACATCAAATTTTAAATTGTGTTGATAGATAAATAAGTTACAGAACTTTTTTTTATGTTCGTCATATTTGAAGCTGAGAGGAGCAGCGAGCGGATTCTACCTGTTAGCATTAATCGTATTAATTGTCAAGTGCCAAAAATTAATCGATTAATGCTTTTCTGACGATTAATCACACACGATACGATTATGCCCAACCCTATTGGATTTTATGGCAACACAAATCTAATCAAACTTATTTGTTTAGCACATTTAAAAACTGCCACTCAGCAAAGTGTTGCACTTTGTTTCATAAACAGAAACAAAATGATGCACCTCATGTCATAGACGTAATTTGCGGGGGGATTACRGGGGTTATGACCCCCACATTAATTTGATCTAGTGAATATAACCCCCCAATAAAACACCATTAGCTCTGAACTGGTGAAGCACACAGCTGCAACTCTTGTTGTATTTAAGTAACTTTGACCTGATTTCAAAATTTACAATGTCATAAAAAATGACATATTATATACGTTTAAGCATAATTGCTGAAAATAACATGTAGGGTTTTAGTCTGCTTTTGTCACATTATGACTGGATTGTGTTGTAATTTTTCCTAGACAAACTGTAGTGCACCAGGTAAATACATACTTTTGGAAATTTTAGAATTGTAAGTTATGTCGTATAAAACTGTAAAAATGTCAAATATTTGTTATTGTTGGGGAAAATGGGGGGGGGGGGGTAAGCCTTTTCTTAATTGTAGAACTGACGTGAAACAGAGAAGGTGCAGAGTAAATACAAAAAACAAAACAAAAACAAGTTAAGTAAATTCCAACAAAAGCAGTACGATGTATTTTAACCCTCAAATATCTTGAATTGCTTTACAAAAGTAAACAATTCAATTGATAGTCAGAGAGACCTAAAGTTACGCCCTTGCTTTATGTATTAAAAAACAGTGAGTACAAGATGAAATTTTAAAACACCAAGAGTTGAAACCTGTCTGATTTTAAGGAACTACAACAACAGGTTAGGAGCTACAGCTGAAAAGGCCCGATCACCTCTTGGACCAGTCTGGATCTCTGGACAACTAAAAGCAAGTGATTATTAGATCTAAGGGATCTGGAGGGCWTRAGGCTGCAGGAGGTCARACAAGAGTCTCTCCATTCAGGACCTTAAAGAGGACACATCATGAAAAAAATTCACCTTTTTAGTCATTTAATGCATTTTGTGTTGTTGGAGTCTGCATTTTTTTTTTGCCTCTCCCAGTGCTGCGTAGATATCTATATTTATTTGGGGGTCGTATTTTTCAACTCGTTCAGTTTTCTCTATTTTCTATGATGTTTTCTGAGCTATTATGTCACAGTATTTGTGATAGAAATTCTAAATAAGGTCTGGACTTACCAAAAACAATGTGTGTCTCCTCTGGCTCCAACATACAAGGCTGGATGGACAAGTCTTCCCTTGTTGTTGACACCTTTTAATTAAATTGAAGAAAATAAAATAAGTGTGTGCGCTGCTATACAGTATATATGTATATGTATGTATAGTAAATCCTTTAATCAAGCTAGCATGGACCACTCTGGAAGATGGAGGGGGGGTGGGGGGTTTGAAACGCCTCGTTTGGATTTAAAGAGACAGCCTCAAAATGAGTTTTTCTCAGACACACCTCAGAAAAGGGGTGACAGAGGGCCTTGTGGATTTACAATGAGGAGGAATTCAGAGCAAAACATTGCAGCTCCACTTTATAACGACCCCAACTGAATGAGAAAAAGATGGACTTAAAAGCACAACATGTCTCCTTTAAAACCCCAAGATAAAACTTCAAAAGAAACCCAAAAGCCAACAGGAAGGTCAGAAAGCCAATATTATAGACGTGTTCACAGTTTTTTGTTTATTAAAAAAACGAGCATCATGCAGGTCAGTTCAACACCTGGACTCTTCCACAGGCTGTTGTAATAGATGTAGTTTATGGGTTAAGGTTGACTTGCTGCAATAAGCAAGTCCTCTGAAAAAAGACGCTGTCTGGGAGCATAATGTGACACATCACATCRAAACAAGGATGAAGTTTCATATTGGTTTGTGGAGAAATAGGCAGCTACAGAACATCGGTTAAAACATTTGCACATGTTGAATTTTGTCAAAAAAAATAATGCCCACATWTAATTTCTTAAGGATACAAAAAAGTTTCGACGTGACAAATAAAACMTTTTCAGCCAATCTGCCAGAGTTTATGAGCTTTTAATCCAGCACTGTTTGCGAAAAATACCATCTTAAATAATACAGAAATAAGAAAAACGTTTGAAAAATGAAGGACTTGTTTGCATTAGTGGTTATTAAAGAGTAGAAGTGAAGGTCCTTTTATGATGAAGCCAGATTTGTCCATATAGGTTTGCAGCATTAGGCCACTTACGCAGAATTAGATCCATTATCGCAATAAAAACGTCTGCACATTTCTGGAAGTGCACATAAAAACACTTTAACGACGATGAAATCATAACCTCAGAAGAGTGTCGCTGGCAGCACAGGGACAGTTCATGAGTCTAAAACCTCCAATTTCCGGGATGAGAGAAAGAAAAGAGGGAAGAAGAGGAGGTGAAGAGAGCACACTCTTCATCAGGGCATCTGCAGAGGCGTGGTCGTTACTTATCTTAAACCATGACATGGTCGGGAGGATGACGCACAGCGCTCAGTGGGGACGGACGACCTGTCAGSTTCTGTCAGGGTCACGGGGTCCAAACCGGCCCAGAACTCGCTTCCATTACACTTCCATCCATCAGCTGTAATGACACACTCAGACAGCCTTTATTACCTCACTGTGCTCAAACCCTGGCTGGTAGTAAAAAAAAAAAAGTGTCACAAACACGGTCAGAAAAGAAAATGCTCTTAGTTGGTTTTTTTTTTTTAGCTTTTCTTTGTCATCTATTGAAGCTTGCATCATGCCTGACAAGCAAATATAAAGCTGGATTTAGCAAGCTTTGGAATAAAAATGCTCCTTTTTAAACTTCTACAAAAGGTTTTGTTTTTATGCATGGTTTATGTCATCTATCTGTCCAGCTTAAAATAAAATACGATAGAGCAAAATAAAATACCACATCTTAAACAGAGCACCTGCTTCATCATAACATCAGCTTCTCTACAGCTACATAATCCTACACTGCACTTCAATCCTCTTAAACCACCTCCAGCAACACCCCCACTGCTGTGCTGTCATGTGTTAAACACTGAAAAATCATTAGCTAGCTTTGCACTAAAGTGAACTAAAGAGTGCCAAACGTGCAAAAACCTGGGCGTTCGTTGTTTGAGCCGGTTTTGTGGGGAAAAAAAAAATCCAAATCGTTCAGAGCGTTTCAAGTACAGCRAGGCCTCTCTGCATTTTGTGCATCAGGCAGCTCACGAGCCCAGAAGGCTGCGATGGAGATCTCCTCAGGGGAGTGTAATTAAAACGCTGGCACCTGCGGGACATCCCACCTGCTCCAAACGCAACAAAGTTCTGCTCAAATTAACATGATGAAAAACTCCACAGGCAAAAAGGTCAAAACTATTCAATCACACAGAGTTGAATGAAATACCTCAAAGTCAGACTTGAGCAAAAGTATGAGTTTGTCTCCTCTAAGARTATTACTTCAATAAAAGTCTTCAAGTGCCTGTGACATCACATTTTTGTAATAAACATGAATGCCTTTTTGGAAAGATAACATTGATAACATATTGCAAAAAAAAAATCATGCTTCTCAGATGAACAACTGTTGAGATATTTGCATGTGAAGTGACAGGAAGTGATGTCAAAGGGGTATTTCTGCTGTGTGACTAACAACACAGGCTGTAGAGAAGAATCTGATGTTTCTTTAAATCATTTTGAGTCACAATCAAAGAGAAAGAGGAAAAAGAGTCAGAGTTACAACATTGTTTCAATAAACAAAGACCAGGCCGTTTTCATTATTAAAGAGTTCCCCTTTGATGTCACTTCCTGTTTCACTTTGGCTAAACCAAGTTCAAAAGAAAATGTTCCAGTTATGTAACAGAATGAATAAAATCCTGTGTATTATGTAAGTTTCTTAAATATATAAATGTTTTCTTTGACCTTTTGTATTTGAAGGATATGCATGTCACAGGCACTTTAAAGTATTTGACGTTTACTGTATTTAAGTATTAAAAGTAAATTTCTGACACAAAAAATTTCATTAATAAAAGCATTGAGTAAAAGTGATCAGTTAGAATTCCCACATTTATAATTATTAGGTGTCCTCCTAAAAAAAAACATTTTTCTAAAGGTCATAATGTCTATAAGCAGGAATAATAAACATATAATGAAAATGTAAGAAGTAGAAGTAAAAGGTTAGCTGTAAATTATTTACACAAACTCTGCTGCAGTAAATACAGGTGAAGTGAAAAGTGATAAGTAGGTGCAAAAAATTAAGGCCAGCCATCAGAATTTGAAGTACAGATAAAAACTTTATTGATGTTTTTATACCTCCTCAGGTTGTGAACAGCGAAATGCTGCAGTAAGGTTCGTACAGTTGTTCCTTGTGTGAAGGACAGCGGTGCAAACACCGGATGAAATCAATCACCTCCTACATGCTACAAGGACAAGTACCGACTAACACTACGACTGCATGCTCTACTTCTTATTTCACAACACTGAATCCCACAGGGAGTTTTAAAACACGTCACCTGTTCTTCAAACAGATGGTTACCGAAAAGTCTCCTTCTTCTTACAGAAAAATAAGGCCCCTGCTCGAGTTMTTTCACGTCTCGTTTTTGTTTCTGTTTGCTTCCTGACGGTTTGTATTTTACGTAACTTCAGCTGAAGCCGACACAAAGCTCTGCACTCATTGTTACATAACTGTTTACTACACCGCAGATCTGACGAAAACCAAATGTTTTTGTTTGTTTTTTTCCCAAGGACAGAGCTCTTGTAAGGCTTCTTATCGTGATAGCAAAAAAAAAAAAAAAAAAAATCAGCAGACTGGCAATAAATAAAAACAGACGCGTAACATTCGGATGTCTGCACGTAAGGCAAATAAATACAATAAGTGATGCACCGACAGCGCAGCACATGTAATAGTTCTGATACAAACCATGAAATTAAATTAACCTTCAATATTTGAAGAGGCTGATGAGCAAGGCACACAAGCTGGGGGTTTCTTCATTTAAAATAAAATACGAGGTGWATACTTTGTGGTTATGATACAGAACAAACAGAAGGGAATTCCAACTGATTCCCAGTGTTTCGACTCTGAACGAAAAGCTAAATTATTTCCACAGGAACCACAATCCTCATCAAACCAAATAATTATAACATATTTTAAGCTGTGCTTCAAAAATTAAAAAAAGTTCTCCAGTGTCACTGATAGTKTTTACTATACATCAGCAGCTTTATGTCTTTAAACTGGTTGTTTAACCTAAAATCAAACAACACATTATGCATCAATAAATAAAGTCTCATACAAAGGCTTCATTTGCAAATTCAAACAACCTTTGGAAACATTTAAGAGGTACTTGTTCAATGAATGTCATGAGTGGAAAAAATGAATTTGACTTTAAATAATTTCTGACGTCCTTCATTAAAGTAAAACAATAAAAACACAAGGCTGCCTCCGGGTTTGCTTTGTTTTGTTTTTTTGTTTGTTTGTTTTTTTGTGTGTGTGTGTTAGCTCATTTTACTCAAAATATGGGCTAAAATGCACTTAAGGTAATATTTCTAAGTTTGATTATAATAATAATAAAGAAATAAATAATCTAAGCTGCCACATTTAGAAAGCTGTGGTTGAGAAATGTTTTTTTTTTAGTTTCTAATTGAATAAAATTGAATCTAAATCATTATCCGGCTATTGAAGTTACAAATATACTGCTTCATGTATAAATTCAGCTTATTATGCTTTTACTTTTCTTCATGATAAAAACATTTATGTCAGCAGTAATGTTTTTGGACACTTTAGAAACAGTCTTTCTTGTAACAAACTTAAACTCTGCAGTGATTTCCTGTTTGAGAGCAGGAGAAAAACATGTAGAAATTGAAACTCTGCTGTGCGCCTGCAACAAAACATTACAGAATTTATTCAAAACACATCCGAGGCAGAGTCAGGCACTAGAAATTTTGACTTTTGCTTATTCTCAAGGGCTACCTAAGTCCAACTGATYAGCCAGCCTCCTGATACGTACCTTAAAATCTTCATAAAAATGTAAACATTCAATCCTATTGCACTCAAGCGGCGTGCCGACATACGACAGAATGTGTCGATACACAACTCCTGTTTACTCATAAAGTGCTTAGCTGTGAAAACGTTTGAGTGGGAGGGGTATATATTCAATAACACTCCCGTTTCTGTGTCAAATTTCAGATTCAACAAGGAGGGACACACTGCAGTGAAATTAAATTATGATTAAAAGCTTCCAAATGCAGTGGGGTTTTTTTATCCGAAAGTGTCAGACAATCTTCCCGTGCTCTCTTGCCTGCAAAACAGAAAAAAAGAAAAAATGTATACAAAAATTAATGACTACATTTGTTGTTWGTTTTATCACAATTTATGTAACTCAGGCCCACCACTTCTCTATATGAATGATTCAAGTGGGCGGTTATTGTGWGTCCTGCTGGACGATGAGATGAAGAGGTTTTATCTGCACTCCGTCAGGCCTCAGAGATGTGGACTATCCTGGGCTCAGAGCTACATTTTATTTTTTTTTTCAAATCTCTCTTCGACCACATCTATTACCCCTCCTCCCCAACCCGACTTCCCCTCTTCACTGACCTTGTCATTGCTGGWGGAGTGTGTTGGGTGCGTTTCTCTGGACTCCATCCTCAAAACAGACAGGCTGGAGTCAATTAGTTCTTCTGCGGAAGAAAAAAATAAAAATAAGCATTAAATACCACTTCGCCCTGATCAAACCTCGAAAATAACCAAACTCTCATATCTCGAGCTCTCCGACGATCTGCTGTGAACAGGGTTTGTACACTTTCCCACAGTAAAATTCAAGCACTTTTTAAGCATTTTCCAGGTAAATTATCAAAATTTTCCAGTACCAAAACTTCTCTCTCTGTGTGCCWTTCTCCAGTGAGCTTTGTAACCCTGGCACAGACAGGGTTTAAATTTTTWAATTCTGTGTAACTAAATCAAATTCTGCAATTTATAGTATTAATTCCAAAACAGACATATAGAAGACATCAGAGGCACAGCACAGCTCCTTTATGAGTAAATCAACCATCAGCTAATCGATTTTACAAGCGTTTTCAATAAAATGTTTTGCTGATGCGCATTTTAAAGCACATTAGATGACATAAAACCATAACTCCATCCATCCATCAAACAATAAAAATTGTACAATAGCTTTAATTTTCTACTACTTTTGCACCATGGCTCAAGCGTGCAGACCCTCCTATCGCAAAAAGCTGCAGGTCCTTCTTGCATTTCTTGCAGGAAGCTACTTGAAGATTTGATCTTTGTTTTGATTTTGTTTCGAGTGTTTTCGACTCATTAAAACAGAAACCGGCTGGCTGTTTTCTCCTCACCTTAGACTAACGCGACYAGCGAGGCACAGTAACGTGCTCAARGTAGATYTGCTTCACAGCTATGCCCGAGGAYGCCGCCGGTCCAGCGGCTGGTCTTTCCATCAGGTGATCTCTGCTGTTCACACCCCGGTATTACAACAAGGAGCAGAGCCACTCTGAGCGACAGCAAGGCTTTATGAGACTCCATCAAAGGCAAAATGAGGCTTTTCATCTTTTAATCTGAAAACACCTTCTTAAMATTTAAGCATTTTAAGGATTTCAAGCACCCATAGGAACCCTGTGTGTAGKACCAAATTTTAGCTCAATAKCTGTCAAACGGGCTGAGTTTAAGGCCATGTTTGCGTTGGTGGCTATTGTTGGCTCCAAAYGTTAACCAGCTGTTTGAAAAGRTCCTTAGAATCCAGAGATAAAGAGATATTTTGCTAACAGTACAGACAAATGAACACACTTCAACAGACTRAATCCATTATGACTCATCTTCAGCWTTGGGCATTAAATAACGTGTGCTGTTACCTGTGTTTGTGCCATTGCTGCTGCATTTGGACACCTCTACAGGCTGCACAGAGGCACTGGATTTTTCAGCAAGAGGGGGGCTGGGAGCTGCGGGGGGGCTTCTTTCTGTTTTAGTGTGTTCGGTTTCAGACACCTGCTGCTGGGCAACAGGAGGAGCAGAGAGACTYCCTCCTTTGTCCTGAGAATCATCCTGCTTCCCAGCAGGAAGCCGCGGCCTCTCCACTTCATGCTTGCTCCTTTTTGGTGATGAAGCTTTTGAGGAGCCTTTGGATTCTGGACCGGCAGAACCTGGAGACGTCTGCTTGGCCGGAGGCGTCTGGACGAGTTCCTCTGAGAAACGCACTTTCTTCTCAGAGCCCCGAGGCGACGAGGTCTGGGCTTTCTTCTGAGCGCCGGGGTCCTCTCTGAGGTCCTGCGCCTCTTCAGGTGCACTCAGCGGGTCCGGCTTTGCTCTCGAGTCCTGATCCTTCGGATCCTCTCTGTTGTCATCCGTCAAGGCATCGAGTTCCTCAAGGAATTCCTCCAGTGTCGTATCAGAAACCTAAGAGATTGACCCCCAATAAAACAAGATGCTACCACTTATTAATATTTATCCTTATTCTTGACCTCTCACCTGCCGGTTCTCTCCATCATCATCATCACCTGCCTGCCACCTGAAACACAAACAGTATAACGTCTTGATCAGGTTTATTCAAAGCACACTGTATTACACTGTATTTCGCTCCTCAGAGCTTGCAGCCACAGAACATGATAGTGAGACCGCCGGGACCAATTTGGACATCCGTTTCCGACTCGGATAAATGGAAAGGAGGAGCTGTGATTAGAGGTATCGACTCAAACTCTCTCGGCCACAGTTGCCACACGGATCTCTCTCTCTCCCTCTCAAACCACAATTAAATCTGTAGCGGAGTGTGTCAGCAGCACAACTAGAGCCTCCAAAGACTCCTCAGCTCTCTGACCCCCCTGTGGTGCTTCCGCTCACCGAGGCATGAAGACAGAAATTCATTAGAAACACCTTTAAACTGAACATGAGCAGTTCCAGCTCTGCTTCTGTAGATTTATGTACAGATTGTAGATATTTACGCAACGCTCGTTTGACCACACTGGAAACGACGGAGAAGAGGAGCTGACTGCGTCGCGATGCAAACAGGGCCTTCCGGGTTTTATTTAATCAGCTGCTACAAACTTCTAAATCAAGTCTCATGACACGCAGGGAGAATCTGTACACAAGGGCACAGTTCAGGAAAACAGAACGGCCTTCCCACATCCCACTTCATTAGTCATGGTTATTTCTCTCATGACAATTAATCAATGCAACCAGAAACATCCCAGCGGGTACAGAAAAGCATATAATGTGGATTATGTTTGGCAGTTACTGACCTCCTGGCCCTCCCAGTCAAACGATCCTTGCCTTTCGCTTTACTGCTCATCACAAGCACGTTTTTAGCTGCCTTGTCTTTGCCTCTCTTATGACCTGAAACAGAAAGTCTCATTTTGTAATCACAGCCCTTTTTTAAAATTACTGTATGGCTGAATAAATATTGTGTAGCGTACTTCTGGAGTCACCGCCCGCCTTTTGTTGCCCTCTCCTTGCACCTCTACCTCCTAAAACGATATAAAAGTGTCTTTTTAACATGGTGTATTCAAGCAAAAGATCCTCCTCGTGGTGTTTGGTCAGCATCAGTGTTTTACCTCTGCTCGAAGGCCCCCAGTCTCTGTCAGGAAGGCATTTCTCTGAAAACCTAAAAGAAAAAAACTGTTTAGACAGAAGCAAAAAAAAAAACAAGTGGGCAAGTTTCCAAACTGTTCATCACATTCAGCTCATCTGCAGCCCATAATCAGGATTCTCTCATTTTTCAGACAATTGCAGGACATTTTTTAAAAGCCTACACAGTAAAAAAAAAATGTACAGAACCAATTAGTCACACCCTTTTATTTCACATTCACTGACACCATAAAACTTGCTGAACAAAAAGCACATTTCCGCCTGTGTTCTTGATCTGGGTCGTTGTTTAAGCTTCACCAAATAAGGCAAACTATTCCATCCCTTATCCCTTTGGCTAAAAATAGCAGATCCTCCCTTGTCTCTTTACATTTTGATGCTTCCTGAAAACAGAACATTACACGACTCCTTGGGTTACACCACCTTAGTTTGAAATATAACAAAACATTTCAAACTAATGGGCTGTATTTTTAATTCCAGTCAGTTTGGGGTGCTGTTGTGAGGCTTCACCGAGTGACGGGACTTTACAACACACATGTTAGCAGCCAAAATATTTACATGGTGATGAAAAGAGGGAAATATTTGTCACTATGATGCATTCTATGCTTTTACATGATCTTGTGATTATGTGGCAGAACATGCAGCTCTAATAGATTAATCTACTTTGTTATTCCTCCACTCTGCTGCAGTGAAAGCAAACCTGAACTTTTGATAAGATATGGTCTAAGATATGTAAAGAAAAAAACTATAAAACTAGAGTTCTGATTCTGAAGCAAGTGCTCGCAGTGAGGTGAACACAAACACAAAATATCCCTGCTAAAAAATATCTATCTCTGTTTTTGAGGATTAGAAACTCTGTGGTAGTGGGATGTTTCCAAACAAGCAAGTCGTAGTTTAGAGTAGTGGTTCCCAAACTTTTTATCTTCTGACCCACAAAATATCCATGGCAAAAACTTGTGACCCCAAATATTACTGGTCTGAGTACACGAACTTTGTTAATAACCCTAAAAACACAGGCTTTTTGACAATCTAAACAGCTTGTACACAAATATAAATACTTATTTATACTTATTTTGTGTTTTTGTAACAGTTATCGGGAAAATATTACATCATCAATTATTTTATTACCCTTTAAATTGATTTCTGGAGATTATCCAAGGTGCTTCATGACCCATAATTGGGTCCCAAGCCCAACTTTGGGAACCAAAGTGCAGTGGTTCCCAAACTTTTCAGCATTTGACCCACAAAATAACAGTAGCAGAGACCTGTGCCCAACTATGTTTGGATGATAAACATTTGTATCAGGTCAACAAAACATGGGCATAGTAACAATAATTTTATACTACATTTATCCATTTTAAATACACTAACCTCACTCCTTTGTAACAACTAAGRCAAAAATGTAATTAATTCAGAAAATCTTTTCAGGACCCCACTTTGATGTTTCAGGACCCCACTTTGGGTCCCGACCCCAACTTTGGGAAACACTGGTTTAGATGAACATCTGCTCAGACTCAAACGATAGCTAATTGTGTGAATGCTTCATAACATCCACACTATTAAGATCATTTTTCTTCCCTACGTTTTTCGACATCTTGTTCCACAATTTTTAGTGCTATTTCAACATTTCATACATCAAAACGTTCATCTCATTCATGTGAGGGGTGCTATGACTTTTGGTATTTCAGCTATTTATACTTTTTCATCTATTTCACTTTTTTTAGCCACTTTTTGTCATTGAAAATGAATGGAGCTGTTTTCAACATCCTTAAACTCCTTTTAAAATGTTGCTAAATCTTTAAAGCACCTTACACATTTTGTTCTGGTTATGCTTATTTTCACTTTCCTGTGCTAACTTTAGCTACTTTTTCTACTAGTTTTAGCTTTTTTCTGCTATTTCAGCTAAAATTCTGATATTTTTTCAGCTATTTATTTTTGCTTTTATCTATTTTTTTGTGCTTTTTTCTGCATCTTGTGCTATTTAGACTTCTTACAAATGCTTTATGCTATATTCAGCCATTTGCCAAAATTGTAGCTAATGTTTAGGTGCTATTAGCTAAAGTTAGCTTTTCTAAGCTAAATACCCATTATTTGTAGCTATTACAAATTTTTTCGACTGAGTTCAGCAAAGTTGTGCTCCTTATGCTTCCTTATGCTAATTAAAACATTTCCAGCTACATTTTAGCTGTTTTACTGAAAAAAAATAAATGAATATTTTAAAAAAGCATTTTTCTTTTAAGACTAACAGCACTAGTGAAGACAAACTGCATTGTGTGATAAGTTTAAATATATCCATCCTTTTCTGATTAAAAGAGCTTCAACTAATAGAAAAAAGGGAGCCAATCAAAGACCCAATTAAAAACTCCGACTTGAGAATTGTTAAATAATTGGGGATAAAGTGTCTTGGGAAGTGCAAAAAGGTCTTACATGTTCTCAGTTTTGTCCACGTCCCACGCCCGCCTCCACTGACCCTTGGCGTTTTTGTGGCGCGCCACCCTCTCCCTGTCGATCTGTTCGCGCTCCTTCTTCCACCGCAGGTACTCCTCCTGCTCCTCCTGAGACGTTGGGATGTCGAGGTCCGTGCTGGCGTCAAGGATTTCAGGCTCCTATTTGGACACAAAACACTTAGTTATGTTTTAATAAGGCAAAATTTTAAAAAGTGGAGGATTAATTAATACAGATACACTCCTGTCAGTTTACAAAATGCATGTGAAAAACTAGTTGAAGGTCATATTAAGTATAAGCATCGCAGCCTCGTCATAAATACTCTGATTTAATGGGGTTCTCTTTCTCCAGGGTGTGGTTGTTTTCTAATTCTAAAAGTTTATCAGATAAGGGTGCTTTAATATTTATAAATATAGTTGTGATGCTACAAAGCCTTAAAGCAAAGCAGGATGACCAACGACACTCTGCTCTGACAGAAATCCCATAAAACACCAGCAGATTGATAGCAGGAGGCAGAGAATGTTGCTGTACAAAAAAAAAAAACAAAAAAAAACAACAACTGTATTTTCTGGAACAAGAAAACACATTTAAATCTACATAATGTCCTGCACTTTACTTCAACTGAAACAATGAAGGCAGTAAATTAAAGTAAACAAGAATCCTGGTAAGAATGGGTGAGATTTTCCATTCAGGTTTGGACCAATCACAGCGAAGTAAACATGTTGGCCTTTCTGTATACGGTTGTTTGAGAACACAGCGTCTGAGCTCATCCTTCTGTTTATCTTTTTTTTTTTCTTCTTCTCTCTACACCTCCCTTATCTGCGGCCCTCAGGGGACCTCCAGGGCCACACGGGAGGTCAGTGCCGCATGTTCCAACAAGTCCGCCTCTGGCCGCCRCCCCAGCTGTTAATTAAAACTTCTCAATTCCTCCGTCGCTTGGAAAGTGCCRGGGACGGAGGCAGGTAAGCGCAGACGGGCGGTGGATGTGAAAAATGGTCAACTATAAATAAAGCCAAGGATCATCTGGCTTTTATCTCACAAATAGCTCAGATAAAAAAAATAAATAAATACAAATCACTGGGCTGAACTGTAGTWGCTTGGGGAAACATAAACAGAATAACCTGTCATGTGGTCTGTTTATGTTGTGCCTTTGAAGCCCGTCCTCCCCGCCTTCCCGTTTATCACACGGCGGATCTGCGAGACAGCTCGGAGCTACGCCACTGACAGCAGCACACGAGCAGGATGCAGACGAGGGGGAAAAACAACTAGAAAACAGGAGCGTGCACGACAACGTGTTGTGGCTCCGATGAGGACAGCGTGCAAATGTGCATCTGCRTTTCAGCATGCTTGCCAGTCACATGGGTTTTCTCAAATCTGAGATGGTTTTACTTAGAAATAAAATCACAACATCCATAATTAGGTGCTGGTGTCTGGGGTTTGAGTCATTATGTTACCTGGCATTTAGGATCCTCCTCAACAAGCTTGTCTTCTTGTTCCTGAACACAGGCCTGAAAAACAAAAAGGTGACACAGCAAGAATCACATCACTACTGCTATAAGACGTAAAAGCAAAATAATAAAATAATAACGAGACTCATGTATTGAGGGAGATAAAGAGCCCTGCACTGCCCCCAAGTGGTCTAAATGTGTAACAGCATYAATGCTCGATAAGCAGAAGCATCATCAGAGCAGGTTGATGTTTTCAGGAAGCTGATCTGAGAATTTAATTACTGATTTATAAACATTTAATTCAACTCATTGCAAGACGAGATTTATAGATTATTTCTGGAAAAAAAAACACTGTGAGAAAATTAGTGAGTCGAACTGTGAGCAGCAAAGACACCCTTATATCCAGTCACACATCCAGATATACTCTAAAAACCTCCGGTTACCTTCATTTCTCTTTTCATCTCTCCTCCACATCTCCTTCTTCCCATTTCTCCCTACCTCTTTCCTGGCACCTAGCCAGCTTCATCTCTGCGGCAGCATAATGAACCTTTTCAGAGCGAGGAGGCAGTTGAATGTTAATTAGATCAAATCGGCCTTTTCACGATGCTGGGAAATGAGAAACAGTCATGTCAGAGGAGTGCAGACCACTTGAAGTTTTAGAGAGGCGAAATGGAGACTGGAAATAGACAGACAGTTGGTGGAGACCCCCCCCACCCCCTTCTGGCGCCCCTTTTGTTTCACACACAGTCTCTCATGTCATGGAGACATTTAAGCATTAAATCTGAATGTGACACACCCGGCAGGCTCATGCGTTATTTCCAGGGTGTTTTTAATTAGAAAAAACTCTGAGAGGTGGCCAAAAGCATAAAATATGTTGAAAGTTGAGCTCTCCTGGTGTTCTCCTCTCCAGTTAAAAAGACACAGATAATGTAAACACTGACCATGTGGAAATGAGGTTTCTGGAGCTGCCAAGTGACTGGAGTCCTGGCTACTGTTCAAGTGCTGATTCAGTGCACGTGACAAATAAAAGGAGACAGACCAAGCGGGCCAGAAATAAAAGCACCAGAACACTGTGTTCAACCAGATTTAGTGCACATTAGCTCAGAAGGCCCAGCGCTCCGTTTCAGCCAATCAGAGGGTTATATGCACACTTTTAAAAAAAAGCCCCAACATCCACGGCTCTAAACTTGAGTGTGTGTGTGTGTACTTGTTTCTGCTACAGAGTGAGGACCACTTGCAAAATATTTACAATCAAAGTGGTGTAAAGTGAGGACCTTTCCCCAGTCCTCACTTTTTTCAGCTCTACTGCGCTCTTAGTTAGAGGTATGGTGTGAATTAAGTTTTGGATCAGGTTAGGTTTAGAAATAAACTACTAATGGTTAGTGTAAAGGAAGCCGGTATTCCCTACGTTGTGGGGATCTATTTTAGCATACACACCTTCTTGTGGGGACCTAGTCCCCATGAGGTGAAATGCCATCGGTGGGTCAGGGGTTAGGGTTAGGGCTAAGGTGTCGATTGAGTTTAGGTTAGTTTTAGGGTTAGTAGTGTTGTGTCTTTTCCTGGTTCGTTTCTGCTCGGTTCGGCTGGGCTTGTCAGCTGCTGGACTCTCACTCGTTTCCCCTCCGTCTGCTGTCGGTGGCTCGGACTCTCTTTGTCTCCTCACCCTCTGTTGCTGCTTCGGAGCTGGGTTGCTG
>NW_013952404.1:4361001-4371893 GCF_001266775.1 Austrofundulus limnaeus | reverse complement strand
GTGTGTGTGTGTGTGTGTGTGTGTGTGTGTGTGTGTGTGTGTGGGCACGTTTTTGATACATCATATAAACCATTTTCCAGAAAAAAGGCAGCTTCATGGGGACCGAATGTGCATCATGGCGACCAGTGCCTTGTCCCCACGGGTATGGATGCTGATTTCAGGTGTCAGGTGCGGGGGTTAGGTTGAGGACCACGGTGTGTGTTGTGGAAATATATTATATAATCCTGCCTAACTGCTAAGTTCACTTTACCCTGACATATTCTGTTCTGTATCTCTCTGATAACTGACACATTTGTGTAATCTGTTCTCATGATTCTTAAAGACGCCATTTGATGTCTACGGACCTTGCTCTCATTTCATATTGCCTGTCTAACTTGGTATTTCTGTCTTTGTTAAATAAATATTTCCATAACAGTGTGAATTGAGTTTATGTTAGTTTTAAGGTCAGGTAGGTAGGTACCACTGAGGTTAATTTTAGGGTAAATGGTCAGGGTTAGGCTATAAAATTACCAGAAAATGAATGTGTCATTCCATGGTCCCCACGGGGATATAAAACCAAACCTGTGCGTGTGTGTGTGTTTTATAGTTTAGAGGATCGTCTGACAGCTTCTTCTGTTTCTGCAGTTTATTGATTGAGCAGCTTGTGTCAGTGCCACTAAAAGTGTGAGTGTCTGCGTCAAGGCTTCAGGCTGAGGCAGAGCAGCTGTTCAGGAGTTTCTGCATACCCTACCAGTGGGTGGGGCGGGGAGGTGGGGAGGGTGGGTGAGTTCAGTGACAGGGTGGCATTTTACAGGCCAGCTGGGGGTACATTATTCCTAAATGTCTGGTTTAAGTACGACATCCAAGRAAAACCACAGTGTTTATTTGCACATGTAAATAAATGTACTAATACGGAGTTTATGACCTTTTAAAATGGTAAATGGTAAATGGCTTGAACTTATACAGCGCCTTATCAAGCCCATATGGACCCCAAGGCACTTTATACTTCAGGCATTCACCCATTCACACACTAATGGTGGTAAGCTATTATTAAAATATAAATATATATATTATTATGAGAAGAAATATAACAAAAACATTTGTGCAAATGCAGTATTTTAGTTTTTCACAGTGTGTTCTGGGAAAATCAGTATTCAGTTAGTTATCTGCTCTTTAGGTTTTGTGTTTGATAAATTTTATGTTTTGCTTTTCTTTTTTGAAATGCAATGTTTTATTTTTGTTTTTGCACATTGTAAAAACTAATTCTCTCAAATCAAAAGCATCTATACTAAGAGGCCAGTCAGTTATCTGGATGCATAAAGAAAATAATTATAGCCTGAGTCAGACTTTTTTTTTTATAAATCCTGATTTTACAGGAGCAGCAGCTCTATCAGCAGCGTCCCCCTCTCCCTCATCTCTCAGCGGTAAATCATAGCCTCAGTCCGCCTCCGTTCTACTTCTTCATTGTGCTCCGTCACTGGAGGGCAAGGGCCAGCCGGCGTGTCTGACGTCTATGTAAAACACACGGGTGCAGCGGGACAGAATAAACAAAGAGGGGACCGTGGGTTTGTTATCACAGACCTGTACTGCTGCCGGTTCTCTCTGAGACTGCTGCTTTCCTTTTCCAGTCGACTCGGCGTGCCTCACCTCTTCGTCATCCATGRGGCTCTTGACATCTGGAGGGCCTGATCTCTTTTCTGGTCTCTCACTCACCACCCTCTTACCCTGCACAGAGACAACCTCCTGAAGTCTCTCATGTTCTAATGCGCAGTGTAATCACACATTCATTGTAGGGTTTGGAAGACTGTACCATTAAAATTCTTTGAGTTTTTTTTTTTCATCTCTGATATTTGCTGTAGTTGTGTTATCATGTAAAACTTCTCATWTAAAAGCACTAAACTAAAAAACATCTGCATGGGAGTATCTGATCAGGTAAATTATATTTTCCTCGTGTTTAATTAAATTACGTTAACCTCACATTTTAGTTTGTTCCCATAGTATTTGAGAAAAATTGTTTTGTTCTAACATTTGTTTGTAATTTTTTACAACTGGTTTAACTGTAGCATGGCCCTTGCCTTCATACACAGTTCCGTTCAATTCTAGTTTAYCTTCACTGCTCCGTCTGGGATTTCTCCCATAGACAAGGATTTCTTCAGTAGAATTTCACCTGAGCCAATCAGCGAACAGAAGGAGGAGTTCTGAACGACAACRTTGATTTTCTGCACAGTGTCTGCTTGTAGTTTAGCAATGGTAGTGGARGAAGTGAACGAAGCCAGACCGTGTTGATAAGGCTTCCAAATTAAGTTAAAGGCACAGTGTGTAGGATTTTGTCAATTCTTTTAGCCGAAATTGAGATAATCACTAATGACAATAATAAAAAACATGTCTAATCATTGCAGACAAAGACCTTGTTTTATTATTTTTACCTTATAAAAAGCTGTTTATATCTCCATGGTCGCGGATCGCCAGTACAGGCAGCCGCCATCTTGCACCGCCATCTTGTCTACCAAGGCTCATGAAGGACAAACTGCGGTGGCGGCGTCAAAAACGGTTTTAGTTGTAATACTATAAATGTAATATTTGTAGTCTGTCATTGTAGCTGGGATTATTTTACTTATTAAAGCTCATAATCTTACCACTTGAAACATCACTAGCCCTGAAGCTGCTGGTAGACATCGCGGTTGGAATTATCAAAGGTTTTTGACACCTGAGAGACACCGTAGCARCTCCTTTGCGTTTGGAAGCGGGGGGTGGGGGTGGGGGGAGGACCAGGGAGGATGATTCAACCACTCAACCACTAGGTGTCGCTGAAAATAACAAATCCTACACACTGTGCCTTTAAATTTGTCTCACAAAGCCTGCAGCATCATTTACAGTCGTCTCGTTTGGCTCGGTACTTCTCTCCTCTCAGTAGTGTTGTTTACGGCCCACACAATTTCCAGTTAGCTTCTTAGCTTAGCCTCCTTCACARTGGAGCTGGCRCATTGCATACTTYGCRGCCAACCRTTAGCAATTGGGTCAATCAGATCCAATCATTTTAAACTTCAACAGAGTCCACACCAAGAGTCCAGACCCTCTKTACGAAGCCARGCGAAGAACAAGGGGCTGGTTTTACCAGGCTAGTTTAACTTTAGAATCTTCTCAGTCTGCAATCTATAAAGACAGCTCCATGAAGAATTATCATCAGCTTTTATATGTAACATATTTAAATGACCTCGTACTGACAATAATATAGTTTTAGTTGGAAAGCCAAWCAGAAACGCACCAGTGTGGCCACATTTTGTTTTGAAAGCAATGACACGGCATTTTCAAATATATCTAAAACAAAGTAATACCTATTTTTATCTGGGGGGGCGGGTATTATGTGTATGTTTTCAGGCATATAGTTCAATTATATACCTCAATCTAGTAGATATGCTACCTTCAGTTGTTAAGAAAAAGCTGTATATAAAATAAATTTGACTTTGATTCACAGTCAAAACATCTTGAAATTGGCCTCCTACGGTTTCAAACACTCCCACTTCAGCACGTCGTCACAACAATGTTCGGGGAAGGGGAGCTCAGCTGCAGACTGAGCTCCAGGGAGGAGCTAAGTACAAATAGGCGGAGCTTTGTACCAGCAAATGTTTAGGCAGCTCCGCATGGCTACCAGAGYAGAAATAAGGATTTCTCAACCATGATGCATGAATGAGTCAAAGCAACACTCTGGGTATGTTCTGGATGAGGGAATGACATTATAACATGATATGAACCTCAAAAAAGTTGATTTTTTAATACCCACCTTTAAAGGTCTAGTAATTGAGAAACAGCAACATCTAGTGATAAAATTGCAAATTGCCACAAAACAAAAAATAATATTAATTATAAAATTATGAAAGCTGCAACAGATTTAAACAATATTTTACAGACAAGCTATGAATTTTCTTAAGCCAATAAACACAAAAATTCTTGCACTAATGGAATTAAACACTAAAACAGATTTTGAACAATTTCCTTATTTTTTTCAATAAATTTGTCTACGCCAGTAACCTACTGTATTTATATGATGAAGCAAAGCATCCATTGTGTTTTAAAACAAAATAAGTTCTTAAAATAACACCAAAGRGTTTATTAAAAGTTTAATTAATCTTAAATAAAAATAAAACTATTTTAACTCAACGGCTGATGAATCAGTTTTTTACTCATTAAACGTGAGCAGACAGCTTTACTTTATTTGTCACTTTTGGTTGAAATCAGCTCAGGAGTGAATGAACCTTTTTGCCAGCCATGGTGACCGTCAGCCGTTTCCTGTGACCTYGCCCAGAACTCTGCGCTGGACCTTCCTCCCCCCTGTCAGGTCCAGGATCCTGCTGTCCTTTTCCAGCTGGAGACCCGCTGCTGCTCGGCTTTGTCACCACCACACGACTCTCCTGCTCCCAGTCAAACAAGAAGAACAGATTCTGGAGTGAAGTCATAAGTGGTATTTCRGCATCAAGGACTCTCTGGACTCACATCTGTGGACTTGCTGATCGTGATGGTAAGATCATCGGCTTTGCCTTTTCGACTCTGCAGCGCCATTCCCTCCTCTTCTGCCTTCTTCCTGTCCTCTTCCACCTCCTGAATGCAACAGCAGCATTATTTCCAGGAAGCATTTCAGAGCTGCACACCTAAAGCATCTCCACCTGCACCTCACCTTGTACCTCTTCATCAGCGCCTCATTCTTCCTGCGGAGAGCCTCGATCTTCTTGTCCAGCTCCAGATCTCTCTCGTGATCCCTCTTGGGCATCTCGTTACTGGTGGTCTGAGTCGACACATTCAGTCATCAGTGACAGTCTCACGTTTAATCAAACAATCAGTTAGTTGCTTGTAGAAAACACTTAAAAACCAAGACTGTTTTGGTTTTATTTATAAACTGTTGCATGAAAAACCAGAGCAAACTTCATTTTTTGTTCCGTTTTTACGGAGAACAAAAAAAAGCCCACACATCAGGCAATTACAGAAAACCTTATGTTCACTGGGAGAGAACAGAGAGGAGAGTGAAATGCTAATCACTGGCTCCATGTGCTTTAGTAAAGCACAACACTGACACATCGTCGCAGCCGCCACAGATGGAGCATTCATCACGAGGCTCAATTACACATATGCGGAGCATCCCAAGCATCCCAGTGCAGTCAGCAGGGCACGCCTCCTCCCACCACACCAGGGTCGGAGGATAAAAACCTCCATGTGCACTCCTGGTGCAGCAGCAGCGTTATCTCTGTAATTAACTTCTTTTACAAAAAAAAAAAAACGTTTTTAAAAACCTCGACCCGAAAGCTGTTGCTGAATGGAGGAACACCAAATGTGCCCAAGCATCAAATATCTGCAAAACAATGATCTCACTTCCCTCCGCCTGAGGTAATTTAATATTCCCTCTCCTGCCTGGTTTGTRCAGAGTTAGGAATACGTGACTCAGCTTGAGTGACAATAAAACAAACTCTAACGACACATCTTTGTGACGAGGAGAGGAGAGTTTGTCAACGACTCAACAATAGTGTAATATTATATATTTTAGTTTCTTTGGTTAAATTTGTTTAGAAATGTGCAAATTTTCCACCTCGCTGCCTGAGGAGATGTAATTATTAAATAAGTTGGCTTCATTACAAAATATTGTTTAAAAGTAAAAAATATGAACATATTTTTTTTAATTTCTCCCTTGTTTGTTCAGATTTATTGTAGTGAACCTAAAATGAATGTGTTGTGTTCAGGACTCCAAGAAGTCCTTCACAAGCTGGATCTTTGTAAGACGTTCATCATATTGTTTTAGTGCATTTGTTTTGCTTCAGATGCATTTTGCTTCTCATAGATGTAGGTTTTTAAAACTCTGGATGTCATATACATCTGTTTTTTTGTAATATAATTATGACACTTACTGTTCTTCTGTTTTATTTTATTTTTCTCTTCTTATTTTATGATTTTTTATTGTGAAATAAAGATATTAAAAAAGGCAGTCCTCTCTGACTGATCTCATTTAACTGAGCTGCAAGAACTGGAAAGTCTCCAGGTGATACAAACTTCTTCAATGAGGAATATGTTTGGTACTCAAACCTCCTCATGGCCTCCCCAAGACTCGTGTCTTACAATTATGTTGACAAAATAACTCTATACGTTTTGGTTTTCAACCCAACAACTGGTTTGTCAAGCAAATTGTGAGCAGATGGAAGAATATTACTCTAAATATGTTCATGTGATTCTAATAATCACAAACGTTTTCCGTTTGTGACACTATATGGCACTATAATAAGTGCCATATGTTGCAGTTTGTCCAAGCTTAAAAGACAAAAAAAACTCTATAATTCCATCTACACGAGAAACAAAAACTTATTGAAAGTATTGAAATCGCCTCTCGTTGCATAAGCTAAAGTTTTAAAGATTTATTTGTGCTCAGACATATGACAGATAATGACTCTCAGCTACTACTGCGCTAAATTTTAGCTCAATCTCTTTAAAACTGAGTCAAAAATAAACTAAACCAATCAGAACCTTATATGAAGTTAAAAAAAACACTTTTAATCTGAAACAACCAATCCAGGAAGATAAAAAAACATTTGTAATACATGCTGAATTGCAAAAAAAATAAAATAAAACCAGCGCAAGAGTAAATGTTTTTCATCCATTATTGAGTTTATGATCCAGATGAGTTTTACAAGGCAGAATAAAAAGCTAAATTAACCACTGCTGGTTTTTACAACAGTGTTTAATAAATTTTATTATCCGTAAACCTATTGTTAAGTTGTTAATTTAAGGGGTTTCTGTATTTTGTTTCCAGACAAAGCTTCCTTTTTCCTGTAAGACTGCACAGTTCTGATTCAGGGTTTAAAAGAAAAAAAAATTGTATAGGTCCACTGGACGGGTTCTTCTTTAATGAAACGTTTCGTCTCTCTTCGTTTCATTAAAGAAGAACCCGTCCAGAGGACCTATACAATTTTTTTTCCTTTTGATTTTTTACCTGGATTACTGAGATGCATCAGGAGATTCAGGGTTTAGTTTTGTCTTAGAAATTGCAGGTTTTGAAAGTGATCTTACGACTTTACAACGAATATACTTTTTAAGAACTCTTTCACAAGTGTTGTTCAAAAGTGATGAGTGTGTGWGTTTCCCTGTAACATCATTTTTTCTTTAATCCAGACCAAATCAGTCGTACCTAAAAAAAATAACAAAAAGAGCTCCAAACTTTGAATAAGCGCTGGCAGCTTCTGCTGTTACTCAGAGCAAAGAAGCGATAATAATCCTGCCAAAAAGAAAAGTTGCCAGTTCTGCGTGTCTTAACTGTGAAAAAAAAAAAAACATTGTTCATGTTGAACAATCACATTCTCCACACTGTTTGACTTATCCCGTGGGCTCTGAGGAAGCAGACGTGCCAAAGTGAGTCAGTCGTCTTACTCTGTAGCACCGATGGCAACCCAAGAGCCGAGGTCGTCTCTACGCGATGTGATGACTCACTGCTAACGAGCGGACAAACACCATCAACACATTTCACGTCCTCCCAGCTGTTCTACCTGCGAAGARCCACTTCAGCTGAGGTGKTCTGAGTTGTGATCTGAAAGCCCAGCACAGGAAAAGTTTAGACTCAATCAGAGAGGCGGCAGGCTGGAAATGGTTACCTCACTGCTTGCAGTTGTCAGGGTATCCAAACACAACACACCATGAGGACATACCACCAAGAATAGGCTCCACAGGGAGCGGACTGTGAATCTCGGCGAGCCCAATGGCGGAGGGCTGAAGGGAACCTCTACAAATGGCAAACCTTACGGGCTCAGGTGGCTGGAGTGCAGCAGCGCAGCTAAAACGCAGTCGAACAACACACTCTGCCAGCAAACCGATGGCGCACGTGCCCCGACGAGAGGGCAAAAGGGAGAGGAAAAGGGCCTGCAGGGAGAAGCTGCCAAGGTTTCCCTCCTACCCAGCGTTCCTGCTTCCTACAGCACTGGACAGAAGTGAAACGCAGCCACAGCTAAATCTGCGACAGAGCAGAGGAAGGAACATAACACCAGAGAGATGAGGGAAGGGAAGGAGAGAGAAGGTACTCACGGGTCGTTCCATGTCAGCGGTGAGAGCTGGGCCGGGTCCAGGAGCAGGGCAGCCGAGGCAGCAGAGTGGGCAGCCTCCAGTCCACGGTCATGYCTCGATCACAACGAGCCGAGCTGGGCAAGCAGCCAAGACGTCTAACAAACACACAGAGCTCCCCTGTTAACGGATTTTACAGCACCCAGCCGCTCGTTCTCCCTCTCCCCGACTCTCCAAACCTCCCACCCTCCCACTTGTGTGCTCCGTCGCTCCCACTCTCCCCCATAAAGCACTTGCTCTTTCCCCTCCTCACTCATCTCAGAGCACGCTGCTGAAATCCTGTTACTCTTCCCACACACCTGACACACAACAGCACCAAAAACACAGCTGATGCTCAGGCGCCGGCAACAGATCTACTCTAACTCTTCTTCTATTACACTTAGCAATGTATAAAAACCAGGAGAAAATAGTTTTGTTCTTTTGAATATGATTTGGATTTTTATTTTTTACTTTTATGTCCGTTTAAAACTAGGATTGTGTTATGAGAAAAGTAGGAAATATACAGTAGTTCTTGAAGTCAAATCTTAAAACTAACGGTCGCGACTAAGGGTCGCATGAAACGTCATGACATTTTGCACAAGAGGTCTCCTAATCAGATCAGATGTCTAAACAACCTCAGCAGACTTGTTTTAATGCAGAGGAGCAGCGGCTCTACTCCAAGCTCCCCTCAGGTGACAGAACTCACRTATATTGATAAAAAAGTTGTCCTCTGGCAGAGTTTCAAACATTCCCCCCATGCAAACCCAGACATCACAAATGAGATGCGTATGCCGCTGCAGTTTTAGCAGCTGCTCCTTCCAGCTCCAGATGACATGTTTAAAATGCTAAAGAGGCTTCCGAAAGACAGCAGAAGGGGTCAGGGGACAAAGGATTTCCCACAATTCTTTATACGTGGCCTACTGCCTGCTGCAGATGCCTCGCCAAGAAATCAGTCACTGGAGACCCAGAAAAAGGGTTTGCCAGAGTCCAAAATTCACAAAAACTACTGTTTTCCATCCATCCATCCATCCATCCATCCATCCATCCATCCATCCATCCCCGCTTCATCCTTTCAGGGTCAGGGCACTGTTTTTTATATGCTCTGATATATTTAAGGATTAGATTATTTAATGTCTAATTTTAATTTGAGGTAAAGAAAGACACCATATTTCAAACATACAATGCTTATTATTATGCTTATTACAAATTAAGTGTATAGTTTTGGAGGTGTTTATTTGAATGGTAAACCTTTATTTGTAAGCTATTCAAACCAAGAGAAGATCAATAATAGATTTAGAAAGACTGGTTTCAGGAAAAATTGCAACCTTTTTTTTTTTCTTGGTGTTTCTCCAGCTGTCCTTTTGCATCATTTCTCATCAGTTTGATCGTAATTTTCTTTCTTTTTGCTGTTGTGCAATGTGTTAATTAATTTCCAACCTGTTTTGAACAATTGAAAGTATCGCTTTGCATTTWCTCTCAGTTTGGTTATTTTTTCATGTTTTTGCAGTTACGTCACCTGTCATCGAGGTCTCATAAAATTAACGTCATCTTTTTTGTGGTAGACTGCACTTATTTTTAATRTTTTAATCTCACAGTTATGGTCTGTTGTTTATGATGTGTTTAACGTTGTTATTTTCCCCTTGTATTACTTTATGGTGTAAATTGGTTTAAATTTATTGTGATTTCTTGGATCCAGTGTTGCCAGGTGTACGATAATTATCGTATTTGTATGATAATTTGGCCCTCTGTACGATGTACGATCAATAATCCCAAAAATCCCATAATGTACGATAATTTGACCGCTCCAATGTGTGATGTAATCGACCCGACACGCTGCTCGCTGACATGAGAGGTGGCGGGTTGTGGAACATAGCGGTGCTGATTTAGCGACTTTCTCGCTATATTTACAGACTTTTCAGACCTTCTAGAGACTGTTATTCAGAAAAGTGACTAGTGAAAATCTAGCGACTCTTTTTCTGGTGTTATTGAGACTTTGAGAGACTCTGCCGTGAACGCATTTCACCATTGTGCTGCTGAGAGCTCCTCCTCCCCGGTCCCAGAGCACCGACAGGAGGCTTCTTCACGCTGCGTCTCTCCCTGCTGCAGACAGATATCCATCCCATCCAGACATGAAAGGAATACTGCTGCTGCTGYGAMTGATCCATGATGGGATGTTAATAAAAATATTTCTATGGCTAAAATAGATCCCTTTGCCGGTCCCTAGCCAATAGAAAGGAGGGTTAGAGTTGTGACAGTAAAATAAAAAAATATATTATTCTATATATATATTTAAAAAGGAGCAACAGAAGAAACTTTATTTTTTGTTCTCTTGACAAACTACTGTCTCTAAAGAGAAGGCTGGCTGCCACGATGAAGTCACCAATGTTTTTTTACCCTATTAAAACTCTACTGTTTAGGCTACCAGCTGGTCAAAGAATCAAACGTCCAATACAAAAAGGACGATACATATATTGAGTTGAATGTAGAATCCGTCTCTAAAATAGATACAAAAGTGTTTATTTATGTAGTTTAAAATATGTTTAACAACCTGCAAATACACCAGACTGCAGGAAACAGCAGCTACTTCATTCAAAATKTTCTGGGGGAGAACACCCCCTCCCACATTGGGGTTATGATGGCAACTAGTAGCAGCAAAGATAAATATAATAGTACTTATRTGAAAGAAATGATAACTGTAAAATCAAAAAGAAAAGGTGGGACTGAGAAGGYGAGGGGTATAAGCAACATTTACATTTAATAAACATCCAGGTGTCATCCAGGAGCAATTTTTAAAGAAAAAAAAAGCAGATTTAGGAGGCTTGCAGATTAAATTTGCTCAGTATGCACTC
>NW_013952404.1:4336001-4360948 GCF_001266775.1 Austrofundulus limnaeus | reverse complement strand
CACATTGTGAGCTGAGCAGGATGTATTTGTAAATTTGAGCCTCTCTAGAATGTAACTTGGGTGTGTACGATAATTTTTCTCAAAATTCGATAATTTTGAGYTGCTGATACGATAATTCAACATTTCCCATCTGGCAACGCTGCTTGGATCACATCATTGGTTCAGTCATTCGATGCCTCTTTTAGACTGTTTTGCATTGAATATTTAGCATAAGTCACTTTTGTTGTACTTTTTAACATTTTTGTTCATATTTTTCATCTTACTGTAGCTCTTTTGTTCTTAATTTTTCTTGAAAAGCTTATTTTTTAATTATCTGACACAAGCTAAGCATTCTCTGCAGTTTGCTAATTCTCAAAAATCTAAGAATTTGTTAGTTTAATTGTGGAAAAATTGCATATTTGTTCACCAAATTATCTTCCATCATATAGCAAGCATATAGTTAGATTAAAAAAACAGTTAAAAATACAAATAAAAGTATAAAATAAACTACTTACCAAACAACCTTCTGGTCTCAGTAGAATCAAGCTAACAGCTGCAAACAGCAATGTGAGCTTTTGTCCACAAAATGGCGCCAAAACACCTCGAACTGAGGCACGAGCTCATTTTATAAGAAATGAGTTGTAAATTTAAAATGTTGACTAATTGCACTGTTTGATTTAAATACTGCGAACACGGTTTGTTTAAAACATGTGATACAAAAAAGCAAGTCAATAACAGCAGTTGTGACGCAAACAAAAAAGTGTGGCACGTGCATTTAATTTATTAACCACTAGAGGGCTCTCTATGGTTGCAAGTGCACATATCAAAATCTGAATGTACTCTCAGTGTTTTTATTAAAACAAATAGATAGAACAAATAGTAATTTCAGAAAAGCACATCAAATTAAATAAGGACAATTCTGGCTTTAGTTGAAATTCTTCCCATAGGTCCGATAAATGCATCGTATGCAGGAAAGTTACCACATCTGGCACTCAATTTTAAAAATGAACACGCCCACAAAGTGTCAAATAAATTACAAGTTGGCAGAAGAAACACATTTTGCAAGATGCAGCACGTGCAGTGACAAAGGGATAAAAAGAGGAGGGTTCAGCGGGAACATGGGAGTTCCCTCATGCAGCCGGAGTCCATGGCATCCGATTCAGTCACCTGAACCTGCAGCAATTCTGAGATGTTCTGGGAGCAGGTTTTATTGTTCCATGTATTCCAGAGTRGTGTTTGCCCCTCTAACATAAATATAAGAATTGTTTCTGCAGACAGAGAAATGATCTCCTGCAGGATCAGAGCTCCTGCAGCAGTGATTTTGGATTATAGGTCTTTTGAAAACCATGAACATGTCTTAAAAACAACACAGCCTAAAAACAACAAACGCCTAGACTGGTTTTTCAAGGGACAGGAAGGATGCTCTTAAAGTTGGCAGGAGATTATATTACACACATGAGAGAAAATGCAGTCTTGTTCTTTTTTGTAAATAAAGGACATAACTTGTTTAAAAACAACTTTCAAAAATATCTGAGGCCTAAAGCCAACTCAAATTCAGTTTTGTCTGTATACATAATGTAAAAAAGTATTGTTCCAAGAACAAAACCTTGTGGAATTCCACACTGTAAACACTTTATTGTTAAAATCACAGCACAATTATCTACAAACTTGTTTTGTTTTTTCATTCTTTTTTTTTATTTTGCCGTTACTTAACCAAGCAAATCCCTTTTAAGGGAGGCCTGGGCTTGAAGGCAACCTGTTTTGGTCTGTGTGGAAAGCCGGAGTACCCAGAGAAAACTCACAAAAGCACGAAGAGAATGGAACAACGAGGTCGACTCTTTTGGGTCAACATCTTCCTGTTTCAGCTGAACTTTTGTCTTAATTTAGTTAGAAGTTTGAAGAAGACGACTGGAAGCCTGTGAGACGTTCTGCTCCCTGACCTCAACTCTGGATTTTGTTTTTGATTCAAAACTAAATTCATCCACATTTCAAAAACGACAACTTTTCAATCAGACTGATTTTAAGTTTTATAATTATATTCATGCATGGCAACCAGCCGTTGAAGGATGCAACTCATAACAGCTTCGTWACCATCAGTGATAATTGCAACACACACGAACAAATGACGAATTAACTTGTAAAAAAGATTCAAAGATCTTTGGCTCTTCAGAAAACAAAGGTTGGGTGTTTCTGGTCATAATGGTTTGGGTGTGTCAAAAAAATGTCTGTTTTTCTGCAGGCGCTTTTCTTCGGTCACATGATCACCATCTTTCAGATCTCCTTTTGTGTGAAAGCCTTGACGACAGTGACAGGTGTATCCTGAGCGTTTACCTGTAATTACTGTTAACAGCAACAAGGTATGTGCTTCTTAAAATGTATGAACTAATGATCACTCAAAAAAATACGCTCAAAATACAGTGAAAGAGCAGATTAGCCAATATATATTCTCAAAATTCAAGAAAGTAAATACTCATTAAACAAAACCACAAGCCCTGCAGCAGCAGGAAATCAAAGTGACAGAAAACCAAATAGAATAGAATAGAATAGAATAGAATAGAATAGAATAGAAACAGCTTTTATTGTCCTGCAGAAGGGAAATTCAGGTGAAACAGCAGCAGCAGATACATCAGTTCACAAAACATCATAGTGCTGTGCAACAATAATAGTAGCAATAATAATAGAATTTAAAAAATAAAAATACTGTACAAGGCAATAAAGATAAAAATAAATTACTGTGTAGAAAAATTACAAACAGTCATGACAGACTCATGATCCAAGGGGATGTGCAACTGAGTCAAATTAAGTAATTTCTTGCAATGTGCATAATGTGCATGATGAATATAAAGACTAGGATATTTACAGTGCAGTATTTCAGTACAGAAAAATAGATGTACAATAGCCACAAGAGTGTTATTTATGTAATGACTGAGAAACAGAGTTGGTTATTGTGCAAACACAAGCATGGATTCTTATTAAGTTTGTTGGGAGCAGTGCTGGTTGTAGAGTCTAGCTGGGAGGAAGGATAAAAATCTGCCATCAGAGTACAACTGAAGAAGAAGCAATGATCAACAAGCTAACCAATATTGACAAATAATCCATTTTGTTCAGAGAACCTAATATTTACATACAATCTCCAACAAAAATGTCAAATTTTCAGACTTCAGTCACTCAGTCGCATTGTATGAGTAAGGGAGGGTGGTGCAGGATGCGAGGACCGATGTGTAGGGTACAAGCCGGAGGCGAGGCTGAAACATGACTCAGCTCTTTCTGATTTTCAAGTGGTGACAGACAGTTTAACACATGAAATCTGACAAGTCCCTGAAAGCCAAACTGTTTGCGGACGACTCAGTGATCTGTGGCCAGAGTAGGGAGCAGGTGGAAGAGAGCCTGGAGAGGTGGAGGGAAGAAAGTCAGCTGTGCTGATAAATGAAACAGAGGCAGGTGGAAGAGTGAGGCTGTATGAAGGAGTATTAGAAGAGSGAGAGAAAGTTAGGAAGATGAGTTTGGGTTGATTTTATTGTCTTTCACCTCAATGGGATTTTTTATTTTGCATTCAGACATATTTAACCTCATTTCATATTTAATTAAAAAAAGCCTATCCAGTAGAGGTGGGTGTATCTATCTAATTATTGATACTATCAAYACCAAGACGAGTATTTGTATCGAATCAATAGCGTGACGAGATCAGTTCTTATTTACACTTTATTTGCACCACACTGACTTTATTTTTGACAAATAAAGTGAAAATAAAGTAATTTGTTCAATCTCCAAATCATTTGGAGTTTGTCATTAGTGCTCTTCATCATGGAWGGTTTTTTTTATTGCGTTGTTGACACTGTTATACTTATATCTTATATAATGTTGCTTCTTTTTTGTTATTTTGCATGTTTTTTCTTAAACTGTGTAGAAAGTAATAGAGGAATTATTTTATTTTTTATATTGTGTTCTTTTATTTTGTTGTAGCTGGTTGATAAAAAGCATTTTTATTTGTCTAAAAAAATTTTGCTCTTAATATAATCAACTAAGTAAAGGCAAAAATCACAAAATTGTTCATGAACATGACAAGTATCTTTGTTGTAGCTTTGTATTTACTTGGAATCATATCGTTAGCAAAATCCCAAGAATCGCCCACCCCTATCATCCAGACTCTCTTGTACAGCAGACTTTTCACATGACTTCATTTTTACAAACCTTTTGAGGTCCTTGTCCTAAAAAAACCCATGAAAAGCTCACATGTAGTCCTTTTAATAATCTGTCCTTTGTAYGGGTTTAAATAAATTTTGTTCTTTTAAAGGTCGTCGCAGTCGTGATTTTTTTGCATTTGCTGTTGCACAGATACTGAGAGCTCTTTTGTTTCTTTTAAAACTGTTTCACAATCATTTGAGGTATGATTTTTTTAACACTTGAAGAAAAACAAACTTTAAGGAAAATTTCAGAGCTCTTTTGTTTCTTTTAAAACTGTTTCACAATCATTTGAGGTATGATATTTTTTTAACACTTGAAGACAAACTTTAAGGAAAATTTCCCACATTATTTTCTTATTTATTTATTTTTTTCAAGAGACAAACCTTGTACCTTCCATCAAACTGGGAACGGGTTGCTACTTGTCCAAATCTCAGCTTATAAAATTCTATTTTTTATGACCAAATAACCCAACAGTGTGTAATTGTAAAGGAAAACTATCATTCTACAGCTGCAGCCTCTCCGCATGCAGAGATGTCTGTCTCACCAATAACTTTATTTGTTAAAGTGAAGAAAAGACCCGCCCTGCCCTGGAGCCTCCGTGATGCTCCTAAATYACACGGAGCTGTCATTAATGTTGACAGAAGAAAACGCCCCTGTCTTTCTCTGCCACTCTCAAATCTTACCTGTTCTGCTGCTTTCCAACAGTCACGTTGGACGACAAGAGGGCAGAGCTTCACACACACACCCACATTTTTACACACCRACCTCATAAATACAGAGGCAGCACAAGCATAGGAAGCAAATCATTCTCCTTCTGAGTCAGGTACGTGTTGGTTTATCATTTAAAACGAGTGCAGAGAGTCTAAAGTTTTTAATTTCTATTTGTTGGTTGTTGTTTTTTTTTTTTTTCAGGAAAACCCTTTGTTTTGATCTCACCAACAAGACAAAATGAGTGATCGTAAGTGTCTTTGTTGTAAACTGACTGATTTACGCACACACTTCTGCTACTCACTGTATTTTATCTTATGCTGACTCAAATTGTTATTGTGCAGCTATTCATTGAGAATGTTTGTGCAGATCAACAAAAGATTTTGTGTTTGTTTTTGTGATAATTAAAAACCATTTTTTTACCATTCTGTCTGTTTTTCTCTACCTTTTCCACAGCTCATGCAACAACTGTGAGTCATTTTTTATTTTTTCAATCTGGTGTTTAACACAAAAAATTTAAATATTTGTACTTATGATTTTGTGTTCTTATATTTGGTGAAGCCTGCAGCAGGGGATGCTCAGGAAGTAAGTACATCTTTTACGCTTCTTATTTGTTTTTGGCTGCTTTTCTGGTTCATGTTGTATTTTTGTAATATAATCTCCAGTTAAGATTGTTTCTCCTCACTAAAATATTGTGTCATTTTTTTTGTGACTGATTAAAGTGCAAAGGAAAGAAGGACGGACATGGACACGGAGAAGGAAAGGGACATGGACATGGACACGGAGAGGGAAAGGGACATGGACACGGAGAGGGAAAGGGACAAGGTCATGGTGACAAAGAAGGTCATGGACATGGACATGGCAAGAAATGAAAGAAACCATAGTGTTACATAAGAAATGATGAAATCACTAAATTGATATTTTGTGATGTTGTTTAATCTATAATGGTATTGCAACTCTAATAAAATACTCCATTGCACAATTTCTCTCTTTTTATTTTAATTATTATTATTATTATTTTGCATGACATGTTTAAAGGYGCACAGATTTATTTTATCCAGAGCAGATGACCTCTCAGAACTYGGTGTGGCTTCAACAATTTAATGGCAGGACATTATCTGAAGTCTTCATAAAAAAGCACTTATGTGAAATTTATCAGAACATAAAGAAATGACAACAAAAAGTCAAATCATTCAAAAAGATTAAATCAAAGTTGTGTGAAATAAAAACCTTTGTCTGCTTTTTAAATGTATAAGTTTGTCACTTAGAAGGCTTTTTAAAATGTATTGTCATGTATGTTATATAATGAAGTAAAATAAGTCAACAAACTAGAAAACTATATTTACTGAGTAAAAAAAAAGATCCAAAATAAGAGTAGGATAGGTTTTTCTGTTAGTGGTCTAATATGACAATAAAGCCCCGTTATTTGCCTTCATCAGACCCACATGGATACAGTTAGGTCCATATATATTTGGACACAAATTTTGTCTTTTTACCTGTTTACTGAAACATATTCAAGTTATAGTTATATAATGTACAAGGACATAAAGTCCAGCATTCAGCTTTCATTTGAGGGTATCCACATTAAAAYTGGATGAAGGGTTTAGGAGTTTCAGCTCCTTAACATGTGCCACCCTGTTTTTMAAGGGACCAAAAGTAATTGGACAATTGACTCCAAGACTATTTCTTGGACAGGTATGGGCAATCCCTTCATTATGTCATTGTCAATGAAGCAGATAAAAGATCTGGAGTTGATTTGAGGTGTGGTGCTTGCATTTGTAAGGTTTTGCTGTGAAGTAAACATGTGGTCAAAGGAGCTCTCCATGCAGGTGAAACAAGCCATCCTTAAGCTCCAAAAACAGAAAAAACCCATCTGAGATATTGCTACAATATTAGGAGTGGCAAAATCTACAGTTTGGTASATCCTGAGAAAGAAAGAAAGCACTGGTGAACTCATCAATGCAAAAAGACCTGGATGCACACGGAAGACAACAGTGGTGGATGATCACAGAATAATCTCCATGGTGAAGAGAAACCCCTTCACAACAGCCAACCAAGTGAACAACTCTCTCCAGGAGGTATAAATATCTGAATCTACCATAAAGAGAAGACTGCGTGAAAGTAAATACAGAGGGTTCACTGCACGCTGCAAGACACTCATAAGCATCAAGAATAAAAATGCTAGACTGGACTTTGCTAAAAAAAAAACATTTTAAAAAGCAGCACAGTTCTGGAAGAACACTCTTTGGACAGATGAAACCAAGATCAACCTCTACCAGAATGATGGAAAGAGAAAAGTCTGGTGAAGGCATGGTACAGCTCATGATTCAAAGCACCACATCATCTGTAAAACACAGCAGAGCAGTGTGATGGCTTGGGCATGCATGGCTGCCAGTGGCACTGGGTCACTGGTGTTTATTGATGATGTGACACAGGACAGAAGCAGCCCAATGAATTCTGAGGTATTCAGAGCCATACTTTGTGCTCAGATCCAGCCAAATGCAATCAAACTGATTGGTCGTCGTTTCATACTACAGATGGGCAMTGACCCAAAACATAAAGCCAAAGTAACCCAGGAGTTTATTAAAACAAAGAAGTGGAATATTCTTGAATGGCCAAGTCAGTCACCTGATCTCAACCATTTCACTTGTTAAAGACTAAACTTCAGACAGAAAGGCCCACAAACAAACAGCAACTGAAAACCGCTGCAGTGAAGGCCTGTCAGAGCACTAAAAAGGAGGAAACAGAGCATCTGGTGATGTCCATGAGTTCAAGACTCCTGGCAGTCATTGCCAACAAAGGGTTTTCAACCAAGTACTAGAAATGAACATTTTATTTACTATTATTTAATCTGTCCAATTACTTTTGAGCCTCTGAAATGAAGGGATTGTGTTTAAAAGATGCTCACATTTTTATGCAATCATTTTGTTCAACCCACTGAATTAAAGCTGAAAGTCTGAACTTCAACTGCATCTGAATTATTTTGTTTAAAATTCATTGTGGTAATGTCTAGAACCAAAATTAGAAAAATGTTGTCTCTGTTCAAATATATATGGACCTAACTGTAGTTGGTGTCATTGTTCTGTCATTTTAAAAATGTTTGTGCAGCTGCCTTGAAGCGATCGCATCTTGATTCTTCCCTGTTTAACTGGTTTGAGCAAGTTTACATGCTTTACAAACGTTTCTCTACCGAAACTGTTGAATCTGGAAAAGGTTACAGACAGCTCTCTGTTGTTGTTTATTTATTTATTTTTTTTTTTTTCAGTTCAAGATTAAGCTGAAAATCACATTCAATATTTGAACCCATCACTGGACAAAAATAATCTGGGTGAAATAAAAAAATTAATCCTTGAAGTTCATCTGCCTGTTTTTTCATTAAGATTTAATTTAAATTAAAGTTTATTTGAATTAAGTGCGAAAATAGTCACCTAAACATGCAAAGAAGAGAAAACTGTACCTGCAGTAAAACGTGGAGCAGGATCAGTTACATCCTGCTTTGCTGCATGTGAAACTTGGTGTTTTGAATCTGTGCAGAATACAATGAAATTTCAAGACCGGCAAGGCATTTTGAATGCAAAATGTGATGCCCAGTGCCAGAAAGCTTGGTCTCAGTTGCAAAAAACAGGTTAATGACACAAAACTCAGATAAAAGTAACCAATGGCTTAGAACAAAGCACTGGATTGAAGGATAAGAACAAATGTATCCACATCTGTGTACAGATTAGATTAACAGATTAGGTCACATTCAGCAGGTTTGAGCAGCTTGATTAAACCAACTGCTCTCGCGTTCCAATGCTTTTATTAATCTTATCCTCATGATTTCCTTTTTGAATAACAGTAGATAAAACTGTCAAACAGTCATTCTGCTTCCAGATTTCAACTCTGGATTGTTGTGATTTCGGTTTAACGTTAAGAAATAATCCTGAAACGAAACAAACCCCATTTAAAACTGAACAGCTAATGCCTGATCCAACCAGTTTTTCTTTTTTTGTCTGCATCTCAGACTGATTAATGGACGACCACACATGTAAACAAACGATTACATGATGACATCATTAGTGAAATCAAGTTTGTGCAGATCAGTTATTGCCCTCAATGAGTCCGAACCCACGTCTCGGAGACTAAACTTTGACAAGATTATAAAATCAGAACAAAAACCAGCAAATTGCTTTGGAGGGTAAAACAGAGACATCAGGGTGACCTCATGTGTTCAGATCACCTTGAAGAAATTTATTGGGGTTTAGGTTATATACTGACTTTTAATTACATACACATGATATAGTCTTATGATAGAAGAACTGTAAATGTTGTTAAATGTGACTGTTTTGCTTAACGTGATGATTTTATATAGATAGATACATGCCTGAAAACAAATTCAACACATATCTGAACTTTTAAATCTTCATCAGGCTAGATTATGTTTGTCTGGAGACATGGCTTCGAGCAGCTGTAGGGACCCCTCCCCGATGACGTAATCAAATAGGCGGAGCCATGTCTTCTCTTCCTGGTTTTCAGTCTGACTGCTTGGTCTGGGTTTTGTATGATCTCCCTTTATTAATCTTTTCCATGCACTGGTACGTTCTCTGTATGGTTCAAGCACACAAACTGGTAAACGAACACACACAACAATATTTTTCTTTCAACCTGACTGGATTTTTCAGATTTCTTTCTGAGTGAAGAGGCGTGACACAACCAGTGTCTCGGTCCAGCCCTGCTTGCGTACAAACAGTCAACTGCAAGTAAAAGCAGGACAATTTTTATTAACAATAAATGTTGTTCCTTTTGCCAAATCTTTAAAAACACTGCGAGAGCTGCAGCAAGTCCAGTTTGACACTCGGTCAATGCAGAAACACGTCGCTGCAGCACAGGCAGAGTGAGATTCGTGAGAACCTCCTAAAAGAAAAAYGCTTTAATTGCAGGAAAACATTCTTTTAAAGCTATCATGTCCTGACAGATTCATGTCCTGTGAGCTCATGCACCTTCATCCCAACAGTTCACCTGACTGCACAGACAAGACCAAACCATCACCTCTCCACCTTCGTGCTTCATAATGTGGTATTCCTTACAGGTTTTTCAAAACGTGGTTTGTTTTTACGTACAGAAATGAGTRAAAGGGCTTTTGCTTTTATTGCACCTTTTGCACGTTTGGAAAATCAACAGACTTAATATCTTTAAGAGCTTTTAAATCAATAGAGAATTGTGCTTAATTCCATATATGTTGTTAATTTTGCTGYAATATGTTTCATATTATTTCCTTTTGGTAATTTTTTGTGTAACTATATAACTTAAATGTACTTACTGCTTGGCCAGAACTCCCTTGAAAAAGAGCTTTTTCATTTATCTCAGGGATTTTTCCTGGTAAAATAAAGTTTTAACAATAATAGCAGTACACTCTTTTTTTAAATCCAGATTTACACTAAAATGTTTGTTATTAAATGACAGCTTCGGGCTTTGCGGCTGTTTGTTTTTATCTGCCCTGCCCTCGAGCCCTTCAGCAGATCATAAACAAAATATTTTTTGGAGTTGTAACTCAGTTTTCTCAGCTCTTCTAGTCATCATGAGCTCTGGTTTGACAACAGAGCTGCACAACCACACCCACATTCTTCAGCTCAAACACAACCTGGTTATATTCTGACATAACAAACAGTGTAACTAAGGTTTGTTTCGTTGGCTGTAACAATGTAGCAAAAGCTGCAAGATACAGGTTTGTGCGATGAATTTTTCTTGAAGTGTGATGTTTTAGAAACGCATCTGGATTCCAGTAGACATCATCACTTTCTGCAGGTGATGATGTCTTTGTTTGTTACCAAAATATCTCAAGATTGTGCTGAACGATATTTGCAAAGTCAGACCAAAGTGGCTACAACTCTGATCATTTCTCATCAGAAGATGAGTTTTGAAGAAAATATGTGCTCCTTTGCATTCCTTCTCCTCCCCAGACCTTTAGTTTTWATATTCTGTAGCAGTTTTTATTACAGGAAGTCTGTTTTTAATTAATTTTGTTACTTTTATTATCAGCTGAATCCAGTCTTTTTTTAAATTACCTTTTTTTCCTTGTCACTTAAAGTGCCTGTGACACACCTATCTTTCAAATACAAAAAGTCAAACAAAACTTTTTTATACTTAAGAAAATTAGCATAATACACATGATTTTACACATTTTGTCTCATAACTGGACTATTTTCTTTTGGATTTGGCTCAGACAAAGTGAAACAGGAAGTGACATCAAAGGGGAACTCTTTAATAAAATAAACTCTGGTTTTTGTTTATTAAAACAAAATTATTTAAACTCAAAATAATCTAAAGAAACATCAGATTCTTCTCCACAGTCTCTGTTGTTGGCTGTTGTAGCAATGCTCTGCTCACATGCACATTCCCCTTTGACATCACTTCCTGTTTCTTCACACGCAAATATCTCAACAACTGTTCATCTCAGCGACGTGACATTTCTTTTGCAATATTTTATCAATATTCCCTTTCCAAAAATGCATTCATGTTTATTACAAAAAAAAACTGATGTCACAGGCACTTTGAAAGCATTTGTGCAGACTCTTTATCCACACTATTAAAATATTTTCTGATTTCAGGTAATAAAACACTTATATGCACGTGCAACCTCATCTATAGCGTTAAACACAGATATACAACTGATGTAAGGAAACATGAACTAAATAAGCCTTTTTGGGGATAATGATCTATTTAGTTTTAACATAAAAATTGAGAACTGATAYTCAACTTGCAGAAATATGAGTGTTCAGAAAATAAAATCACAGACAAAAAATGACTCCAAAAAACAAACATTTAGTCTTTATTTGATCTCTTTAACTGATAAGTAGCAATGTAAAACCTGATGTCTATTTAGATTTAAAGCAGCTGTAAATTTCATTAAAAAAACTTACAAGAGGTGCAAAACGATCAAAAATCCCTTTGTTACACGTTGTTACATGTATGTCAGGATTTAGTGTTAAAGGGAAAATCAACAAAAGATTAATTCTCTAGTGTGGTGCTAATAAAAATTCACAGTAGTTGTTTAAAAAGTTATCTTTGAAAATAAGTCAGAAATTTAACGGAGGAGTTTGTGATTTCAGCAGAACGGCTCGTCTCAGACAACAAAGACTGTTGTCTGGACTGGTTCTGGACTCATTGTCTCACAGCTTTCGTGGAAAAGCACATCTTTACACGCGAGCAGCAGCAACTCGAGGCACCTCCAGTCAGAACTCGTCCAGTGTGTGTGTGTGTGTGTGTGTGTGTGTGTGTGTGGGGGGGGGGGGTCGTCAGGAATGTTTAGTCTGGAGAGAACAGGAAGCAAAGAGGAACATTTTTATAATTATCTCTTACCAACATCTTTCATTAAACCAGATGTGTGCATTTTATTCCTCATACCTTTAGTACCACCAACCAGAGCAGAGGAGGTTCCTTTAGAAGAGCCCGCTGACCTGCTCAGTCTCAGGGTCCAGGTCGATGTCGTAGAAACAGGGTCGGGTGGGCAGACCGGGGATTGTGGGCATCTGAACAAAACAGCTGCATCAGAAACCTCAGCAGGAAATATCACCTGCAGTGTGATATTCAATGAACCACGGGAGAGATTCTACTGAAGCTCTCAGAAAGTAAWCCTTGGACCTGTGGAGTCAACCCGATTCAAGATGGCCGCCACAGCTAACCAGTATTGGCCAACGCAGAAACAGTCGCACAGATACTGGGCTAAAATTGTTTGGTAATAGCTGAGACTGATCCAGAACCAGTGGCGGGCACAGTTATGCTAATCCAGTAATAGCAGAACTAGCTTCTCACTTAGCAGATTAGCTTTAACGCTAACTTGGAAACAGCTTGTGGACCGATTAGCTACCACTAAATTAGGTTCTGCTAATTTTAACTCTACTAAAAACAATCACACGTTTAAAACACTTCTATTTATTTGTTGTTTGTCATGAATAAAATAAAAACCATCCCCTCTTACAAGCAGCGCTGGACGTGTCAGGCAACAAGTGTGTTAGCATGTAGCATCCTTAGCAGCTAAACTTCAAACTAAGAGTATCAAAAAGGAATTAAACAAAATTTAACAATACTTAAATAACGAAAAATGACTACGTTTAAAATATCGTAGAGAAAGCATTTGCTGTTTGACCAACTTCAAACAGTATTTGTAAAAATACAAACTTGATCAAAGGAAAAGCTTTTATTCCTAAAAGGGTTAAACTGGAAGTAAGTTAGAGATATAACTGTGGTTTGGATTGGCCAATTTGCTACCTTAAAATTAAACCAAGTTTGCATCAGTCCCACCAAGACACAGGCTGGATGACAGTCGTCTTAGCGGTTAGCGTTAGCTTCCAATAATTTTGTAATCAGTTTAGCCGTTTAGCGTTAGCATAGCTAAGATTCTTGTTTAATGGATTAGTGGTTAGTGAAGCTAACTTCTTGGTTAGCCGTGCCCACCACTGTACAAAACATACTCCAAGCACTAAACAGATCCAAAAGATTTTTGAGACTTATTTGGCGTGTTTGTCTGTTAGCAAAATATCTTCTGACCCACCGTTTGGATACATATTTTAGGTCTTTTATATGTTCCAAAGTTAGTAACAAATTTAATAAGTAAATAAAAGTTTGTTTAGAGCTTACGGTTCCAACCAGCGGGAAGAGGAAACCAGCGCCCACACTGGCTCGGATGTCTCTAATCGGCAGCACAAAACCGGTGGGCACGCCTTTCTTCTCTGCCTCATGAGACAGAGACAAGTGTGTCTTGGCCATGCAGATCGGAAGGTTACCAAAGCCCTGCAGGAAAACACACAAAAAAATGGTGTTTTTATAAACGAATCTCCATTTGCAGTGACTCTGAGCAAAGAAACAGACTTTAGAGTCCACTGTGAGGCACTGCTCACCTGTTTGGTGTACAGCTCCACCTTGTGTTGGGCTTCAGGAAGAAGCTCAATATCATCGGCTCCATAGATCTTCTGAGCGATTATCCGAATCTTGTCAGCAACAGGAAGCTAAAGAGAAATTTGTTTAAAAAATTAAAAAGTAAAAAAAGAAGTTAAATCACAATAACTTAGATAAGAGTTTATACCTCTAAATCATAAAGGAATTTAAAGCTGCTGGGGGCCTCGCTGGCCCTCTGGACGGCCTGACCGAGGGCCACGGCGCCGGCTCCACCTTCAGCCCAGTGGAAGCATCGGACCGCATCAAAAGCTCCGGAACCTTTGGCCAGGCTGCAGACCAAGTCCAGTTCAGCCTCTGTGTCCGTCCTGTCAGTCAGCACGAAAACAAACAGAAAACACATCAACACTGAGGTTTAGTTAATTAATTTAATGTTTTTTTTAATATGATCTTTAAAATCACTCACATGAAAGCATTGACAGCCACCACCACCGGCACACCAAAGTGTTTGGCATTTTCTATCTGTTTCTTCATGTTGCTGCAGCCATTTTTCAGCAGCTCCAGGTTCTGCAAACAGAGACAAAAAACATTAAAACGTTCTGTCGTTTCGGGTATGTAGACATGAACCAAAGGCTGCAAACAATTTAGCCTATAATATACGTATATATGAACTGAAATTTGGTGTGAGAACATRATTAAAGTTGGTTGTTTTTCTGCTTTACCTCCTCCACATATTCCTTAGGCAGTGGCATCCCAGCAGTGACCTGAACACAAGAAATGTTTGAGCAAATAGCTTTTAAAAACACAACAACTCCCTCAGATTAACTTTACTCACCGTTGGTCCTCCACCGTGCATCTTCAGAGCCCGAACTGTCGCCACCAGAACCACCACGTGGGGCCTCAGGCCCGAGTAGCGGCACTTGATGTTAAAGAACTTCTCCATGCCGATGTCGGCACCGAACCCGGCCTCCGTCACTGTCAGACACACACAGAGGTTGTGAGACGTCAGGGTTAGGAACTGATTTTTTTTTTAAAGGGAACTTCTTTGTGCCATCTTCTTACCCACAAAGCCCTCGGGTCCGACCAGCTTCAGGGCGATTTTATCAGCCAGAATGGACGAGTTTCCGTGAGCGATGTTTGCAAAAGGGCCGGCGTGAACGAACACAGGCGTTCCCTGTGAATTCAGAAATTAAAATAACCAAAAAAAAAACATTTAAATTGAAGTTTTTTATCTGTTTTAACGCTCACCTCCAGCGTCTGCATCAGGTTTGGCTTGATGGCATCTTTCATCAGCACAGTCAGGGCTCCGCTCACGCCCTGCAGAGGAAATAAAACGTTTTTACAACGAAACAAACAGAGCTGCACACCGAGCGTCACGGAGCACGCTCTGACCAGGTCCTCGGTGGTGATGGGCTCTCCGCCTCGGCTGGTGGCTACAACCATCTTGGCCAGGCGCTGTCGCATGTCCTGGAGGCTGCTGGTGAGGGCGAGGACGGCCATGATCTCGCTCGCCACTGTGATGTCAAACTGGGCCTGAGGGGACAAACTGACATCAGCATCTAAAGGAAGATGTTGAATTTTTTTGAAATGTTGCAGGTGTATTTACATCCAGCTGCATTAGAAATGAAACTAGAGAAATCACATTTTCTAAAAGACTGAAACTGAAAGAACACAAGCTAAAAGAAGCACACCGCTAGACAAGCTAAAAAGCTAAAGAGACCAAAATATTAGCTCAAAGTAGCAAAAAGCTAACTAAAAAATAGAGACTGCATTTCCTGTGAAAATGCAGTGTGAATATTCAATGCTGAGAGATTTTTGATGAAAGTTGAAAAGGTTCAAAAGCAAAAATATTATTCTGAGTTAAATTTGAACAACTGATTTTTGATGAAAGAACACCACGAGTGAAAAATCAGAAGACAGACAGCTGAAATTAGCAAAAAAAGGTAGATTAAACAAGATAAAATCAGATGTAGAAATCAAATCAGCAAAAAACAAGAACTTACAATTTGTTTTGAAATAACTAAACAAGCTGAAACCACATAAAAATAGCTAAAAATAGCTGAAATAGCTAAAATTATCTCAAAAATAAAACAGAAAGAGAGTGATTGCTAACAGAAAGAAGTACAAATAACAAAAATGTGAATTTAGCTTAAAAAAAAGCTCAAACTAGATGAAATCAGCTTAAAAGTAGCTAAAAAAAACAGCTTAAATTAGCAGAAAGCAGCCAAAAGAAGCACAAAAAGTTTAAATTAGCAGGAGAATAGCACAAAAGTTCATAATGATAGCTTAAAAAAATTAACAAAAACAGACACAAATGGGAGCTGAAATTAGCCCAAAGAAGCTAACAAAAACAGAGCTAGAACAAAAAAGGTAAAAAGTGCAGCTGAAGTTTATGAACATTGAAAATGCATGGAGCTGTCTTCAACATCCTTAAAACCCTCAATGAGAAAAAAATGGCAGAAAAAGCTAAATATCTCAAAAAGTTTAAACTGCTGAAGTACCAAAAGTCAAAGCCAGAATGTCTTGAAAGAGCTGAATAATTTGATGTATAAATTGTTGAAATAGCACTAAATGTGTGGAACAAGACACGTGCTGAAAAATGTACTGAAGTAATGACAGTTTGAATTCTTGATAAAACATTCACACAAGTAAAAACAGAAAAATACTAGCTAAAAGTTAAAAGCAGCAAAAGGTTAGACAAATTAAGCAAAGGACTAACTAAAAGCTAAATGTAGCAAAAGGTTAGTTAGAGGCTAAAAGTAGCAGAACAGTAGCTAAAAACTAAATTAGCATAGGAAGACACAAACAATGTTTATAGTGAAATTGGAGAGAGCTCAATGTATTTCTGTAGGGAAAATATTTGTAAATAAAATTAATATTTGAAAAACATAAAAGCTACAGAAAGCAGAAAACAGAGATGAACATTTCCATGTATGAATGACTAAAATAGAACAAAGTTTGCAGAAGTAGCCAGAGAAAGTGTACAAAGAGAAATAAACACAAAAACTGTGCTGACTCAGCGGTATCAAAACGTACAGATATTTTAGTCCCACCTCTCTTGTGTGTCCCTTCTCAGTCGGCGACTGTCCGATGGTGATTTTCCTCAAGAATCGATCATTTGTGTCCAAAACTGACATAAAAAAAACAAAGTATGGCTATTTTTACACGAGGCTCAATATTCAGTAACTGAACGATCCTACAGAGTAGCACACCAGAAGCTCTTACCTCTCTGCCAGGTAACAGAGCTTGGGTTCATGTCCAGGCGGGCAAAGCGGGTAATTTCCTCATCTGTTAGAGTGGAAGGATCGGTCTTCTCTATCCCCAGTTTCTAGACAAATTTTTAAAAGATAAGTACAGCTCTGTGCAAGAATTTAAACAAAACAAAAGCAATAGGGTTTATTACTTTCAATCTGCAGAGCTGGATTGGGGAGAACGTCCTCTTTCCTCCACTGACTGGGACCAAGCGGTTATACAGAGCCTGAGCGAGCRCGCAGCAGGAAAACAGAAGGAAAACCTGAATGAATCTGAACTGTGGGGATGTTCGGCCCTCCACCTACAGAAGAGAGAGCCCACCTTGTCGGACTGCGTGGCCTCGTGGAATATGCGAGCGTCGATGGCGGCGGCCACCAAGTTGTTGGCAGCTGTGATGGCGTGAATGTCACCAGTCAGATGGAGGTTGAACTGCAGCCACATAAAAAAACAGGGTTAACAAAAAGACACACTTTTTCCTCATAAAAAAACACAACCTTTATGGAGGGCAGAGCGGTACCTCTTCCATTGGAATGACTTGAGAATAGCCGCCGCCTGCAGCGCCTCCTAGTGACGAGACAAATAATGACGACTTTTAGAACAGATTCAACTTTAGGTCAGAGGCGTGGAGGTCTAGAAAACAGCTGGAGGGGGTCTTGACCACATGAAGAGTCAGTATTTACATTACTGTACATAAAGGCAACATAGCAAACAATAAAGGGATGATTGTAAAAACTTTTAATGATTATAAAAAAAACACATTATTATTAGAGTATATAAGCTTTGTAATGTATATAAAAATGGCAGAAAGTTGTGTGGTTTATGGATTTACCAACTGAAGAGAAACAGATTTTATTTTGTTTACCTGGATGTGGATGTGATCTGAGCAGAACTGAAGCTTATAAAGCCGATTTAACCACTATTAATTATTGAACTGGCTAGCAGATATTAGCTTTTGGAGCAAAAATACACAAATCACTGAATATTACAAACTTGCATTACCTCAGATTTATGGAACAATAATTATATATTTAACTATTTTTAGGTTTCTATAAGACAAACCTGTTGAAACGATGGTTAGCCAATAGCAGTAGAGACAAGTTTATTAATTTAAAGAGGATATATCATGCAAAATCCACTTATTTAGCTGTTAAATACATTTTGTTGTGTACCTGGAGTCTCTAGCAGTGAAGTATTTTTTTATTTAGTCTCTCCTGGTGCTGCTTAGATATCTTTATATTCTGTTTGGGTCGGATTTTCCAACTTGTTCAGTTTTCTCTATTTTCTATGACGTTTTCTAAACTATTAAATCAACTTATTTGCGACAAAACTTCCAAATAAAGTCTGGACTTAACTATAATTTGGTGGTCTTCACTCTCCTCTGGCTCTGGGTCAGACTCTGGCTCCAACATATAAGTCTGGATGGACAAGTCTTCCCTTGGTGACATATTTTAATTAATTTGTAAATAAAATGTTTCTGCGCTGTTGTAYAGTCGTAAACCCCTCTATTAAACTAGAATGGAAGCTGGAGAGAGGCACACGCCTCAGAAAAAAAGGGTGAAAAAGAGGTTTGTGGAGTTACACCAGCTATGTTTACATGCGCAAAATTATTTGATGGGATTGAAATGCATTCGGATTAAATAATCCGAATGTATCGTTTACATGCGCACAATCAGATCACGATGAGTGTTTACATGCACCAGGCTTTTATTCAGAATAGAAGCACTGACGTGCGCAGTTGTAACTTTCCCTGAAAAAAAAAATTAAAAATAAAAAACACAGAAAAAAAAATCTTCTTCCATGATGAACATAAACAAACGTCTTCTGAGCGCTCAGAATGGACCCGCGACAGGTTTTAATAATGCTGTGTGTCTTCCTTCTTCACTGAATGAGAGAACGAGAGGAAAAGTTCTGTRCTGCTGTCCCTCCCTCCTCAAAAGAGCAGAAACCGCTGGCTGAAAGTCAGCAGAAATGCGCAGTCAGGTCAGTTTTCCACAATCAGAATAAGATGATCGGATTAAGTCTTTACACGCACGCTGTTCGGATTATCAATCGGCATAAACCACCCCTCCCATTCCGATTATGCTGCATTCACACCAAACGTGACTTCAGCGTCAGGTTTACAAGTAAAGTCTACGGTGGACGCGTGTCAAGAAGTGCTGCGGCGTGTCAAGTGCGATGAGAGCGGCGTGATTTGAGCGTTCGACGCGCTTTTCATAGCCAGACACTGGAGCAGTAATATCTGAACTTTTGCAGCTCGACGCGCCACGTCAACCAATCAGAGGGACTCCACTGTGTGACGTAATTACAGACTATCCGACGGGACAGTTTCCTGAATGATGTCCACTAACCTGAGACAGACAAACAGTGCCTGTAGTCTGTGTCTCGGCAGAAGACATCAGCATAAATGCAGGTCAACGGCTCATCAAACTGGACTCGAGTCAGCTCGCAGATCCTGGGTGATGAAACTCACCAAACTCAGAACGTCTCTGAATTATCTGGTGAATTAATTATGAATTAATTATCTGATAAGCGCGATGTTCTCTTGCACTCAATAAATAAAGCAAAGCCACTTTCTTTATTTCATCCGACATTAAACAGAGACCGGCAGAGGAGGAGAAAGCAGCAGAGAGAGGGARGGGGCGGGGAGGCTCGCGCTTCAATAGCAATTTTTTTCCAAAATTTTTCATTTCTTAAAAAAAAAAAAAAAGTAATTCTATGTGCAATAAAAAATACAAACGTGCAAAAAAATACAAAAGTGTCCAACTTGAAGCATTGGACGTGATTCAGACGATGAAATCGCGTTCAGTGTGAACGCAGCATTACGTATTCATTCGGATCGAGCTGAATCGGGTCAGAATAACTTGAATGGAGGTTTTACATGATGCATTTTTATTCTGAATGGCCGTTCCGATTACTTRTGTCCATGTAAACGTAGCTAATGAGGAATTCAGATCAAAGCATTGCAGTTCCACTTTATATAGACCCAAATGAATGAGTTAAATRTGAAAAATAAGGATTTTAATGCATGATGTGTCTCCTTTAAAGTATCACTGGTTTGTAACAAACATTTACTAAGTGTTGATTGGTAAATAATTATTATCATTTATGATTAAAAATATACTGTATTAATAGATGAAGTCATAATTTTTCTAATAGTTAAAAAGTCTAAGTTACTGACTAACTTCAGGTCTGGTTTAGATCATTTTTTATATGTTCTRGTATAAATCTAGCTGTTTTACATGATCACTGAATGAAATAACAATTAATAATCATATTAATAAAAAGATAATGTTACACAGATCCAGTTGGTTAATCTAATAGTTGTTATGAAGGCTGTGAGCTAACATTTCTGCTCCTCCATGTCATCACAGAAGCTAACAGGTTAGACAGAGCTCAGTCTAGTGATAATTAACTCTATGATCTATGAGGGGGCGGGGTCTCTTAATGCTACATTAATGTCCCGTTAGTGTCATAACAAAAAAGGGTCTAACCTTTAATGCCAAAGGTGGGTCCCTGGGAGGGCTGTCGAACACAAGCGAAGGCATTGAGCTTCATGTGGGCTCCCATGGCCTGAACCAAGCCGATGGTGGTGGTGCTCTTACCTTCACCCAGAGGAGTGGGYGTGATGCTGCAGGCAGAATTAAACAACACATCAGCCCAAGTTGTGTAAGAAGTCTTTGCCTAACTACAGGGATGATTGTGTGTTCTCCAGCTGCCGGGACGTACCCCGTTACCACCACATATTTGCCGTCCGGCTGCGACTGCAGCCGTTTGATGATGCTCAGCTGCACCTTGGCCTTGGTCTTGCCGTACAGCTCCACCTCGTCAGGAAGCAAGCCCACCTCCCTGGCCAGAAGGTCGATGGGCTTGGGCACGCAGGAGCGAGAAATCACAATGTCGCTGTTGAAAATAAAATAAAAATAATAAAAGAACAGCAGAATTAAGATAAATTTAGATAAACAAAGGATTTCTTACTGAATTTTTGCGTCGAAACACATATATAGTAAATAAAGGCACAAACCTTGGCACGGGCTTCTGGAGGTGGAGCTTGGTGTAAGAAATGTCCCACTTCCCAGGCTGATGGCTGTCCAGGAAACGTTTTGCGCTCAGCACTGTATTCTAAACAAATATTAAACTTTCAACCACGACATTTCTTTCAGGAAACAAAACAGATCAACATATAAACCTCACCGCCATCAGCATGGCTACGGTCATGGGTCCCACTCCGCCCGGCACCGGGGTGATGAAGCCCGCCTGCTCCTTGGCCGAGGCGAAGTGGACGTCACCCACCACCCGCTTCCCGCTGGGCTTCGTCTCATCTGAAGGAACAACAACCAAGCGTGACTTCTCCCGACTCACAGCGGGTCCAGACCACGCCGGCCGCGCCCATACCTGTGATGGTATTGATGCCACAGTCGATGACCACCGCCCCCTTCTTGATCCACTCTCCTTTCACCATCTCTGCTTTTCCAATACCGACAACCAGGATGTCTGCTTTGCTCACCTGGACCAGAACAGAGACATGAGCTGGAAAAAAAAAAAACAGCAGCAAACAGCGGATCTTCCTGCTTTGTCTTCATCAAAATGACGGCTGTGACCAAATACAGGGGCTGGTCCTTCGAAGGACCCGGTCTACCTGTTCTACAGAGGTTTACAGCAACTAAGTACATTCACTTCTTACAGTACTTAAGTAGTTTTTTGAGGATTTGTAAATTTTACCAATTATTTTTTAATAAGTACTTTTACTTTTATTTCGTTAGATTTTAAAGCTAAAACTTATACTTTTACTTCTACTTTAAAATGTAACATCTTGTTACTCGTTACAAAATTAAATATGTTGGAACTCATCATAAAAGATGTTTATTCACTCTAAAAAATGAAGTGTTGAATAGAGCTGCCACAAACGATTATTTTTATAATCGATTAATCACCAATTATTTTTTCGATTAGTCGACTAATCAGTTCATACGTTAATTGAATATAAAACATAGAGCTTATCGCGCCAGAATGCATCTGCTATCATATAACCATCGTTAGATTTTAGCTTTATGCTAACTAAAAATAATTGCTGTGGAAGGCAAGTTCTACCTTACAGATATTGCACAGGTTTCTCTTTCATTTTCTTAAAACGATCCCACACTTGAGCTCCATTGCTGGGTTGATACCAGAGCCTGTCTGTATAATGTCTTGTGACGTCCACGGCCTACCCCAGTTACCACTACTGTGCATGTGTGTCAAGGACAGAAAGGCAGACGTGGCAGTGGAAGGTGTCAAAGCAGTTTGAAGACAAAAACAAAGTAAAGAATAAAAAAAACCCAAAAAACGATTAATCGATTATTAAATTAGTCACCGATTATTTTAATAATCGATTAGTCGTTGATTAATCGACTAATCGTGGCAGCCCTAGTRTTGAATTTACTCAACAAAGTCCTGTCAACTGGCTCCACTAAGCCTAGTTGAGTAAATTGAGCAAAGAATACACATATATTGCTCCGTTTACTCAAACTGGTTCAGTGGAACCAGGTTGGTTCAGTAAATTCAGCAGTTTATTTCTTAGAGAGTGTGTAAAACTACTTTTACTTTCCCAATGTTTGTGAACAGTTTTATGACTTTTACTTGAGTAGCTTTCTCAGCAGTGAAATTTAGTTTTACCAAAGTCTTTTTCTGTTCATGTAATTTTACTTACTTTTTTCCCCCCCAAGTACTTTATAGAGCTCTGCTGGTCTACATGGGTTGGGTCTTTGGTAAACCGAAGACCAATGAAAGTAGGTTGTGAATTTAAACGGACTAGCTTTCAGCTTTATTCCTGCCCTTACCCCGGCGTATTTCCTGTCACCTAGTGACTGCGACGGCACCAAACAGAAGCAACGAAGATCAAAAATGGACAGAAATTAGCAAAATATTACTCCTGTTAATATTATTGTAAAGATGTTTATTTAAATCTTACTGTACATCTCTGTATACTGCCCTCTTGTGGTGTAAATTTAAAAAAGCTAGTATGCAGAAGTTTAAAGTTGCTTATAATGACTCAGAGTTCTGCTTAAAATCCCAGACTCAGTAGTGCAAGTGAGATGTTTAGTAACGCACATGTCAAGACAGTTCAGGCACTTATGAGAAATTTAATATATAAATTTATGTGTCGTTTGCGTAAATCTAAGAACAGTCTTATTTTAATGTCACATCCTTCTGGGCGTGCATTATGCTACCAGTCATCTTTGCGGAAATACTGGTATGCAAGTCTTTTATAAGTTTTTTTCCTTTTTTGTTGTTATGTATCATGTTTGTTTTGTCTTTTTTATGTCAATGTGGACCATGAGTCTGTTGAATAAACCAGTCAATTACTAATTAACTAAATTAGCGTAGAGGCAATGYTCAAAGTTTTAAAAGATCTGCCATACGAGCTCGTTTACCATGATTTCTGACAAGTGTAATATTAAAAACATATCACTGCAAATGACAAAGGCCCAACAACACAATCGYTTTAAACTTTCAATTTTTGTTCTGCCAGATTTTTTTTAAACCCGTACTCCTGACTCTTGTTTTGTACCCTGATACAAGCAAAAAAAACTCCCTCCCCCAAAAAACCACAGGATCAATGGGACCCGTCCCTCAACCTGGAGCAAAAGGAGGACGCYCTTGTGGGCCGCAATTTGAAGAGCCTTCAAATTTAAATACATAGACAAATCTTTATTGTCAATGTTGCACTGAAACGAACACTGCGGTCCACAATGACGAAATAATTTTGCAGCTCCCATAGTGCAAATAATCAGAACATTAAAAAAAGGTAAAATAAGAGGTATAAAATGAATAAAAATGTAAGATAAAATAAGAAAAATGTAAACAATAACCATAGCAAATAAATCAGAACATTAAAAAAGATAAAATAAGAGGTAGGAAAAGATTAAATTTGGACAGCCTTCGGCTAATCGGTCAACAAATTTGACCTTTGAAGGATGCATCCCCTGAATTTGAACACAGCCGATGCAGAAAATATTTGTAAAAATGGGGGAGGGATCTACTATTTTCTTCTGTAAGCGTGATTACGTTGACCTGTGTACCTCTCCAGCAAGATCTGCAGTTTTAGAGTGGCAGGTGGTCACCGTCGCGTGGCTCCACAGAAGCAGGTCGTGCATCGGCGCGCCAACAATCTTACTGCGACCCATCACCACCGCTCTCTTCCCCGCCACGGTCACGCCTGCGGAGAGGCAGCGAGCGCATCGTACGCTGTGTTCTCACAGTCCGTTTGGTTCCACAGCTTCAACTCAACGGCACGGTTTGAGGGGATTCGGTGTAGCGCTCACCTGTCTGTCTGATCAGCTCCATGCAGCCGTTTGGGGTGCAGGGGATGAAGCAGTCGCCCWGGTCACCGCGGGACAGCTTCCCTGCATTGGTGCTGGTCAGTCTGGAAGTGGTTTAAGATCAGAAAGAGCTAAACAAAACTCACTAAAAAATACAAGTTCAAGCTTCCGTGAGTTCTCACCCGTCTACGTCTTTCTCCGGTGCCACAGAGTTCGTGACCTTCTGGGTGTCGATCTTGTGGACTGAGTCTAAAGGCAGCTGCACGATGAGGCCGTGGACGGAGGAGTTCTCGTTCACCTCTTTGATGCTCTGAAGAACCTGCAAACAGAACAGCTGTCACAATCTGGCCTTTGTTGTGTCACACCACTGGTTTTCAGCCACTGGTTATCAGAATGTTTGACTTGTTAAGGAGATAGGTGCTATAGAACTAATTCTTTATAATGTTTTGTCCTTTTCAAAAATATTTAACTTTATTTACAAATATTTTCCCCAGAGAAATACCACAATAGAATCTTTTAATTTTCTTTAAATACACTCTGCTTAGAMATCTACTTCTTAGAGACCACATCAGTGTGGACATGTGGCCGTGTGCTTTCTTTTTTTTTATGTGTTGCATGTTTTCTATGATTTTTTCTTGTTTTGTTTTGAGGTGA
>NW_013952404.1:4321693-4335200 GCF_001266775.1 Austrofundulus limnaeus | reverse complement strand
GTGCAACGGGACAAGGACGTTAAAAGGGGCAGCTGTGGCTTTTTCAGAAAACGAGCCGTAGCGAGGGGACGCAGAAGCAGCAGGCGGCAGGACTGAAAGACTGAGCGTCGCCGCGTCTTCACCTCTGGATCGCTGCCGGAAGGAGAACAACTGGTGTCGGAGCACGAGGGCTGGATTGCTGCCGAAAAGAGGACTGGTGTCGGGACACGAGGACTGGATTGCGGTCGAAAAGAGGACGACTAGTGTCGGAGCACGAGGACTGGATCGCTGCCGGAAGGAGGACAACCGGCGTCGGAGCACGAGGACTGGATCGCTGTCGAGGAGCGGACGACCGGCGTTGGAGTGCGAGGGTTTGGATCATTCGTCGGGATTCGCTGTGGTTGCGGAGGATCGGCGGTTGGTGCCGGCGGGACTGAGTTCGGAAGGGACCGCRCCCCTCTCTCGGGCCAGCTAAGAACATTTTTTCCTCTTTTCAGACTTGGCCTCTGAACACCAATGTACCTTAGGACCTTGCATTTTTTGACTACTGTTTTTATTTGTTAATAAAGCACTGTTAAATTTTACTGCTTGGTCTATTGAACGCTGCTCACGGTTCCTACAGTTTTTTATTACTAATTGGCCACTCGGGTACCACATCAGCAAGCTAACTTTATTTTTGCCCTCTACTTTTAATTTATACCTACTGTTCTGTTAAGTTTGATTGATTTTTTACTAGTATTTTGTACCTTTTAGCATTTCTTTTGTTACTTTTATTTTTTAGCTACCCTTTTGCTATTTTAGCTTTAAGATAGACTTTTTCAACAACCAGATTTTAGCTAACATTTAACTGATTTTAGCTAGCCTCTTGCTGCTTTGAGCTTTTGTTAGGCTTTGCCTACTTTAGGCTTTAGCTAACTTTTTGCTACATCTAAAATATTAAGTCTTTTTGCTTCTGTTAACGAGCACTGCAATACTTTTAGATTTTAGCTTTGGTTTAGCTACGTTAGATTTGAGCTAACATTTTGCTGCTTTAGCTACTTTACGTTTTTGCTAACTTTTTGCTAAATCTAGATTTCAATAACCCTTTGCTTCATTTAGCTAGCATTGTGCTACTTTTAGTTTTTAGCTGTGCTTTAGCTAAATTAGATTTGAGCTAACATTTTGCTGCTTTTAGCTAGACTTTTACTATTTACAACTTTTAGCTATGCTTTAGCTGCTTTAGGTTTTAGCAAACTTTTAGCTACATTTACATTTTAGATCATATTTTGCTTCATTTACCTAGCATTGTGCCGACTTTAGCTTTCAGCTACTCTTTTGCCACTTTTAGATTTTAACTATGCTTTAGCTACTTTAGGTTTAAGCTAACATCTTGCTACATTTAGATTTTAGGAAACCTTTGGCTTCTTTTTTTTAGCTAGCATTGCACAACTTTCAGCTAGGCCTTGTGCTACTTTTAGCTTAACTTTTAGATAGACTTTTGCTTTTATTTAAATAGCATTTTGCTATTCTTAGGTTTTAGTTAGCATTTTGGTAATTATGGTTTTTAGTGAGTATTCTGCTTCTGATTCAGACACTGTATTTTTATAGGAAATTATATTTTTAAGTAATTTTCTGTCACGAAGTGAACGAGAATTTTTTCTTGTTGGYAACAGAATTATTTTTTTACGTTAAAAGAAATCTTTAAATTTCGTTGTGTTTATCCAGCAGAACTAATATTTCTAATCAAATCTCACCTCTTCTTCTGTTGCCGTCTTTGGGAGCCTCATATGTGTTGCATTGATCCCAATCTGCAGCAGACAGGAATGATTAAAACACTGTAAAGAACAAACGTAACATTCCTACTCAACATGAAACATTTGATAAACAGTAAATAATCTGGATTACCTCTGCTGCTGCTTTCAGCTTCATGCTGATGTATAGATTTGAATCGTCGCGGTCTCCGACCTGCAAACATAAAAAGTAACTATGCGCTGCTTACATTAAAAAAAAAAAACACTGTCATACAGAAACACTACTTCCCAGAACAACATACAATAACATCTACTTACCTGTAAAACCACCAGACCAGGTGTGAAGTCTGGATCTTTGAGTTTCATCTGCTCCACATCCTTCTTCAGGCGCTGCCTCACCTGCCTGAGAGAACAAGTGGGTTTAATCTGAGTTATTTAGGCAACATTACAATCAAACTGTGTAGGAAAATAAAAAAAGAACTTATATTTTTGTTTTAAAAGGTTTTAGATTTTCCAAACACCAGATGTGGTCTTGTTAAAAACTGGTAATCATTCTCCACAAGGTGTCAACTAATCCTCCAGAGAAACGGCCTTATYTTTGTTTACTGTCTTTATCTTTATTTGTTTGATGGACTGAAACCTGGGACACATTCCAAAACTATGAGCTGAGTGAGGCAGTTAAACAGAGCTGAGGACAAATGAGCAAATCAATTTCTAAATTAAGTGGACTTTAGCTCGTGTTAAATGCTATCTATTTTTAAATCCATTTTGTTTCTTTAAACAAGATAAACCCTGATATTCTGGGTTTTAATCATGTCTTTGTACATGTGACTGTTAGCGCACTATCTTGTAAACTACTGGGTGGATTAAAATGAGACTTTTAGGAAATAAATATTTGATTTTCATCTACAAAAACCTGATTTAAGATGGAAACACAATAATGAATAAAACACAGTAAGTTTTACAGAAACTGAGCTAAGATTTAGCATAGTTTTTGCCAAGAGTCATTCACAACACATAATCCAAGTGCTGGTCATTACACAACATTTTTGCTTCAACCTTTGGCATCGCATTTGTCTGTTAAAATATTTCATGAACCACAAAGCCAAATTTAASAAAACTTTCAGGAAGCAATCAGTCCAATTCAAGATGGCTGCCAGTGCTAATCAATCTGAGCAAAGGCAAAAAGCCCATTAACTCAGTCAGTTTGATAGAAACTGAGCTCAAATCTGACATGGTGGTAGCTGAGAGTCATGTGCAACACATACTCTGAGTGTGACATCTTACGTGACATTATTTTAAAGGTTTGACCAAAATAAAACAATGCACCACACTTGTGTTGACATTGAGGCAGGACTCAGCAATGGTTCATTTCTGGACTAGTTGCAGTTCTGCTACTTTTGTCAATGTTCCAAGATTGTAGATGCCTCTAGTCGAAGGACAGCAGTAGATCTGTGGAGACAGTCCAGACTCATAATTTGACTAATAAGTGCAATGAAGGAGCTGCAGGTTGTCTTGTGACTGGCCACATGCTGCAAATGTCCTGCAAGCTGCTGCTGCAGGAGAGGGGGAAATATCTATTTAAAACTTGGAAGATATAGTTACAATCAAGCCACGGATTGCACAGTTTGCAGATTGATCTTTTATTTAAATGTGGAGGTTTTGAGTTTAAACTATGTTCTGTCAGCTGAGTTTTATTTGTGGACCAATGGGGCAAAGTTCAAACCACAACCACCTCCAAACAAGTTACATAAAACTGCAAAAATATCCGCTTAGTTTGCAAAGCTAACCAATTAGGGGCAAATAAAAAAATTATATTTCAGTTTTCATGCACTTACAGTAACCTACTGTATTGCAAATACCCCCAAGGAGAGAGTCTTGCAAACCAACTATAAAACAAGTTTTAAATCATATTACAACTTCAGCTGCTACCACATCAAATGTTAGCATCAAACCCGGTTCATTTGAAAGACATATGAAGCCTGAATGCTAAGTGTACTGAGACTCGTGGTATTACTGTTGCTGCTAAGTTAGCCAAAAGTTTTGTAACTCTGCACTAAACACTAAAAATGTGTGCATTCTTGAAACACACCAGATCAAACCAGATACTTACGCTGAAACCTCTTTCCCGCTTATGAGCTGAGCTGCCATTGTCGTTCTGAAATTCTGAGTTTCAAGAAGCCGATGGTGACTACAGCGCTGCACACTCGCTCACAAAAAGACGAGCGTGTTGTGTCAAGTGTGAGCGCAAACTTCTTTCCTAAAATTATTTCGAAAGGGCTTACGTAGTGTCCATTCACGAAAACAACATCACCGCTAAAAACTGAGCGTAAAACTTTCCAGAATAGCACCCATTGCCAAACGTAGCAGGCTAGCCAATGAACATTGACAATGTGAAAGRGGCGGTACTACTGGAAAAATGTCAACACTTGCAGCCAATCAGATACACAGAGTCTGAATTATTCGACCAATAGCGTTCTGTGTTGGTGTCACCACCCCTATAACGGGCGTGGCTAGACAGTTACTTCCGCAAAGAACCAGCAGAGGKCGGTAGTGGCGTGTTTCAACACAAATAACGTCAGAAATCCTACGGTGTGTTTATGTAGGCCAACCTGAGACGTGCCAGCGAGATTGTTTGGATCCGACGAAATACACCCCCTCTTCACATCTATCAGGAACGTGCGTGAAAACACGATTTACACGTCTTATTGATCGAGCTGTAAGCGCGACGTAAGTCATGAAGAAATACAGAGAGCTATGGAGAATAGATTCAGCAGTGTTTTGAACGACCCCTCACGATTTTCAAACGCCGAGAACAATTTCCACAACGAAAGGTAAGATGGTTTTAGGAGCTAATTTATCGAGACATTCGGTTTTCGGCCATCTACTGCTCGTTAGATGGCGTAAACSTGCTTGTTTACGTCAGTGCTACCTAGCCTTGATGATAGAATCCAAGCTCAGGACCTCTTCGCTGCAAACTGCTCAGCCTCTGTTAATTATGCATTTGTCTCTTTAGATCTAAGACTTTGTTTGAAGAAATCCGTGCCTCCATAAACAACAATGACGAAGAGGACCGCTCCTTCTGGAGGCCTGTGCTTCCATGGGGGGGCGTCTTCACCATCAAGGCAGGACGGAAGGCCATATCGTGCATCCCTCTGTACGTGGAGGTCCAGCTGAAAAACACATGCACCATCGATGGCTTCCTCATGATCCTGTACGTGATCCTGCGGGACAACCAGGGTTTCCACAGGGAGCTGGCCGTCTTCCTGGGCAAGCAATTTGTGGAGCATTTCCTCTACCTGATGGACTCCTGTGAGTACACCACGGTGAAGATGCTGTGGATCTGGAACAGGATGTCCAAGAGACAGTACCGCTCTGAGATCCACCGGGCAGCCCTGGAGATAGACCTGTTTGGGAACGAGCACGAAAAYTTCACAGAGAACCTGGAGAACCTCATGTCTACTACTCAGGAGAGCCTGTGCACCAACTGTGACTGCCCGGGCCGCTTCCAGATCTTCAGGAAAACCACCATCAACATCAGGTAGGATGTTTCCTTATCTTAATCCCAGCAGYTGTGAGGCAGGTCAGACATCTCTCTGACATCCTCTGCTTTGCCCTCAGCCCGCCTCACGAACTTCCTCACAAAGACCCGATCCAGTCGGCTGTGGAGGAGTTTTTCAGTCCCAAGCTCCTGCTCTGCGCAGAACAAGGGTGAGTCTCTGTGAGATTGTTCATTTTGTGTCTCTCGTTTCATCCTAACAGGCTGAATGTCRTCCTAACAGGTGCGACGGTTTGAGGGAGTTCTCTCAGAGGCTGTTCTGCCACGGCCCCCCACCTTTTGTTATCCTCAACATGCAGCAGTGGAGGTCAGAGGACCTGTCCTACGTCCCCTACCATCTGGCTCTATGTCAGCACAGGTATGACCCGTCCACAGTGTGTGAGCTGGTCCAATATATTGAAAAAATAATAAATAACGAGGCTGGCTGTATTTTAATGTGCCTCTCTTGATGTGACTTTAAGTTTGGTTTCATGAAAAGTGTAAATTTTTGGCTTAAAATGTGCCATTACCRTAATTCTTCCTGAACTAATATTTCCGATAATAAGCAGTTCGAACAGGGTGTTGAATGTGTGTACTGTGTTCAGTTTGACTCTTCAAACATTTATTATAATGTATATTACAAACAGCAGGACTTTACCAAAGTGCTTTGTGTTTAAAAAGAAGAGTAAAGAAGGAAAAGGGGGCCAGCACAAGGACAACAAAAGACCTTTAAAAGCACAATAAAACAACTAACCAAGCATTCCTCTAACAGAACTGTAAACTAAGTTCACACAGTCGTAATGACTCAATCTTAATTGTTCCTACTTGCTTAACAACCAGAGTAACTATAAAGGAAATAAACTGAATAAAAAGCATATGGCATTTTGCCTTACCAGCAGAGATATCATCTTTTAAAAGCACATCAACTTAACTAAATATAACAGAATCTAAAGGGTCGTACCTAAAAAAGATTTTAAAAAGTTTTGTTTTTAGTAATACTTAAACAACATTTGTAAGATTTCGTTTAACTATTGCAGCTCTTTATTTATCTTTTTCCATAATTGGAGGCCTGATCTGTCAGTCATTAGTATTAGGGCGGGTCTTTCTGTAGTCAAACTGTATGCCACGCCCCCTTTGGTCTAGCTATAGCATTTTCCATGACCTGAATCTAACCTTTTCTCAACATAAACGTGGCTTTCCTCTAACAGAACTGTCCCAATAACTCAACCTTAAATGTTCCTTTTTGCTTAAATAAGTATAAAAGTACAACAAATGAAAATAGATTATATTTAAAAAAACACATTTAACTTTGAGCTTTGACTAAATCAGTGAGGATTTTTTTTTTCGACACAATGACTCTAAATATATATTTTTTCTGCAGATACTTACTAGAGGGCGCCACACTCTTCAACAAGCAGGAGCATCACTACTCTGCAGCCTTCCAGATAGATGGCTGCTGGATGCACTACGATGGTCTGAGAAGTGATAAYCTGATCCTGCTGAACAAACCGCCGGAGCTCCTGCTGCTGTCCTCTCTGGTCTACATCCGTGCGTCTGATAAGTGACGAACAGGTGGACCAGAAGTCACACCAAACACATGAAGAAAGGCATTAAATGCACCAGACGTTGTTTTTTTTTTTTGTCCCCAGACATAATTCCTATTATTGGCATTATATTTCTTTAATGTTCATTTTACTTTTCTGCTAAGATTTACAGTGAGTTGATGCCCTGAAAATGTTGCTGTAAGAATGAGTGGCTGAAAGTAAACACTGAGATTTACTTCTAATTCGGGGCACGCTTGGAATCCAAGAAAACCATGGACTATAATAGTTCTGGGGCGATAAGCACTTTTAGTATCATAAATAAAACAGTTTTGTAGTTTTTGATGCAGTCTTATTGTAAACCTTTAAAAAGTTAAATGGTTCTGCAGTGGTTGCTAAATGAGGTGGATTTCTGGTAAAGTAGCCATTTTGTAACGACTGTTTGGAATCTGAACTCATTTCCAGCAAACGTAWAATATTGTGCTTGTTCTACTTTTACATTTATGCATATCAGCCCTACTTTAAAAAATCAATCTGGTGCTTTACACTGTGCTCTAAGGGAAATGATGGAGCACGGTCAGAGTCCAAGTTAGGCTGAAGTTTTGTTGAAGCTGTTTGAAGTTTTTTTTGTACAAAGTGTGAATGTGAACGTATGGAATAATTGCTTTTTTTTATGTTTGAAGCACTTGAGCTTAAATGCGACCAATTTGCAGAGATAACCGCAGTTCAGCTTTCTTATTTTGTAAAAAAAGAAAAAACTTTTAATCCTCACAAAAACTCCTGGTATCACAYGGTGCCTCTGCCAAGGAACGCTTCGACAAGTGTCTTGTTGAGTGTTAAACTTCCGAGGGGAGAAATCTATTTTCTGTAGATATTGTCTTTTAAAATAAAAATATTTTTGAACACGTGTCTGGATTCTTATTTTAACTAAAAGGTTAACATTTCTTCTCAAAACCTTCCCGTGCCATGTCCCCTCCAAACAGCATTAGCTTCTGGCTGGGGACCCCTCTTGCAAACCTACAATGTTACAGAATATATAAAGAAACGTCGACTTAGAAAGTGTTTTTCACTTTTATTCAATATTCAAAAATGATTACATTTAGTATAAATTTCTTAATGTTTTAAACACTTATGTTCCCATTGAAAAATAAAATGTCAATGTGCAGAGCCACAGGGAATGCTGAGGTGGCAAGTGCCACCTCTGGCACCTGATTGGCCACCCCCGAATAACTGACAAGAAGGTGGGGATCTTGGATTTTGTTTTTGCATTTAGAATTTGTTTCATTGTTCTCTGATATCACTGTATGTTACATTTTAGCAGTATACGTTTAAATGGCTGAATTGTAGCCCTTGGTAAAATTAGCATCAGTGTTTAGCCTAATTTGGGATTAGCATCGGTAATCGGCATGCGATCATAACTACTCCACGACAAATTTCATCTCTAAGTCTTAAATTGGCTTGATTTTGATGTTAGCTATGGTAGACATCTTGAATTTTTTGTTTAGCTTTTAGGATTAAACAAAGTTAGTTTCTGTCTACTTCAACTCTAATGTTCAGCTTTGTATGTCGGAAACAACCACATTAAACACATTTGGAATTAGCTGTGATGGCCATCTTGAATTTGTAAAATCCAGAGTGCTTTTATTTTTGCCACCCTAAAAAAATTTGGCCACCCCATGCAAAAAGCTTAGCTCCACCCCTGACTAAAACAAACCTCTGAAGTTCTCTTAAATAAATGACATTTCATTGTATTATGAATATTTAAAAATGATTGGAAAAATACATTATTTTTTAATGGGTTCAAACAGACGAAGCTTTTTATTTTTGCATTTTATCCTCATCTTTCTTCCCGCTTTGAGGCTCCCGTAGTGGCCTCCACTGTGAAAAACACGATTCCTGTAAACATTATAAAGACGCTACAGTGCTCAAAGAATGTGTTGAGAATGACTRTTAGCTACTCCCACACTTCATTTTTTAATATTTGTAAATTGTTACAGGCTTACAGCCACTTTTTTGTCTTTTAGCTGTGGAGGCCATATTGAACGGAAGGACTAAAAGTCAGTTGTAGATGTACTGATAATTTCCTGAATGTGTTATTTTTAATCAATTAGGAAAGTCGATTATTTCTTTGCTAACAGACGAGGGAGAAAAGTTAGAGTTTGAGACATACAAGAGCAGATGCTACCTTTTAAGGCAGGCCTTTTTATTTTAAACTGGGTACAACTGCACCACACAAACAGACAAAAAAAAGTACATAAAATGTCTTCAGTCAAAAGTGATAAAATGTGAAAAGCTACAGTTTTTTTTTATGTTATCTTGTACTTCCAGCATTAATCCACAGGATACAAAAATTCAAATCTCAACTTCAGTCCAGACACACGATGGGGGGGAAATGTAAAAGAAGCAGAGTGGTGGTTTTGGCTAAACACTGACATCAGTTCCACAAACATTTTCTCTCAGACACGAACAGAAGAGCTGCAGCCAAACGCAGACCAGGTCGTCAGGTCGTCCACCTGCTTCATTTGTACAAGCACTTTGGTGAGAGTTGTGGCAAAAAAACACGACATTAAGTTAGGTCTCCACAAAGAAATGCATACAAACTCCCTTCTTTTTGCAGATTCACATTTGCAGATTTTCTCCTAAACGYTCTGTAGTAGCAGTTAGCGTAGAATCGCAACAAAAAAGACGTCCGACCGACGCTCGACGGACCAAGGCAGCAGCTCTCGTTTATATTTGTGCTGTGCTAAAGTGAACTAAACGGACTACATAAAAAGAAAAAAAAAACATTTTTGGTTACAGAACATACAAAAATACAAATACAAAAACGTTGACGTCATGTCAATAAAAATGACATTTAAACTTAATTTGCTTACGCAACAAATTCAAATTAAAGTACTCGTAAGGATGCAGGCGTTCAGTAAGAAACAAAAAAAAGTGACAGATTATATAGAAATATGTAGTTTTTAAACGGCCTGGGTGTGGAAACAGTGGAATTGTGACCGACGTAAACACATTCTGTAAAAAAAACGAACCAACTAAATGACATCGCAGAAAACGCAGAATTAGGTTGAAGCGAGGTCAACGGTTTCATTCGATGTATCCGTTAGACGTCCACGATTACCAGTCAACACCTGTTAGGTGTGTGTGTGTGTGTGAGTGTGATTCTGTTACAGCAACATGAGATGCCTTGGCTTTTTAAAGAGACAAAACATTCAATCCAAAGACGAAACCCAAATCTTATTGCATCATCTAAATCACTTAAATACATTAASGAATGACGACTAACGGTTTGGTAAGTGCAGAGCAGAGCTGAGCTCGGTTAAAGATTCCAGTAAGGTGCAAAACGCCAGCGCACAAAGCAACTCAAACTAGACGAGATAGAGAGATAGATAGAGAGAGATAGAGGGAGAGAGAGAGAACGGTGACTCAGCCGGACATGCCACRCCTAAACCTCCTCTTAGGATTGAACCTATGCTATTGCTGTGTGCAGCTTGACGTGTTAAGCCCCGAGGCTGCACCGTGACACCCTCAGCCGGTGCCGGACACACCCAGGGGTGCACTCGGATGTCTCTTTGAGGACGGGGGGGGGGGGACTTGGCCTGAGTTTGGCTCGTGCAGCCCTTGGTGCTAAACCTTTGACATCCGTACGACAACGTTGGAAGAATGTGACGCTACGACATCGGCAAGAMACATGAGAACATTTCCACTGAGGCACGGAGGGGAAGTTGATTCTACAGCTAAACAAAAAAAAAAAATGGTTTGGCACCTACCCATTGGTTTAAAGGAGACATATCATGCTTTTAAATCCTTCTTTTTCACATTTAAATCATTCAGTTGGGGTCTACATAAAGGGGAACTGCAATGGTCTGAATTCCTCCTTACTGTAACTCCACAAGCCCCTCTTTCACCTCTTTTCTGGGGTGTGTCTCAGATCAACACATTTTGAGGCTGTCTCTTTAAATCCATACACGGTCTTCAAACACACCCCTGCTTCCAGACTGGTCAATTCCAGTTTGATAGAGGGGTTCACGACTATATAGCAGCACAGAAACGTGTTTTTTTTTCTTTTACAAACTAATTAAAAGATGTCAACAAGGGAAGACTTGTCCATCCAGCCTCACATGGTGGAGCCAGAGTCTGACCCAGAGCCAGAGGAGAATGAATACAACAAAATTGTAGTAAGTCTAGACCTTATTCGGCAATTATGCTGCAAATTCTTTGACGACATAGAAAATGAAGAAAACTGACCAGGTTGAAGAATCTGACCCAAACAGAATAGATATCTATGAAACATCGGGAGACTAAATTAAAATTTTCTGCACTCCTAGAGACATCAAATACACAACAAAATATATTTACCAGCTCTAAAAAGAGGATTTTGCACGATATGTCCCTTTAATACTTTAATACGGAGCTACCAATCAAAGCACACGAGGGTGGTGGTTTATGTGATGGGTAAACACAATAAAAGAGCAAGTGTCAGCATTTAAGGAAAGGGGAAATTAATCAAAACCAAAAAAAAAGTTAATCTCCAGGCTTATATGAAATAAGACATTAGTTTGTCATTTTAGGACCACTTTCTTTCTTTTCATTCTATTATTGCATGGTAAGGGCTATTTACGATTTTGTGCATTTAAATGCCCACAAAGCAAATTGCTAGCATCAAATTAAATCATGTAGTGGAGACTGGACAACAAACAGCTAAATCCTGAATCCTAAATATAGCACCAGTTAGTATTGTGGACAGACAGAAGGGTGACAAATGGAAGGGGCCAAGGTCAAGTTCAACCGTTATAAAGATCAGCAATTGCATGACCTGACCTTAGAAAGATGTAAAAACAGGAATTCTTTCAAATGGCTTTAAGGATGAAGCGGGGACAAGTACAGAAAATTTTAAATAAAAACTTGGGGGGTGAAACCCACGTCTAGGAATCACACCCGATGCATTCACACACATGACCCAGTGCAGATAAACATTTACAGGCAAATGCACTAGAGGATATATTCATATCTATAGTTTTCATTTATACTATTTACACAAGTAAGGCAGCCCTTTGAGAAAATATAAAGTTTATAACTTCGCTTTTTTTCTTCTTCTTTTTTTTTTTTTTTTTTGAGAAGCACTGATTTGGATGCAAAACTCTTTGCGGCACTGAGCTCGAGTATCAGTTCCGCACGCAGACACGTAACAAAACAAACAGTCCTATCTGACATGCACGTACCCCTGGATTATACACACTACACATCCGACACCACATACTCTTACAAAGACACAAGCAAACTGCAGTGTTCTACGTTTGAACACAGAAATTTGACTGCAGCAAAAAAACTAAAGATAAGCTTGAAACCTAACGACGAAACAAAAAATAAAAAATAAAAATCTGCTAACGTAACAGAGCTTTGAAACATTTTCCCACAATCTTCTGAAACATGGCTCAAAGTCATAGTGGTCCGGCAGCGGAGGAGCGGTCGTCTCTACAGCCTGCGCCGAAGGTTTTCCACGTTTATTTGCCTTATCTTAATGCTCTTCCTCCTCTCCTCTGCAGCCATGCAGGGCACCTCTAACCAGCCAGCCAGCTAGCCGTACACATCCACCCCCCACCAGTAAGCCCTCTGTTGTTCCTACAGGCGTGCAGCTAAAAGAGCGTCTGCACCTGGAGAATGAACGTGAGGGACAGAGGAGCAGACAACAAAAAAAAAAAAGAAAAGTCTTTGTGTCTAAAGTTGTTTTACTGGGTCCTGGCTGGCCTTGCCAAGGGTCAAAGAGCCGTCAGACCAAAGTTACAACGACAGTACATCATGCCGCTCGAGTCCAACCAGCTGTCTGAGATCGGGTCGTAGCGCTGCACGGTGTTCAGATAGGATGACCCAGAGTGGCCTCCTACCACATAGAGGTAGTTGTCCACAATGGCAGAGCCCACACCTGAGAGAAAAAAATTACACTGCGATTAAAACACGGTCATTTACAAGAAATATCTTTTGTTTTCCAAAAGCAAAAATCCCCAAATCCACCAACAACATAGTTTATTTAAAAAAAATCTTACCAGTTCGAGGTTCATTCATAGGCCGGCAGGCCGTCCACTGGTTCTGATGAGGATCATACCTCTCAATGCTGGACAGGTGGGACACTCCATTGTGTCCTCCCACCACAAATATGAAGCCGAGCATGACGCCCACACCGAAGTTAATCCTCTTATCTGCCATGGGGGCTACCATTTCCCAGGCATCCTTGCTAGGGTCATACCTCTCCACACTGTAATGAAGATGCAGAAAAATAAGCAAAAATACACAAAAAAAAGGCAGTTTCATCTATGACTTTACTGAACGTTTGCAAGTTTCATTCTACGTAACAAAAAGGTAGAAAATGTAAATTTCTACAATAGAGTTAAGTCTTAAGGACCGTTTACACAGAGCTGGTTTTCAGTGAAACCGAAACTTTTGTTGCAATCCAGACATTCGTTTACATGTCACTGCAATCAGAGTCTCTGAAACCAGGTCTCATCGAACTTTTCAGTAACACTCCTCACAGAGGTGTGAAGTACTCCACAGGTGAAAAAGCGCACATGTACGACTACAGTAAAACTTTCTTCTAAACTACCGTAATTACTATTAATTACAGAAAAACAGTGATTTTTGTGCTGCTCGTAGGCCTGTCACGATAACAAATTTTGCTGGGCGATTAATTGTCTCAAAATTTATTGCGATAAACGATAATATTG
>NW_013952404.1:4316373-4321284 GCF_001266775.1 Austrofundulus limnaeus | reverse complement strand
ATTTCTGACAGAGGAGTGAAAAAAATTATCAGAAGAGTTGTCCAAGAGTATTAGATAAATTTCTTCATGTGTTCAATACTTTTTCCCTGTGCCATTCCACATTATTACAAATAACTTCATTTCTGGACATTTATGGTTTGATTTCTTTGTATATATGGATCACTTGGGTTGTTACCGACATCTGGTGAAAATTCCATGTCATTAGCACCTCTAGTAATATATTTACTGAGAAAAATGGTGACGTGTTCAATACTTATTTTACCCGCTGTATTTACTTCTACTAAACTTAACTTGTTTCACAACAAATCTMTATCTGGACCTGGGCAGGTCAAAGGTCAACATTATCTGCAGAGAAACGTCAGCACTGTTCGGTGAAATTTACCAACAAAGCTGTTTTTTCCAGCTTCCTTACCCACTATAATTCTGAAGAGTTTGTGATTACTCTGTTCTGAATTCATGCATTAATTCACAGAAAAAAAAACATGATCAGATTCAGAATACATCCCTAAAGAGAATATAAAAAATATGGCCATTTAACTTTTATCCAATTTAAATATTTGATTGTAAACCATAKAAGTATTGTATGAACCAATCATAAGTAATGACAAAATTTCAAGCTGAAGATAGAAAAAGTCAACTAGTAATGAGGTAAGATGCACCGAAGTTACATGAAACACTGGCAATCTGGGACTGTTTTGTTGCACAAGCAAGGACATAAGTTCCGTGGAGGAAAGAGCAAAAACGTCCCCAAAGGTTCTCTGTCCAAACACGATCTCCTGAGAGATTTTTGGTGTCAAGGAGACAAAAAAACTGAGCTCTCTGGTGAGCCGGAGGCAAACGTTCACAAAATGAAGCATTGCACTTCTCTTATGACTATAATTCACTTATTAACACGCCCGTGACCATTTTCTCAGCAACAGTTGATATCTTTCACTCGATTGCTAGTTCTATTAAATTTCTGACAAGACTCAGTGAAAAGTCATATTACGAGGTCAAAAACCCATCAATGAGATCTGAAACCAACACCAGGACTTTATGTTCCTGCAATTATGATTATACAGTAAATCTACAAATTACTCATATTTTGCCTACCAGTTTATGGCAGCGTATTTTCTTAGTTTATTGGGTGCAACATGCACCTGAAGAGTTTAAGCAATTATAAATGACTCAGTGGTTTTACCTGTTCATGTGTGCTGGGCCGTAACCTCCAATAGCATAGATCATGCCGTCCAGCACAGCAGTGGCAAAACAGCTGCGGGATTTTGTCATGGGAGCCACGGGTTGCCACTCCTTCAGCTTGGGGACGTATTTCTCCACAGACTGAAGGTAGTACTGCCCGTCGTAGCCACCCAGCGCGTACAGCTCCCCGGCTAGGACCACCACCCCGAGCGTGCTGCGGCACTCCGCCATGCGCTCTACCGAGGACCACGTGTTGCTCTCGGGGTCCCAGCTCTCCACCGTGCTCTCGTGTCGCCGATAGCTAATGCCCTGCCTCATGTGCGTGGCGATGCCTCCCACCACGTACACTTTGTTGTCCAGCACTGCCACCCCGAATTCGTAACGGGGAACGCTAAGAGGGGCCAGTCCTATCCACGAATCTGTCTGAGGAAAATACATTTCCATGCTGTAAGAAAAAAATATATATGAGTAAGATGATTTCAAATAGCACAAGTTGCTTTAAAACGAGTACATATGATAATCACCACCTTTCCAATGTTGCAAACAGTCCAGCTTTGCCTCCGACTGCGAGCAGTACCTTCGGGGCACACCTGGGCCGTGCTGACAGCACAGTTTGATAAGAAAGTCTGTGCTCAGGCATAAAATGATATTTAAGAGCCTCGTTGAGCAGGTGCTTGCATGCATGGTCGTCTCGTATAAGGTGRTTGGCTTCATATAGGCGAGTGAGGAACTTAACGCTGAGAAGAGGAAGGCGCACGCAGTGCAGCAACTGAGCCAGGTGCTGCTGTCTCTCCGTCACGTCGTATTTGATCCACGACTCCAGGGCATAAAACACGGTCTCCTCCGTGTCCACCTTGAGACAGTCATTAGACACGATCTCGTCCAGCTCTGCCCTCGTCAGTTCAAAAAACTCCTCCGTCTGGCAAACCTCCTCAAAGTTCTCACAGATGAACTTGGTCGCAGCCAGGCAAAGGTCATGGCAGCCGTAAGTCTCTGCGAAGCGGGAAATACCTATACAGTTTCCAGCATCCAGCTGGCTCTCTAAGAAGGAACAGCACTCCTTTAGCACAAGCTTAACCTGGAGTAAATTAGCAGCCGGCAGCAGAGATTCAACTGTCTCCTGGGAGATAAACACGGTGCCAGTGTATGCATATTCCACAATAGCCTGGAAGAGAAACGGTACAGGCATCAGTAAACATTTTTACAGCCGATTTGGATTAACTRGAGTCTGCTGGCTCCGAGCGTACCTTCAAGGCAGTCTCGTCAACGCACTGGAATTCCACCTCGGAGGTCTCCTTTTCCGAAAGGTTACCGGTAAACATGGCCTTGAAGTAAGGACTGATGCTGGCCAGCACGACTTTGTGGGCGTGGATCTTGGCGTCACCCACGCGAAGGACGATGTCGCACAGTTCATGGTCCTGCCGCAAGAGCTGGAGGCCCTGCAGCAGCTGCTCCGAGTGAGGTCGCGTGAGACTTGCAAACATATAGGACTGGTCCTGCTGGTCCATCTGGGCACAGGAATCCAAACGTGAATGAAGAGTTTGTAAACTTTAACATTTACTGTGTCTGTCATGAGGCCCAAGGATGGTTTACAGAGAGAATGGGAATAAAAAACAAAAAACATTTAAGTCAGAACAGAAAGTGGTGAGAATAAAAAGCTGTTCGATTTAAAGGTATGTTATGAAGAATAAGTAATGCTTTAAATGTAAAAAGTGTTGCAAATTGTAAAGATGAGATATAATTTCAGTGGATCAGCTTTGTCACAAAGTTTCCACTCTGGTGTGAGGACTAGACAGCAGGTCAGTGTCAGATGGGGCGTATGGGTGACGAAGGTCAGAAAGGTAACAAAGAGCATGACCATTAGTTAACGATAAGAGCTTAGTAAAAACATTAAAAATTAATAAAAAGTCAGAAACATAACAGAAAATATGTGATGCTGAGTAAAGTTTCATACGCTGTTAAGTTTTTAAACATACCTTTATACAACTGATTTACTTCAGGTTCTGATGTAGGGAAGTAAAGACCCCACTGCCCAATTCATTTTGTCATTTAAAGTGAGGACATCTGCACAGGTTATCCACAGATTATCACAGATTAGCAAAGGCAACAATATTTTATGATTTCATTCCTATCACCACCCCAAAAAGGTTTCAGACTCTGGATTTTCTTTTTACTACAAGTCCTGATTTTATCAGGTTTTATGTTTGCACTCCATATTCAGAAGTATTATTGTGCTACTGCTTTATTTTCAGATTTTTTATTTCTCAGAAAAGTTAATGCGTTCGATTTCTGTTTACATGAGCAAAAAAAATAAATATCTCAAAATTATCCAAACAGACCAAAACAAATTATTTGTGTACTTTTATTACTATTGAAATTGATAATGAAACATCCAAAGCAACATCAGATCAAAGTGGATTGAAATGATTTGTGAGGTTGTTAGCGATATCCAGCCCTACTTTAAAGAGATTCACTTAGTACCAAAAAGCAAAACTTAATTCCAGTTGTTCAGACAGGTTATCAGAGTTTCTGACACTCGATCAGAAGGAAACAGACAGGATTTTGAGACGTTTCTAAGATTAAAAAGCCAGAACGGATGTTGGATTTAATGTGAGGGTGGGCAGATGGAGAACCCTAACCCTAATACCTCCAACCTTCCTTTAAGGACACAGTCTAAAGCTCAAATAAACACTAGCTGGGGTTAAATCAAATGTGTACACAGTACAGTAAAGGAAAATGACCAGGAAAGAGCTTAGGTTTGATGTAGATATGCTGATCAATATGAAGTTAAATGGGGATAATCATACTTAAGTGCAATAACTGGTTATGGGAACATGCTCTGAGCAGCAGAAAGCATTCAGGGTCATTTAGACCTACTGTACTCAATTTCCCAACGCGTTTCTATTAGCAGTCTCTTTTAAGGTAAAGGTAAATAAGCATTATCCTCTAAATCCAACGCTAAAGCTGCTTAAAGTCAACCAAACCTGAGAGCTAGTAAGTGCAAATGCTTCACAACTGAACCTAGACTGTTGTTTAAGCTTATATCAAAAACAAAAACAAGCGTTATTAACGCCTGTTTTTAACTTGTTTGACCAGGGTACCTGTTCATAAATTGACAATAAAATAAAAATAACACGCTAGCTTTAATCATGAGCAGACCCAGCTAACAGAAAACCAGAAGTAGCTTCGCTTTATTTATTTWTTTTTTATAGCGGATATGCTAATTCGCTCAGACTTGTTTTCGATACCTGCAAATAGCAGGGTTTATTTATGCATTTTGCATCATTACACTGAGGTTAGCTGCTAAAAAAWAATAATAATAATAAACTCGGTTCTTCTTGTGCTAGCTGCATCAATGATTGATATACAGTAACATGGCTGACAGATACAAAACGTGACGTTTTAGCTAGCTTTCTGCTAACTCATATATCGTCAAAGGAAAAAAAAAGACAAACCTGTGATTTATGGTTCGTCGGATGCGCCAAAGTTTCGTCCGACTGTGCGGTGGCGACGACTGAGAACCCCGGGCGGCTATCAGCAAAACAACCGACTGCCAACCTAGCCACAAAGCTAACGACAAGCTCTCCTTTGATTAGAACGACCTATCACAATAAAACACCCACTTCCGTTTTCAAAATAAAAGATATCCATCCCAGCAGCTGTATTTTATTTAACCTTTTCCAAATGAAATACAACTTCCTCAGGTCAACTGTCATGCATTTTGTTTATTTA
>NW_013952404.1:4307976-4315280 GCF_001266775.1 Austrofundulus limnaeus | reverse complement strand
GACCAGTAATATTTGGGGTCACAAGTTTTTGCCGTGAATATTTTGTGGCTCAGAAGATAAAAAGTTTGGGAACCACTGCTCTAAAGTACTAGTTACTCACTATTTTACAGTCTCCTAAGACAATGTTAGGTCCACATCCCAAAAACTTTCAAATAGAAAAAATATTAGATAAAGATAATTATGTTTCATCACAGAATTATGTAATGTTTTTATACTGGAGTGAATATTTTTGACTCCCAGTAAAACTGGGTCTGGCAACGCCCATGATTGACACAGAGTTTATTTATTTACGAGACAAAACACAAAATAAACAAATGTAAACAACCTTTTAGTTGCAATAACAATAATAGTTTTTTGGCTATCATAATTATGACATGCAGATTTATTTGAGTAAAAATTCTAAGTGCAAACGTTCAAAGAAGAAAATAAATTAAAAATAGTATTTATTAAAGTTTATTTTAAGGAGCGTTTTCTTCTCTGCTCTTCATCCTGCCGCAGCTCTGGAGTGACGATGATGATGTTTCCGCCTCGTGAAGCCTGGAACTCGCGTCACCATGGAAGCACTCAGTTTGCTACATGCATTCGCCATTTTGCTGCCTCGGTGTGTGTGTGTGTGTGTGTGTATATATATATGTGTGTGTGTGTGCGTGTATGTGTGGCTCCTTTCGATGTGAATACCTCCATACAGCTCCCAAACATCCAACACTTTCCCGGCTGAGAGAAGAAGAAGAAATGTCTTCATTTCTGGACCGAACCGTGGTCGCTGCAGCCTGACATGGAGAAGAATCGCCGGACAGCGGAACAGTAGTTTCTTCCACGGTTATCGAGGAGGGCCAGTGGGGAAATTCAAGCGAGGTTCGTCTTCTTTCTAACTTTGCTCCGAAACACGGTCAAAAATGAGCGGAGTGGCACGAGCTGTTCCACCGCTAGCTAACGAGGCTATTAAACTATCATAACGGAGATACTTAATGAGCAGATAACTGTTCCCATACTGGACTGGAGGCATTTATTTAATAACGTTATGTACAACAGATAACGCTAACACAGTCTGTTTAGGTAAAACCATGGAAGCCACAAGTGGTTGTATCCATCAGCTCTAATCATTAACCTACATGTTTATTAACGAGTAATAATGTGACTTAAAATGTGTTATCAGAGAAACAAAAACACGTTTGCTTCACTAAAGGAGCAAAACACAACAAGAGACAGATAACTGTGAAAACATATGACGATCATAAAACCAAACAAACAAAYTAATTAATAAAAAATGCTAAAGAACCATTACAATAACAGTAGGTGCAGGAAATAGGAATAAAGTGTAGTTCTATAAAATAATCTGCATAGTTTTTTACCTTTTAAGTTTTTTTTTTTTTGTCGTGACAATTTAATATTTGGTAAAGAAGTATCATTTGCTAAAATTTCAGAATAAATTTAGTTTAATGTATCGATTTATTCTTTTTCAACAATGGCTAAATTAATAATTAACTAAATTCATCAAAGCAATTTTGCAGCAATCTCTTCATCGCACTATTTACATTTATTTACACAACTGTTTAATGTACCTGTGACATTTATATCCTTCAAATACAAAAAGTAAAAGACAACATCTTTACTGAAACTTGGCATAAACACACAGTTTTACCCATTTTGTCACATAACTGATTTTCTTTGGAACTTGGCTCAGCCGGAGTGAAACAGGAAGTGACATCAAAGGGGAACTCCCTGGTCTTTGTTTATTGAAACAATATCATTTATATTCAGACTTTTTTTTCTTCTCTCTAATAGTATCACAAAATAAAGAAACATCAGATTCTTCTGTGTTGTGTTGTTAGTCATTGTAGCAATGCTCTGTTTATGTACAGACATTTCCCTTTGACATCACTTCCTGTTATTTCACAGGCAAATATCTCAACTGTACATCTCAGCATTATTATTATTATTATTTGCAATATGTTATTAATAACGTCTTTCCAAAAATGCATTCATTTTTATTGCAAAAAATGATGTAACAGGCTCTTTAAAAAAATATATATATATATATATTTGCTTTTTAAAAAATGTTATTTAAAAATATATTTTTTCCTTTTGCGTATTTGGTCTTTAAGCGTTGACTTTTAGCTGTTGTTGACTGTACAAACTGCCCACATAACAAAATTTGTCTGACCCAGTTCTGGCCCATACAAGGCACAATGATTTGCAAAACAAATTTAATAGAGAAAAAATTCCTTAAGTTTCAGTCTACCGTCTAGAAGACCATATAATTATATTATTTTAACCCCTGTCRATGGTYTACATTATCTCTATTATCTTTTGTTTCTAGTTTTGTTGTGTTGCTTTGTCTGGTGTTGCAGTGTTTTGGTTTTACTTCAGGATCTCTGTGGTTGAGTGTGTATCCTCTCTGTGTTACAGTCAGAGCTTGACAAACAGGACTGCAGGTTTTCATCATTATCTGCCCAAGATGAAAGCACACGGTAAAGGGGAGGAACATTTCTGCCCTCAGTGGATTCTGTTTGCCTCCCTGGATTCTCACATTTGACACATCCRTAAGACCACCAATGATGATACCAGGATTGATCTCCCAAGAGTTACACGACCAGCTTCTGGACCCGAAGAATTACCAGAATCGCACCAACGGGGTGGAGAAGCTTAAGCACATCCTGTCAGAGGTGGACACCAAGTCGGTCCCGTCTGCTAGTATTGAGGAGTTCATCAATTTTCTTCCAAGRCTTCTCGATGACAGTAATTTTAAGGTGCTGTACGGCACCTTACAAGTTTTAAATKTACTAATTCAGAAGTTAGAGACGGGTGTAGACAAATTTTTGAAACACATAGTTTTAGTTGCCCTCAAGGCTCTTGGTGACACTCGCACCGTCACCAGGAATGAATACCTTAACGTTTTTCAGCAACTGATGAAAAGGGTCCCACCGCAGCACGTATTAGACCTCGTCATCGGCAACTTGAAACACAAAAACTCCAGGGTACGGGAAGATGTTCTTAACATCATCGTGGCAGCTATGCTCACTCATCCCAGGAAAGACTTTAACATTCCCAAGCTTTGTTTTGAGGTGGCTCCATACTTGGCAGACAGTAAAAGAAAGGTCCGCCACGCTGCCCTGGAGCTGTTTGCTGTTTTTGACCATTGCCTCGACACGGGGAAAAAGCAGCCGCTAATMAAAGCTGTGGACATGGTTGAGCTTAACGAGGACGCAGAAGGTCTGATGGCAGCTGTGCAGGCGAGACGAGCCAGGCGCATTCTTCCAAAACTAACCCCCGAGGGGACTGTGGAGTATGGTTTGGCGGTGCCCAAACCTGGACAGTGGTCCACAGGGCAGTACGGTTCTGGAGCTGATCTGGACTGGGTGATAAAAGGAGGCCGGACAAGCAGTGCCAGGAGCTACAGGACAGAGCCAGACAGTAATCGATTGTATGGCTACGGCAGCTTAGGCTCGCTCACAGACGACCTACCACTTCAAAGAAGAATCGTCAGCGCAGGTAAAGGGAAGAACAAGCTACCTTGGGAGATATCGAGCTTCTCGTCGACTGACAGTGAGCAGCAACAGCACAGTGCACCTAATGGGAGGAGCTCTGAACAGGTGAGCTTTCTCATCATTGGCCTATCATTATATTCAATTTTTTCTCTCATTGTAATAACACTATTAGATTAAATTAGATTTTGTTTTTGATAGCTGTGACAGTTAACATTGCTTTGGTATATTATTAGCTACTTTTCCTTATTCTAGGGAAAAAATACAGCAGCAAGAAAAAATACAAATTTGATACTTTTTTATTAATTTATTTGAAGCAAATAAACTGGGATTGGTAGCATTGTTAAAGGGTGACARTATAACTTACCGTCCTTCTGGTTGTAAATTAGGAAAAGTAACAAACTCAGAAAACATCTACAGAAATAAAATGACAAAAAACATGAATTAAGGACTGTATTTATGTTTACATATATTTGAGATACTGTTCTTTTTCAAAACATACCAAAATCAACTCAAGCAAGCTAAACAGCATTTTTGGAGTGCATTTGTAGAAGATTTTGATTTAGAAAAAGTAACTCCTGCCATTAAAGGGTGTATTATGTTATGTCATAGTCTATACCACARTCAAGTTATGAAATTGTTATGGAAACGCTGTGTAAACCAAAAATAAATTTGACTTTGCATCATAGTCTATCGTAACGTCTTGAAATTGGACTTTGTCTCTTTAAGAACCTCCTACCGTTTCTGACACTCCCACTTCAGCACGTCTTCACAACAATGTTTCATTGGGGTGGGAGCACAGCTGCAGACTGAGCTCCAGGGAGGAGCTTTGTTTAAATAGGTGGTGCTTTGTGCCAGCAGGCGTTYAAACAGCTTAACGTGGCCACAGGAGATTTAAGGATTTCTCAAACATGCGTGAATGAGTCAAAGCAACACTCTGGGTTTGATTTTGATGAGGGAATGACAGTATAACATGATGTAAAGCTCAAAAAAGTTTATTTTGCTTAATTCCTCCCTTTAATCTTTTCTTATTCAGATTTTCCAGATATAAATCTAAGTAGTAATGAAAAATTGACATCTGGGAATCAAATTGTCTTTTTAATTGTCAGATTATTAAATAAATTAGACTACTATTAATTGAAAAGAGTGTGCTAATCTTTTTGTCTAAAGAGGCYTTAAGAATAAACTCATCACTTGCTGGATGTCTCTTTAAACTGTTCTAAATTACAGACAAAAATGACAAAGGCCTTTAATATCACTGTATTTGATTTAAGCATTGAAAATGCCATTAGTCTTTTTCATTGTGTGTATCTTTTGTTAGGAGAAGGTGTAAAGAGCAAGAAAGTCTTGTTGGTAGCACTTTCCTCAGAGATGGTTTGAGGTGAAAAGTATCTAAATATAGAGTCAATTTTTCATGATGCAGTGTGGATCGAGAGCAGCAACCGAGGGAGGGATTGCATCCTATTTAGTTTATTTTCAATTCGCAAGTATGAGTCATAAACACATCATTTATTTCCAGGAAAGTGCCATTAAAATTTTTATACTAGCATATGGAATAAACAGATATATAGATATAAACGCTTCRGAGCGCTGCAGTAACGCTGACACCATACCCACTGGATATACAGYGGATGACTCATTTTCTTGCACATCAACACTTGCTGCGAAAATGAGCAGAAACTATTTTAAGACTAAGCCATGTGACAGTGTRAGACATTTATTTGTTTAAATAATATTTGAGTTACATGAGTTCACAAACAGAATAAATCTGCCTCCACCAGCTGTTGTTTAAAATATCCATTTGCTGTGGCACGTAGCTTTGTTTTATGAGATATTTCTCATAAGTAGTTTTGGTAACCATTTTCCAGCTGTCACCTAATTTGAAAAAAAAAAAAAAAACCTGTTTACAGTGATGTTTGTTTCCCAGCAACACCAGTAACATTCGAAGCACCCATCGGCGAGGCAGTGAAACATAATTGGTTATATCACAGGGTCACTCTTGTTCRCTAAGGCTCGTTTAATGCACTCATTGCGAGCGCTCTGCGGTGAGTGTTGATCTGATAGTAGGCTGYGGGAGTTCAGTCAGACTGTTTTATTTCAAAGACAGAAAACTACATTCATTCAAAATCTGTAAGAATCTGTCATAACTGTGATTTTGCATCTCGTTTATGTTTGCTGTCGGCTTCACGTCCAGCAGAGAAATCCCTTGTTGATTCTTGGAAGAGACACAAACAGATTGCACCGCCYTTTGTTTAGTCTAGAGGATGGAATTACACTAAGGCCCTTCTTATGTTTAAGGATTGTTCAGGCTAGTCACTTGAACTGTACCTGTTAGKGCTGCTGCTATTGAAATAATTATATTTTCGCTTGTTTATAGGTGACAAGTGAGGATTACTTACCTCATTCTAAGAAGCCGGAGACCTACATACCAAGTTTCAGTAAGTGCCAGGATTTCCCTTAACTTGTCAACCCCCCTGTGCGTGAGACTAACCCAGATGACCATCATGGTCAACTTTAGCTCGACTCAATTTAGAGCAGCTTTAACTTGGATTAGCATACAGAGTCAAAGGAGTCACCATTCCACATGCCACTAAAAGCTCTGAGAYGAGAGGAGTTCAAAGCTGCTTGGCAGATTAGTGTCATACCAGTCTCCCACTATGACAGAAGAGACATCGTGGGAATTAAGGCTTTGCTAACAAGTTATGGAAATTGCCCTCAAGCTGGAAAAAAAAACATCTTCATGTGTTGGGATTTTGCTTTTGATTCTAACGCATCAAACACAGAAGAACCTCCTGAAAAACTTCAAAACCTTCCTTGTTTTTAACATCCATCCATCCATCCATCCATTATCTATACCCGTTTATTCCTTTTCTAGGGTCACTGTTGCCCATATCCAGCAGTCACAGTGCGAGGGACGGGGTACACCCTGGACAGGTCGCAAGTTTTTAACACCCGCTGCCTTAAAATGGAGGGTGATCATGTAATTGTCTTTGTCTTTATGTGGGGTCATTTGTCTGTTAGCTAAATTTCTCATTTACCAATGAAACTATCAGAAAGTAATCACTGGATCTACAACTGGAAAACATTCTAAGTCTACGTGATTTAAGATGGCCTCCACATTTAATCAAAATTTGCAAACACAAAAAACGGCTATAACTCAGTCATTTTTACAGCTAAAGTTTAGTATGGTAGTAGCCGAGACTAATCCCCGACACACACTTCAGTACTAACAGATTTGACATCCAGGACAGTGGACKGTATCCATTCAATTCTACTTTCAATGTAAATAAGGTTCGAGGAATTTTTCATTACTAAAACTGCATGTTTTTCTTTGTAATTTTTTATCTTCAAGGTCACTGTAATTTTGACTCAGTATTATGAAACCCCACTTTGTGTTTGTGTTTCAGTGAAAATGCATTTTCTGTCTAGGTTCTGTGGAGTCCGAGAAATYCCCGCTCCCCAGAAGGAGGGAGGYCCCAGCAAATCTCAGAAGAAGTGGAAGCCTTAACTTGGACACAGATATTTTCAAAACCAAAAACTTTAGTGACACAGATGTTGGTAAGGAGTCGTTACTTACAAGAACTGATGAGTTTAAACTTGGTCTAAATGAAAAATGAAAGCAATAACCATGAAGTTTAGTCCAGTTGAAAATATTAAATTGTTTAAAATAATAATTTGTAGCAGATAAAAAGTTAATAAGTTTGTTTAAAAGGAGGGAAAACATGCAGCTTAGGTTACCTTCAGATCCAGGCCTCCCTTGCAAGAGAGATCTGTGATCTCAGTGGGATTTGCTTGGTTAAATAAAGGGTAAATAAAATA
>NW_013952404.1:4305725-4307288 GCF_001266775.1 Austrofundulus limnaeus | reverse complement strand
GCCTAAATGCACTGAGTTGCCGCCATGTGATTGGCTGATTAGAAATTAAGTGTTAACGAGCAGTTGGACAGGTGTACCTAATAAAATGGCCGGTGAGTGTAGATGTACACACATATCCTGGTATTGGCATCAATCTGAGGACCTTGTATTGACTTAAATTCTTTTTTTGTAACTGTGTTTATGCCTAACCCAGACATTTCCCCTAAAATTAACCATTACTGGTGTATAGTTAACCCTAACCTGAACCTAAACTTAATTCACACCATACCTCTAAACCTAACTAGTAAAGCACAGCAGAGCTGCAGACAAAGTGAGGAAAAGGTCCTCACTTTCCAAAAATGACCTCACTTTGTTGACTAAAAAACCTAACATGGTCCTCACTCTGTAGGCAAAACAAGTACACACACACTCACACACTCTGTTCAGTTCAATTCAAAAATACTTTATTGATCCCAGAGGGAAATTAGGTGTTGTTGTAACTCATGCTGATGGCTGTGGGCAGGAAAGGTCTTCTGTAGCGGTCTGTATTACAGCGAAGTTGAAGAAGCCTCCGACTGAAGACACTTTGTCTTTAATGACAGTCTGATGAAGAGGATGGTCAGGGTTGTCCACAATGTTCTTGATTTTATGTAAAATCCTTCTTTGCACCATCATCTCCAGAGATTCCACAGTCGTACCCAGAACAGAACCAGCCTTCTTTATCAGGTTGTTGAGCCTTTTTAGGTCCCTGGCTTTGACGCTGCTGCCCCAACAGATGATGGCAGAAGAGATGACACTCTCAATGAGGCCCATGGACCACCAGTTGAAAAACCCATTAGTGGTATGTTTCGTGGTTCTGGAAATGGCTCATTTGATTGTAAAGGTTGCAGACCCCTGTGCTAAACTAATGATGTATTAACTTTCAGCAGAATCATGGCCGCCACTGCATTTTAGAATTCTTTTTAATCGGTGCGCAGGCATGTTTTTCTTTTATTTTCTAGACTTGGAAAGCACAAAATTCTACAGTACATAAAATCCAGACCTTAGGAATCTTTTGTAGCTTGTATTGTATTTACGTATACATCTACGTTTTGTGCACAACATACTGTGTATAAATGAGAAATCACACTCTAATGCCCATGTGAGTGTGCAATCTAAAAGAATGTGTTAATGGCTTTTTAAAAGTACGATAAAAGTATGTTCTATTAAAACAGCTTAAAGCAGATAAGTATTATGATGAGCAGTGGTGGGCACAGTTCCCCTAAAGCAGTGTTTCCCAAAATTGGGGTCGGGACCCAAAGTGGGGTCCCGAAACATCAAGGTGGGGTCCTGAAAAGATTTTCTGAATTAATCACATTTTTGCCTTAGTTGTTACAAAGGAGTGAGGTTAGTGTAAAATGGATAAATGTAGTATAAAATTATTGTTACTATGCCCATGTTTTGTTGACCTGATACAAATGTTTATCATCCAAACATAGTTGGGTACATGTCTTTGCTACTGTTATTTTGTGGGTCAAAAGCTGAAAAGTTTGGGAACCACTGCACTTTGGTTCCCAAAGTTGGGCTTGGGACCCAATTATGGGT
>NW_013952404.1:4303539-4305554 GCF_001266775.1 Austrofundulus limnaeus | reverse complement strand
GTTTAGATTGTCAAAAAGCCTGTGTTTTTAGGGTTATTAACAAAGTTCGTGTACTCAGACCAGTAATATTTGGGGTCACAAGTTTTTGCCGTGGATATTTTGTGGGTCAGAAGATAAAAAGTTTGGGAACCACTGCTCTAAAGCACTAATAGGGGAACTAATTCCTTGTTTAGTGCTTTTGCTAATTTTAGAATTTATTAGTGAATTACTAATTATTAAYGTTATCAACATTTAAAGACCTCAGTTGAGGATGAAAGCTGTCACACATTTTGTTCAAATGTGTGTCACTTATCCAATCCTGGTCCTCAAGTACCCCATTCAGCTTGTTTTACTTGTTTCCCAGCTCTTCAGCAGGTCTTCAGAGGATTGTTAATCACTCATTCATTCAAACCAGGTGTGTCAAATCAGGGAAACATAAAAAAATAACTGCTTTAAATGTTGACCAACACCTCAAGAGCTTCTCTGAGCTTGATGAGACATTTTCAAAATATAATATTGATTTAGTTTTATGGTATTTTTTTTAGTATTGCCTCTGGAAGCCATTGATTCTGCCATTTATTTGTAAATAATAAATCAGATAACATGTATTAAAGCAGTGATTCTCAACTCTGTTCCTCAAGGACTCCTTTCCTGCATGTTTAGATGTTTCCCTGATTTGACACACCTGGTTTGAATGAGTGAGTGATTAAGTCTTCTGAAGACCTGCTGARTAGCAGGGAAACAAGTAAAACATGCTGGATTAGGTCCTTGAGGACCAGGATCAGTAAGTCTTCAGAGAGCAACATAACATGTGACTCATGCTGTCTGTTGAAGAATGTTCATGGGTTCACCGAGTTATTTTAGTGCTTTAGAATTAGCTTTTGCTACTTTTTTCAGTGTGTTAGTGCTTTAGACTTAGGGGACCTAAATATATGAGTTAGTCTTTTAGGGCTAGTGAAACTAATTTTTAGATTAGTGCTGCCCATCACTGATGATACTTTCCTTATGATTCAGACACCTGTTTACACACGACGCACTAATCCAGCCTGGAAAAATAAATGCTGTATTTTCTTTGGCTACAGTGGAAATAAACACATCGATGCATTATTATCTCGTCTTTGTTGTACCTCAGTGCCATGGATTAATGCTATTCGTAACTGGCCAGGTGGAAAAATAGATCATGTTTCCAATGTTGAATAATTAATATGTAGTAAGTTTACAATCTCACTGCATGAATGAAAATGCTTAGATTTTTTTTTAAATTGGATATGTTCATAAGGTAAAATAAACTGTGCTCTTCCTTGTTTGGGGGTTAACAAATTATTTTAATACAGGGACTTTGTTCCTGGTTTTGGAGTTTTATTCTGAATTAGAAATTAAAATAGTAGGGTTTTACTAACTACTGCCTAACTATCACGCCTCGTTAAATCTATAACAATAAACCAGGATAACTTTGTAAAGTAATACAAAAATATTTTATTTTAATATGGCAGTCAGTTCAAAACAAAAAAATGTGACACAAAATGCAGCTTGTAGAAAAAATACAGAACTCTTAGGCATGTTTGTATCCGACTCTGAACGCGGGCTTTAGCTGACTTTCTGGTCCGATGAGCTGTTTGAGTACGAGTATGCCTTTCCTAGGACGATTCTGTCTCTGAGGAGCTTGAAGAAGGCGTAGTAGTTGCTGAAGAGGATCAGCGCCAGCGATATCGTCTGGTGCCACTTTTCTGAGCATATCAGCGAGTAGAGCTGGTAGAATATCATGGCACCTTCGAGGATGATGAGTATGTTTAATATCCGTAAAGGCTTGTTGAAGAAGAACTGAGGGAAAGAAATTGGACAGATCAGCAATGATCTTTTTATAAATGTGACCCATCACATCGAAACGAGGATTAAGTCTAAAAGTTAAGTGGAGAAATAGGCAGTTGGTGTTTTGATCAAAACGCTTGCAAAAATTCATTTAGTCAAAATATAACAAATAAATGTGTTTTCAATGTATCATTTCAATGAACTGTCTGAAATATTATCCTAAAAAA
>NW_013952404.1:4300693-4303398 GCF_001266775.1 Austrofundulus limnaeus | reverse complement strand
TATTACTTATTACTTATTACTTGTATGTATGGATCACTTGGGTTGTTATCGACATCTGGTGAAAATTTCATGTCATTAGCACCTCTAGTAATATATTTACTGAGAAAAATGTTGACGTGTTCAATACTTATTTTACCCGCTGTATATACTGTATATATGCTAGTGTAAAGTGAAAGATGATACTCACATAGAAGCGATAATGTGACACATCTGATGGAATGGCCACATTATAGTGGCCCATAGCCTTATAGACGTTCTTATTGTGTTTTACCAGAACCCCCTGTGGCCACATGTACTCTTCAGTCCATCTATGCAATAACAGACAGCATATTGTGATTTAAATTAGTCTGAACTGATGTGATTCGGTGAAGAAAAAMAAACAAACAAACAGTACGTACATGTGTTGAAGGACGTTGGAGCAAAGCGAGGGGTCTACTTTCTGCCAGCAGCCAAGGTGCGCTGCAGCTTTGTGGAGCAGGTCACAGTACCGAGGCGGCAACAGGTGTCTCATGAGGATGACTGACGTACTGATTGATACCAATATAAAGAGCTCACAAGACCATCTTTTATCTACGTACTGGGTGCTCTGGAAAAAAATATTTAGATTTTAAGATCTAGTACGTAATTTAAAAAAAAGAAAAAAAAAACTGCAATTAAGAGCATCGTACCTTTACAAACCAAACTGGAACAAACGCCACGTAGTAAGCGCTCAGCATAGAGCTGACCAGCACCTCCTTCATCCTCCAGTTGAAGTCCATCTTCAGGTACTCCACCTCCTTCCGGATGAGGTCCGGGGACAGGCAGCAGGCGTGTGTAGGTATGGCCTGAACGCCGTACAGCTGGCTGGTGTGCTGCTTCCACGTCTCCTTCAGCACGGTCAGGTAGTCCCGGCCCCGGCTCACGCTGCCCACCTCTTTGGAGCCGATGCTGGCGATCGGGGAGAGAGAGCCMGCTCGCCGGAAATCGCAGCTCAGCCGGAAGAACGGGATATACATCCCAAACCTGTGAGGATCGACAGCTGCAGTTACATTTTACTGAATATAAACATACAGAAACATAAACAATTAGCCAAATGATTATTTGGAGACGGTCATTCTGAACATGTCTGCAAATATAAGAACAAATAATAAAACAAACATGGTCCATCTGAAACTTCCAGGAGACACTTATAAATGATTCAAGCTCTCTTACAAACTTTACTTGGTGATTAATATTTAATAAATCAAACCAGTAATGCAGCAGGTCAACAGAGTAGAAGAAAACACCAAACAGCACAAAGCTAAATTTCATCAATCAAATAATGCTGAACAAACACAATTAAACAAACAACAAACTTTATTTTCAACTTCACTGTTTCAGCAACAAATGCAAGCAAATAAACTGGTAAACAGATAACATGTAAMCATGATGTCCACAACAAGCCTTCTTCAGAAGACAAAGCCAAAAACAACAAGACAATAATCAGACATCTTGTTGTTTAGAGACTTTAACTGTTAGATACAAAGTAAAAAAAATAATATTTCAATAAAACGTCTTTTTGTAAATACTTACGGGTAGCAAAGGAACAGCAAGCTGAGAACTGAATAGGTTCTGAAGAGGTAAATGAGGGAACGGCACAGGCTCCACCCTGTGAGTGTTAGGACCGCAAACCGAGCCGTCACCAAAAATATCGAGTGAGGGAAAGAGAGTTTCCCACTCTGGGATGCCTGAAGGAGACAGAACGACAAAATAAACACATATTAWTGTACCGTTACAACTTTATCCAAAATAAAAGCTTTAAAGACGCACGAAACAAACTGACTGCTTCTTGATCAAATAAAATGTGGAGCTAATTTACAAATGAATGCACAGATTGTTCAAAGTCTTACCTCTTTAACAATGGCTGCAATTAATCTTCTTGCCAGAATGATGATGGTGAAGACCAGCATGTTATAATCAATGAGATGAAAATTCTGTAAATAACAACAAAACTAATTCAGAACAAGGTGGAACTCGAGGCCAMAGCATCGATCGGTATGCCTGACCTAGACATGTCTGTCTTTGGAAAAAATGTTAGTTATATAATACCAATCATCATAAATGACCTTGACCTTTGACCCTTTGATGCCCAAATCTAAACAAACTGAGTACTACCCCAACGGAGTTACTATGCCTGTTTATAAATAAATATCTAATTTCATTCAGGAGATATCGAGCACACAAGACCACCAATGATGGACGAACACCACACTAACAGCCAGAGAACAGTGTGCCTCCCATCCCCAGTGGGCGGAGTCATAATAATTACTGTCTTTATTTTAATTTTCAGTCAGGCTGTCAATATCATTTTTTTAATGAAATGAGTTTTATTTTGGTCCTTATTAACTTTTCCATTCAGAAGTTAAACATGCACACTATACTGACAACAAAACATAATTAATACAGAAAATTTAAAATCTTTGAATTATTGTTGATGGCAAGAACACAAAGTATAAACCAAATAAAGTGTAGGCAGAAGCATTTCATATATACAGCATTATCTAAATAAAAACAGCAGCATCTTTCCTATATATATTTTTCTAAATAAAATCCCCAGTAGTTAGTCAGTAACAAACTCATAAACTAACAATCATAATCAAACCTTACTGTTTTTGTGTAGCAAGTGATTTTCACACTTTTTTTTATTTTATATTTTAAAAATTGTCACCATTATTCCACATGAATCC
>NW_013952404.1:4294602-4299785 GCF_001266775.1 Austrofundulus limnaeus | reverse complement strand
GCTGTTCTAAGCTCTTACTAAATCATAAAATTTTAAAGTATGCATTATAAGACATATTCCATTAGTTGGATGACAATAATATGATGCATTTATAATTTTTATAGCTTTCTTCTGAAGCAAGTAGACAGATTTTGTGTTGGTCTAAAGAGCAATCCTGGTTTCTCTTTAATGATTATAAATATTAGTAGGAGGCACCCTGTTTATAAACAGCACAAACTAAAGCGACAAATGGTGGTGTTCTTGAAAGCGTCACTCACCAGTGATGTGTGTGAGGGAGGATGTGACGGGGGATACCACCACACCGTCTTGTAGATGTTGACATAGTGGACAAACAGTGCGATGAGGTGGCAGAAGAAAAGGTGCAGCTCAAACAGCACGTTTCGATCCACGGACAGCTCGGGGATCTTGCAGTGCTTCAGAGGAACCAYGGTCTGCGCTGCAAGAGGAGGGCTGGACATGCACGTTCCAGAGCCGTTCCTGCAGACGGAACAGACGTGGTGAGAACTCTACACCCTGCAGTTACGTGATGTTTTATTAAAACGGAGATCAAGACGTATTAAAGCTGCACGACACAAAATGCGATGAAGGGTTTCACCTCGTGCGAGATCGCACCCCGGTGACCGGAGAACTGGTTGTGTGGTTTCCATTGCCAACAGAGCCTGGCTCACTGCTCAGAGGAGGTCTGCAGTATGTGGTACGATTCGTCCCTCTCCTTCCACCGGCCATCGCAGACGCACCCACACCTCGCCTCCGTCAGGTTTGTGCTCAGATGGGTTTCTCTCCTTATTCTGGCACCTGTTCACATTAAAGCTGCAGACACTAAAGGGAAGCAGTCATGCAGTCTTTTATAAACTTTAGGTCATTTATGAGCAATACAGAACAAAAACACCCAAAACCTTCTTTATATTTTGATCCTAAAAAGACAGGCTTTTAAAGTGATTTGGATTAATATTTCTACCAACTTTTTGTTTTGCCTTTGTTCACTGATTTTCTGTGTAGTTCTTGTATCTGACAATAGGGAAGTCAAAATGWGAGTAACAAAGAGGGTTTTCATCATTCATACAATCATCTGCTATGTACCTCTTTGGGTATCACTGTGTTGGTGCTTACTTTGATTTATATATATATATTTTACAAATTTAGCAAAAGAAATGGAAACTAAGCTAAATTAAAAATTTAAATGTACCGGTGGTTCATCATTGCTGTCTGTTGACCAAACACAGGGTCATCCCATGAGTTCATAAAGCTTTTTATGTCGATTCATGATCAAATCTAAGTGGTTCAACAAACAAAAAATATAACATTTTGAACAAATTATGCTGACTGAATATTTTTGTTGTAACTAAACTACTTATATGGGTTATATGTTTGATYTAATCATTATTATTACAGTATGTGTACATCCAAAAGAGGCTTCCAGTAGATTTTTTTATACCATCCTCAACATAGATAGCTTCAGTGTTGAACAAAATTTTCACAAGTTGGCGTAAGTTGTCTAAAAGGTTATAATGTGACGGGGCCTTAAGACTGGTCAGTGGGAAAATGGCATAAATACCAGGTAAGTATCGAGTAAGTCTCCTGTAAGTACCAGCCACATTCTACATAAGTACCTGAAAGGTAACCTGATACACATCAGGTTGTTTTTAGTAACAMTTAAGTACACAATAAGTACTAGGTAAGTACCCAATAGATCAGCATTTCAGGTATGTACTGTGCAAGTACAGGGTAAAGTTTTAAAGTGATTTGGTTTAATCACAGTACACTGTACTTACACTGTACTTGCACAGTACATACCAGGTATGTACTGTGCAAGTACAGGGTAAAGTCACTTCAAAATATAATAAGAACCTGGTAGGTCTTTGTAAGTATTGGACTATATTATGCATTGTTATAAAAATGTTTTAAAGACTTTCAGAAGAAATGCTGATCTGTCAACCAAAGTATATAAAACTACTGAAGCATCGATCTTATCAGTATCTGACTAGATGAAAACTAAGCACCAAACAAAAACAAATTTAACCTCAACAGTTCCCTACCATCACAAAAATCTGCAAAGCAAACCAAGGAAAATGGCCGGGAACTTGCACGCCTTATAAAAATGCGTAAAGCTACAAGTTGTTCATATTCAACAAGTTTGCACAAGCTGCAGAACATCCTAAATTTAGCTGCAAGTTTATGCGGAAGCTGTCATAAGTTAGCTAAGTAGCTACATTTGCTTTCCTGCCTTTAAAACTAAAATACCTGTGGAGCTGTGAGTATTTCAAACACGGAGCACAAGAGCGGGGACAACGTGACCCAAAAACAATGAGACCCCCTGACTGTCGTCCACCCCAGACCACGCTTTAATAAACATCAAGCTTGAGGCCTAAAGCTAACAGGAAGCTAACTGGCTACCATGCTACCAAATCAGGATTAAAAAAAAAAGAGGTCCGCTTACCGCTGGGTGTTTTCACTTAGAAATATTCAGTTCCACAGGTAAGGAGTTAAACCTGAAGATGAGTTTTTAAATCGCTGCCTGTTTTTTCTGTGAAATCTGCAGAGAGAGCCATTGTTGATGTCAAACAAGTCGCTGCTGCTGCTGCTGGTGGGTGGGTGGGTGCGCGAGGATGTTAGCTCGTGGGAGGAGAGTCATTTAAAGGCACATCCAGAGTGCTGGTTTAACTCTGGGGTTTTTATATATGTGTATAAAAGGGACACATTTCCCCCCATATTAATATAAACCTCAGTATTTGTTTTACAAATGAACAAGGATTTAGTAACGATGATAAAAACGATTTCTTGTTGCTTTCATGCTAATAAAATGCTCAAATTCCCCTAAAATACACAGAAAACACCAACAAAGCAACCTGGTCCCCTGCATTAATGTTGACTGGATTTTTTTTGGCACATGTAACAAGAATGAGAAACCTCTTAACTAAAGGGTACAAAATTGCAGCATTGTGAACATGCATGCAAGTAGAAAATTGCCTCAAAGTTTTTGACAGGATTTGACAAATTTTATTTGATATCACAGACTTGCTGCATTTCCCCTCCAACAGATCAATATATCTAAAGATAAAGAGGTCAACACAAGCTGATTGTAAGAAAACACATCAGATCAGTTCTTTTCACAATTTTTATTTAAAAAAATAAAGTAAAAAAAAATCTTTTTTAAAAAAGTGCTTTATAAAAAAATGAAGCAAAAAGGATTAAAAAAAGTAAAAAGTCTTGTGATCCAAAAGCATTGGATATTCAACGCCGATGCAGCGTTCTGTCGAGCATTCTCTCCAAAATGAAACAGAAAAATAGTCATTTTCAGACCAGCACGGTTTACACTTTAGAGCAAAGAAGCCGTCAACCTCTGCAGGGCCTCTCCTCTTTCCAGGGCATCATAAAGCAGCCTAATAAAGACAGAAGCACAATCGTTTTAGTAACTCATTAAAACGCCACAAACGCTTCAAAATGTTCCTTTTCAGCCGACCTTATTGGCTCCATACTCTGGAGCTGAATCCACCAACTGCTCTTTCGTCTTTCTGTCAACCTATCAGGAGAAAGAAAAATGAGACCTGGGCCACGCAAGAGTCCCAATTTCAGACAAGTGAGCAACAAACATGCAAAATTAATTTTAAGCTATAAAGTCTCATGCAACTCAAGCTGAAGGGTTTTTGTCCATCAATGGAATGTTTTTAAACGTTTTAGGTTAAGCTACACATTTAATTTCATTAATCTACAGACTACAGATAAATAACCAAGATGGGAATAAGTATTGAGTGAAATGAAACAATTTTTCTTTTTGTTGAGCAAGAGTTGCATCACAACCATATGATTGTTTTGTGCGTTTTTTTTGCTCGGAGTAAAATACTAAATAATCAGTATAATTTTGTACTTGAATGGTTTTGATGTTTCGGATGACTTTCATTACTTAAATGTTCCCACAGAAAATAAAATAAAATAAAAAAATAAAATAAATCTAATAGATGAGTGTTGGGGTTAGTTTTACCTTCTTGTGGCGATCTTTAGGCTTTTAGAATCCTCTCCTCTGCGATATTTTTCTTTTATAAAAACCAGCCAGCACTGACTTTGCATCAAAGTCAAGTAAGATCCCTGCAAGCTTGATTTGGGAATACTGTTGAAATTCAGTCATTTCAAAGTGGCCGAAGATACAAATGCTCTCGAGAGCTTGGAGAGATACACTAACTAAAGATTAATGACAATACATGTTAAAGCACTGTACCATTTTCAAGTCAAACATGTATTTTGCAGCACATAACCTGAAGGAATGAGCTTTATTTTATGTTTTGAAGGTTGCATTACAAAAGGTCATTTAGTGTTTTTTAAAAAACAGACGAAGAGGATGAGCTCATTTAAAAAACACTGGCTTTTTGTTTTAAAACTATTGAAGATCAGGTTGATGTATACATACAGCTTAKTCAGGACTGTTGGGAGCCGCTGAGGACCATTTTCACAAACTGAAGGCATTCCTTTGGTACAACAAAGGCAAAATACCACGTTTAGAAGGATTAAAAGGAAACTAGAAACTTTATTGAAACACGAACTGCAGAAAAACATATTGGGATGTGTTTAGTATCCTATTTAGGCAAAAGGTACACAAGCATTATGCATTTTGGAGACGGCACGACTTAAAGCACACACAGTTTTCCTAAGGTTATGTACAAAATATTGAGTTGGCTGCAGCCTTCTTTTTCACACAGCAAAGATTAATTGTTCAGAATAAATTTTGCACGTCACAGGATTTAAATTTAAACCAATTGGAAAATGTGGCAAAAAGAGGATTTTATACCTTTTTAAACTGATTTCCACAATATTTTAGCACATTTTAGTACTTGGTAATTTTAACAAAAACTTGAGGTTAATCAAAAATATCTTAAAAGTCTGCATTTGAATTGGTACCTAAATTTGCTTTTAGTCACAGTAAAGTTACACTGAAGCAGTATTGAGAGGAATTTGTGTCCATCCATTGAGGACTTTTGAAAATGCAGCCTACATAAAAAAACGTTTATCGCCACAATCACAGTTTGTTCAGAAAAACCATTTAACTAATATAATCACCAATAACACTAAAATGTCACACTCTTTTTGTATCTTAGGTTTATGCTACTAAGACTTTAACTACGCAACTGAAACAATAAATGGATATAAACAATTTTAAAAAAAAAAGAAGAAATTCTGCGTTCATGTTTTTT
>NW_013952404.1:4287545-4291162 GCF_001266775.1 Austrofundulus limnaeus | reverse complement strand
ATTGCAAAAATAGGACAGTCTTATAAATTAAATTTCAGTTATGATGTGAAATCCTGATAATTATTCTGAACAAACCCTTTGAAGAAGCCTTGAAATAAATAATTTCGATTTAATAATCAGCTGTTGTACATTATAGTTTACGAGAATCATTATGTTTGACTGAGGGGGTACTAGTGGTATGACAAAACATCTATAGACTTACCGTAAGATTCATAAGATGGATCTTGGGCTTCACCGTGTCCATAATCATAATATTCTGTATCCCTGAAAAGAAATTGTAAAGATTAAAAAAACAAAGCACTCCCACTTTAAATACAAAATAAAGCAAAAACTTGAGTTTTAACTTACGCAGGAGCAGGCTGCTGACTGTAGTAGTTATCGTATCCTTCATAGGCAGGCTCCGCATAAGACTCTTCATATGAACCCTAGAAAGAAAAGATTGTGATGTAAGGAAAAAAAATCTTTTGTCAGAATTTATGGAAAACAAACAAAAAGGTTAAAATAAATAAATCTTACATATTCGTCATAAGCGTCAGGTTTGGGCTGCGACCCTGAAGCAACCTGCTGGTGGGACATGCCCGCAGTGGGGAGCATCCTCGGAGCCCCGGCCGCAGGTGGTCTAGAGCGAGCAGCAGATCCTCCTCGGGCAGGAGCAGAGGGTGGACCGCCCCTACCACTCGGTGCCCCTCTGGGTGCGGTGCCTCGGCCTGGTCCTCCACGTGGCGCTCCCCCTCGCACCGCTCCTCTCATGTTCCCACGTGGCATTCCCCGTCCCCTACGAAAAACAATCAAAAGTTATTTATTAAGTGGGAAAAATACTACCTCGAGAATTTAGTTGGAAACTTTTCGTGTAGCCACAATGAGAAGAATGTTCTTACCGTGGTCCTCCCGCACCAGGTGGTCCACCTCTGCCCCGTCCTAGAGCACCACGCCCCCTGCCTGAGCCATCCTGGGATCCGTTCAGGAACTGAGGGTCCATGTAAGGGTCATACTCACCTGGTTCCTGTCAAGTCAGAGACAACAAATTACTTCTACATTCAGCACATCCAGACAATAAATACAGTAACTTGTAGAAATATGTAACTTACAGGGATAAGGAACTTCTTGACCTCATCCATAGCGTGAGCCATGCGCATGTAAGCTTCTGGTATGGGTGCAGTGATCTCAATGAAAACGTGAAGCTCCATGGACAGATGAACATATTTCGCTTCACCGCTCTTCCTCAGCTCTTCTTCCTGATGGATATTTGGTAAGAAATTTAATAAACTGGCAATAAAAAGATATAAGTCAAACAACGGCTACGATCGTGATACAAACCTTATTTTTGTCCCTCATGGACCCTTTGCCCAAAACGGAGATCTTAGCCCCGGTCTCCTCCTGGAGTCTCTTGATCGTGCTGCCCTGAGGGCCCAGAAGCTTCCCGACAAAGTTGACCTGCAAGACAAGCAGCAGCGAATCCTTCAGCAGCCTTTTTAGAGCATTTCTAAAACCACAATCGCAGCCACACATCCCAGTTTTTACCATTTAGAACGCATCACTGAACAAGTGCAGAACTGTTCATGCAGACACAAGGGCACTAAGTGCATGACATCACTAATTCAGAGAAGAGCCTGCCCTTCAGATACACAGGATTAACAGGCTGGTGCGTTTATACTGGGCATGGTAATGAAAGCAAAAAATGGGCTTAGTACAAACTGTACAACACTGATCAAATCTAAACGTTTTTAAAATAGTTGGATCTGCAAGATAAAACACAGAAATAGAAACGAGTGCTCACCCTTGGGTACTGCTTGGTTGGAATGAGCACGCGCTCTTTGAGTTTCAGGTTCTTTGTGGCGAACAGGTCCAGGTAAGTCTCCTTTTCTGAGTCGGACTCCTTTTTGGTTTCACCTTTCTGGATCCTCTCGATCTCTGCAACAAAAAAAGCACATGAAGAGGAATGAATTAAACTGAGCCCGCCAAAAATAAAAATAAACCAGAAAGGAGCAAAAATATATATAAATTCAATAAATAAAAAGAAAATTAAAACAAAAACTAAAATAAATTTTTCATATTAAGTCGAAATATGAGCAGTTTATGAAAATCCAGCATTCGCAAAATGTACAAATTTACTCAAAAATTATCAGTTTACCTTAAACCACTGAAAGGGATTTTGCATGGTTACACATATTAATGCAAAACTACTAAATTAGTCATTTAAAAAGGTATAAAATACCATTATAAAACATTTTAAATGATGGATGGTTTGACCCACATCTTCTTCAACCACGTGTTTTAATGCGCCATTGTTCAGGCCTCACCATAAGGAAACCAGGCCTTCAAATTAAAACATCAAAACTCGTCTGTTAGCTCCAACAGCGCTAACCAATCCACTTTACCTGCAGTAATAAGCTTCATGGCGTGTGTGAACGACGAGTCCARGCTGTCTTTCTCAGCCAGCAGCTCCGGGAGGTATTTTGTGTCTTCCATTTTGATTTTTTTTCTTTCTTTCTGAGCTCGACTATGGCGGACTCGAGTTGCTGCTATTAGCGTTCGCTGTGTTCGAAACTGACCGCAACGATTGAGTCAAGCAACCGTTTCCTGCTCAAAGAGGTTGTTCAAAGAAAATTGACAAAAATATTTTGGAGAAAAGAACAACAGTAACCGAAATAGGTGCAGCGATCCCCGGCCGGTGTCTGTCCACGTTCGACGGTTGAGCTCTGCTCAGACAAAGAAGGAGGGATGGCGCAGCTGCATTTCAGACGGCGGGGTGTGCGTGACGTCACTTCCGGGAGGACTTAGGAAAATAATTTAGGTCGAGTTTAAAATAACTGAACGTAGGCAAGAATCATAATATTAAACATTAAAAAATCATTTTTTAAAAATAAAACGCTTGCGTTTTTTTTTTCATCTAAAGAATTTGTGTTATTTGTATGGAAGCTAATTCCAGCCAAAAAAAAAAAAAGTACAAAAAAGTATTTGAACCTCTTTTGGTTATTTGTTTTATATTTACAGCATTCTTTCTCAAAATTATGACTTAAAAGTTACTTTAAGACAGGAGTGTCAAACTCAGTTTCAAAAGGGGGGGACAAATTAAATAACTTGGTCCGAGTCAAAGGGTCAATTTCTGTCAATCTTTATTAAAAAAAACATGTTATAAAACAAATTAATCTTAGAGAAACGCAAATGACTTTTTGCCAAACTATATTTTAAGTAGTGTTTAGAACAGAACATACATTACTTAATGAAGAAAAGTTTCAATTTTAGCATTAGCATTCATTTTTGTCTTACTCTCTATCAACAACTTTTGATTTATTATTTCTAAGAGATAATGTGACCAAAATCCAGCAAATCAGTAAAGAAAAGCTCACTGAAAATCTATGACTTTTAATTAGCGCTGATTCACTGCTGCTCTTTCCACACCAACATCCAAGGTGAATGAAAATTTATTATAATTACCAGATTACAACTGTAACTATTTATAGTAACCAGACTTGATAACTTTCTGTTAATCATAATTTATTTTCTTGATTTGAAAGTTTGCCAACTATCATGAGAAAAATGCACTAAATATAAAAAATATATATTTCATCCATCAAAGTTGTGTCATTAGACCACAATTGACAACAATGCCACAG
>NW_013952404.1:4264734-4285733 GCF_001266775.1 Austrofundulus limnaeus | reverse complement strand
ATTGAAATTATTATTTTTGGTTGAAAAAATTATTTTTGATTGAAATTATTATTTTTGATTGAAGATGCTTTTTGTTTGATTGAATCATAAAAACACAAATTTACCTCCATACAACTATACTGCTGTATACAGAAAATACGAGAACATTTTGAGTCCTCCTCGGCTGCAGTTCCTCGCCTCGCCGCTAGACGCCCCCACAGGACAGAACGTCCTCCTCCGCTGCAGTTCCTCGCCTCGCCGCTAGATGCCCCCACAGGACCGAGTCCGGTCTTACCTGAGCGGAGCCTCCTCCTCCTTCAGGTGGGAGCTGCTGCTGCAGGTCGACGGGAGTTTTTCTCATGGTTTCTCCGCTGCTCTTCGCTTCAGTAACTTGTCGGCAGACTGACAGCWCATGACAGGAGAGGAAAAGTTCTGTTTCTTGGCGAACTGACGTCGAACCGGCAGAAACTTGTGTTGTTTTGGGGTTATTTTTGATAAATAAATTGCGTTGTTTCATGAAACGCATCGACGGTTTTTTTTTTTTTTAAGGAAATTCTTCACATGAAATTTTCCTGCGAAAACTGAGAGGAGAAAAAAAAAGTTTGGAATTGGAATGAGGCCCCAGGGAGACTCTTCAAATGGAGAGTGAGTGAAATCTGTCCGAACCGGATCTTTAAAGCTTCTCAAGGTATGTTTTTCTTTTGTTTTGTCGGAGTTTTAACAACAGAAATGTTAATTAGCTGTAGTTTTTGTCTAAACTGTACATGGGAGTTAAGTATTCTTGGGAAAATATCTGCTTTAAATACATTTCTGTGGATTTTTCCTCATTATTCTGATTATTGATCTTATATAAAATTATAAAAGTTGAAGTAAAAGAGGAATTCTCATGTAAATAATAAATAAARGTATTAAATACATTTAGATGTGCTCAGCTTGAGGGAACCTGGAGGAGGTAATTTAAAACTTCTGTTTCTTTTTCCCAGCTTAGGACAATAAAAGCTATTGTTTGCTTTCTCTATCCATGGAAATGACTTCTGACACTTTCAGCTGTGCCAGTCTCTGGGTGTTCAAGAGTTTAAAAAAAGGATCCCTTCAGGGACCCTTTTTTTATTGAACTGTTSCATCTGTTGGACTTTGAGCTCCAGATCGAAACCTTTTTTTCCCTCCCAAACTGCACTTTTTAGTTGTTGTTGTTTTTTAATCTTTATTTCATGCACACTGTGGTAGGTGAGGCCAAGAATGAGACATTTGTTTAGAAAGGGTGTGTCACATAMTGGTGCAGCTTCCTTACCAGGCTGCCATGCCAAGGCTTGTACCTGTGGAAATTACAGGTGTGCTGTGGAAGCAGCTGAGCAAAGACCCTGCAACAGATCCAGGTCGGCTTTGATTCAACGATAAAACAGTGGCACACAAGAAATAATCCGTTCCGTTTGAGGAAAACACTTGAGAAGATGCATCTTTTTCTTTTGGAGTCAGATTCAGTTGTGAGCTCTGTGAGTGGAGCAAAGGTCAAAGCAGCTGGTCCAGACTTACAAGAGGAGGAAGAGTCAATATGAGACACATGACTGAGTGAGTGGTGTCTGTGTGTCACCCAGGCCCCGGCTTCATGAGTGGGAAACAGTGTGCCGTTAATCAGACGGATGAGTGAATCATCTGCGGGTCCTCACCACTAAGGGATGGGATGAGATTAGATTAAAGGACAACTTATTGTTCAAGAAGCTTTGTTCTTCTCAGATCAGTCTCCAGATTCCCACCCCCATTGTCACAAGCATCTCATTTCAATACAGTGCCTTATCAACAATGTATTGATGAATATAAAAACAAGTAATCTGYAGCCRTCGACTTCCTTTAGACGTTCGTGCAGAAGTTGGTCTTTTTGCTTTAAATGACACAAATTTGACTTTTTGAGCTTTACATCGTCTTATAATGTTATTTCCTCTTCAGAAACACACTCAGGGTGTTGCTTTGACTCGTTCATGCATGTTTCAGAGATCCTTGAATCTCCTCTGGCCACGTGGAGCTGCCTAAACGCTTGCTGGTGCAAAGCTCCGCCTATTTATACAAAGCTCCTCCCTGGAGCATAATCTGCAGCCGAACTCCCGTCCCACACAGCTCCGTCAGACAATGGTGGCGATTAACAATAATTACTTCTCAATCCAGTTCGTTTCAGATAAAAAAAAAAAAAACACTTCATTGAGGAAATGTACTTTTGGAGACCAAGGAGACTCTTAAAAAGCTCCTACGAAAGGTTGCAAACAGCATGAAGCTTTGTTACGACCACGTGCTGGAAATAGGAGGTTTTTAAAGAGACAGAGGCCAATTTCAAGGGGTTTAGATGTAAAGTCAAATAACATAATTGCTTAATTCGGTATAGRATTGAACTATGTGCCTGGAARATACATAATACCCCTCTTTAATAAAACGTGCTGACACYATGTGAGCAGATGTTGAGTAAAACAACTTATCAGTACTTAACTAAAGCATCAAGTTAGCATCACTGATACCGAGGTCTATGCTTTTTRTTTTGCCTTTAGTTAGTTGATTTCTGATAAAATAAATGACAAATATTTTCTGCAAATAAAAAAATGTATTTTATTAACTAATTAAAGCAGTATAAAACAATTTAATAGTATAAAATAGAATCTCCTTATTGCTTTTTACTGCACAGGTTGCTTATGAAAACGTCACTTTATAATGTGACAAAAATATAAATATAACAATGTCAACAACATAACAAAAAAACCTTCCATTGCACCGGACACAACGAAGAGGACGGGTTTCGGCTATCTCCAAACGGCGTTGAAATAAAWTGGAAATGAAATTACTGATGTCCTCATGATATTATTGATCTGATACTGATGCCCATCTCTGTATCAATACTTTCAATATTTAGATCGATGCGTCCAGTCCTGTTCAGAGTGGGTTTTCTGCTGATGTCTGATTCAGAGCAAGATAATTGTGCCGATTTTTGACCGGATCTTGCCCTTCCATCAATCTTCAGGAGGCTCCGGTAATGTTGATAGCTCCAATGATAATCGTARATATTCCTGCCGTGTGGTAAGAGGGATCAAATCGACTCGGACGGACATCTGGACCACTCCAATCTCAAATCGAGGATATTCAATATGTTGGAATTTTTTGAAATCCCACTGCGTGCGGTGTCCTCCYGAGGACAAACGAGCTGTTGAAGGTGACGTGTATCCAATCAGARAGCGAGGTGAATCCCAGATACAGACAATAAAACAACTGCTATGGCCTTTTTGTTTTGTTTTTCCGCAAACTATCGCCATCGCTTCTTCCTCGTCGGCCATGTTTGTTTACTCTGAATTCACGTTTAAATAAGAGGTTTTGTGAGATTTCCCGTCTTGACGAGCGAAATCTGTTTTCTTAGGCATCAATCCCTGTTAGCCCCTCCAGGCTGCTGTTGAGAACAGGTTGTATTTTTCTGCTCTTCACAGTCCAGCTGTGTGCAGCCCCTCTGTAAACCCGTCACTGCCAGTTTTAAACGCTTGTTCAGGGGTCCTAAAGGTCGCAGTCCTAACTCAGACTCCTGGCAACCCCAGAGGAAACACAAACATGTCACCTCTGTTGTCACTTTCAAAACCCTGCACAGTTCAATGAAGCGTTTTTACCTAAATAAACAATCAGTAAATCCATTGAGTGTATTTATTATAAACAAGAGTTGCCCCACATGTCCTGCTATGGTCTTGTTTTACTTGTGCACAGATAACATCAGCCAGTGGAAACACACAGCCTCGTATTATAATGTTATCTGAAAATGACTCCCATGTGCCAGCTATTATCCATTTTCTTCCCCGGCTGAGTTATATATTTTTTGTTGTTCTTGTAGGGGACTGAAGGAGGGATGTGGGGTTGGAGGGCTTGGAGCGTTCAGGGAGGGTGAAAGCAGATTTTGAAAGAAGAGTTCTTCAGACGGTAATTATCAATCTCTCAGGAATGCAGCTGCCGCTCTCAGCAGACAAGCCGCTGCACGGCTCTGAGAGCTGCGCCGCTCTGCAGCGTGTCTGACACACACAGAGGCTGTAACACAGCCGTGCAGAAATCTAGTTTGTTTCTGTTTCTCTCGATACCTCCGTGCTCGTTTTCTGAAACCGTATCCCGTTCTGCAGCAGACAAAGAGACCACATAACGTCAGTAAAAAGGAGATTATCTTTCAGTCCAAGTTCTKTGCTGCTGCATGTTTATGCCGATGYGTTGGCAGGAAAAACAAACTCCCTCAAAACTTTTGGCCACCCTGAGTTCTCRGATATTTAAGTCTCGACTACTCAGGGGAGGCAGGAAAAAAAAAACTGGATTTAGTCAATAACCAGTTTCCATTAAAGAGGATTTCCAGTATTCTTCTTGCCATCTGTCATCTGGTAGGTTGAGCGCTCACAGACGAGTTTGCAGGGAGGCAGTTCAGACAAGGTTACTTAAGTTTGTTCTCAAGCAGCAATGCTCTCCTTTGTTTGGTAAAGCCCAGAGAAGACGGCCAACGCCCTGACTGATGTTTGCCTGCAGGTGCTGCACAGTAACACCAGCTTTGCTCAACACTTCATTTAGCAACAAGAGCATAAAAAAACAAGGATTTCCACACAAGCTGTTCGTMTAAAACCTTTTTAGCGTAGGTTTTTGCTGAAACATCTTTCCCACCTTCTGATTGATAAGTTTTCTCTTCTCGTGCAGCTTTAGCAGTGTCGTCGTGTGAAACCAACAGCTTTAAGGCGTAGATGTGAACGGCCCCATGGATAAACTGAGCCGGTCCTAATTCAAACAAAGGTGACTGTCTGTAACGCCACTCCCTCCTSCCTGATCCCCATGAGGTCTGCTCTGGCAGCTTCCCTGTGTGACTCAGTGTGGTTACATTTCTACTTCCTGTATCCCCCCCCACCACCTCCCCTCCTTTGTCCCCCAGGCCGCTCTCTTACCTGAGAGACTCTCCTGTTTGCCCGAGTCGATAAGGTTACTGCTCTCTGTGGGAGTTTTGAGAGCTGCTGTTGGTCAGAAGTTGTTCAACTCCTGTTTGGATCAAGCAACGTATAAGTGTAAAATAAAAAGGGACTAACACAGTTTTTGAGTGTGAAGTCCGTCCGTCCGTTTTCTTTCGCTTTTCCGGGTCGGGTCGCGGGGTGTGAAATCCCCCAARTTTTCCACTAACATTTTATTGTTATTTAGCTCAGTAAGTGCTAAAAGTTTACATTGAAGTATTTCGAAATGGAACACAGCCTTTGCCTTGCTCAGCTCTTGTTATGACATCATCATCCTGAGACAACAGAAACCGCTAACGCTGCTAACGTTGCTGAGGATGTAATTTTAAATTTAATTTCAAAATGTGTTTATTGAAAAAAACTATGGATGGTATCTGTGGTCCGGCGGTTTGAAGTGCTGGTCTGACACCGGYCGCAACTGCAAGCTGGATGTCCTGTAGGGAAGCGTTAGCAGAGTTAGCAAGCTAGCAGCTAGGGGTGCAACAATACATGTACCCATATCRAACCGTTCAATACAGAGCTTTAGGTTCAATACACACACGTTGTTTAGGTTTAGCATTTACACTTAGATTTAATATTAATTATATTAACGTTTAAAATAAACATATAGTAAAAATGAGCAAAATGTAAGAACAGCGAGCTAAAAAACAAAACGTCAGTGGAATTTTTTTCACTAACATTTTACACTCAAAGTGAGTTAATAAAAATGTGTTAGTGGCATTTTTTAACATTTTATTTTACATGTGGCGCACTATAGCAACCCATGAAGTGTTTAACCAAGAGCTTTAGGTTTCATACACACTTGTTTTTTAAGGTTTAACATTTACATTTAGATTTAATATTAATTATATTAACGTTTTAAAATAAACATATAGTAAAAATGAGCAAAATGTAAGAACAGCGAGCTAAAAAACAAAATGTTAGTGGAACTGTTTTCACTAACATTTTACACTCAGAAAGTGAGTTAATGAAAATGTGTTAGAGGCATTTTTAACATTTTATTTTACATGTGGCGCACTATAGCAACCCATGAAGTGTTTAACCTTGTTTTTCGACTTCTCGAAAGCAGCTCGTATCGTAAATCCTGCCTTTTGAAGGCATTTTGCACACTTATCGGTTCAGGGTGCGCTAAGAACATCGTAAAGTTTAATTTTTTCATTCTCCGCACAGCGTTTTTGATGAAGCTTCACGGCTCGTAGTCCTGAATTAGCACATTACAGCAGCTCTTTGCCTCTGGCCAGGCAGGTGTCCCAGCTTTGCATGGCTGTAACATCGCTGACGTGTCCGCGGGAGAACTGAGATGTGGATTTGTCCTGGAATTCATGTCTTGAAGCAGCAGAGCGTATCAGCCGTCTGACGTGTAGGGCCAGTAAACGGTGTCTGAGTCTCATGAGGGCATAAACTTTGTTTATTTTTKGGTTTCTGTTGACTTTGTGCAGATGTGTGCACATCGCCGTCGGTGTCTGCGCTGCAGGTATTGACACAGCAGGTTGAGGTTTCTGAGGTTGGAGCGGTACCTTCTGTCCGATGTGAGATTTGACGTCTTTTGTGAAGGSTAAGTAAACAGCATGTTGGGACACACGTCTGCTCCAGCAGGACTGGACCTGATGTTTAAACTCAAATATCTGATACGAGCTAAAGACAGTGAGAGAATACAGACTTTTTTTTAGTAAAACCACCTAAAACGTGTATACGTTGGTAAAAATCAGACTTTTGTGTCTGTAGTTTATGTATAAACTTCTTATTTTTCCACTGAAAGGTAAAGCAATTGTAAATTTTGTGCCGATGGGAAAACAAATGATCAGATTTATATTTTTAGACGTTTGAAAGAGCCATGCGTCACCATCAAAGTTGTTTGCAGGACTGAAAATTACAGGTTGTTTTGTGCGACTGCAGCTTTGGTGGCATGAGTCAGTTCCTTAAAGACCGCAGTAGACAAGCGGTGGTCCTCTGGGTGGTCTTTGCCACAACCCAGAGTTCTTAGCGTTGATCTGGTCGTGCTGTGATGTAAGTAACCTGAGGAGATGTTGGGCTCTCAGCAGCCTGTGGGCTGTGAGTGAATAAACCAGCCTCAAAGAGAGCGACAGAGACGTTTGATTATTGCGGCCAGAGCTGATGCAGGGATGTTAGTCACGCTCAAATGACTGTAATTTGGAGCAGGAGGAACACGATGCAAAGTGTAAGGACGGGCCCGGCACTACTTTTCTCCTGAGGAAGATGGAAACGCTGCAGTTATTGAGCTTTCACTGCAGCGAACTCAAGTTCAGCTACAGAAACAGCTGAAAACTTTTCTTGTTTAAAACCTCCTGTCGGATTTAGCYGAATCCTTCCAATATCCGTTTGGATGCACAGGTTTTTCTTGAAGATTTAAAATAATGGTTCCAGAAAAATCYGAGGTAGGACATTAAAACATTGATATTAAATGTAACAGATGTCCTGCTGCTCATGTTTCAAATGTGGTTTCATTGTGAAAAGTGTCACATTAATGTAAACACAGAACATTGCGTCAAAAAACATTTTCTCTTTAAGTTGTAGTTTTGTTCAGACTTAAATATGTACCAAATTGATTAATGAATTGTCATTTCTGTTGTAGCCTATTTAGGTGTTTTAGAACATAAAACTAAATCTAAAGTAAAGAGTATTTAAATTTACACTTTTCTTTAGTTTTGCAAATGTTTTATATGTATTATTGTACAATAAGACAAAACACAGTTCTTTAAATGCAATGCTTTTTTTACGAAACAAAACTGATTGTTTAATCAAATTATTAGTTTCACTACCAAACCTACTTTAATTTTAGGGGTTAATATGTGTCATTTGAAGCAATGACTCATATTGGGGTTAGTCAAAATGAAATTGTGCAAACTTTGCATAGATTTAGAAGAAATTGTTTCCTGTTTTTTTTCCAGATAGGTGCTTCCCTGGTTTGGTCATAAAATGATGTGAACGATGGATTAATTATTATTACTTTTTTTTGTCGTTTTTGCTAAAGGCATGTTTGTAAAGCTCAGAGAACTTGACGTTCTGCATGTTTCTGTGGTTTGCTTCCATGAGGCAGCAAAGTTCTCCTACATGCTCCTTCTTAATAACTGATCAGCAGAACAGAGGAGGCCTCAAACTTTTTTTTTAATAAAGATTCATAATTATTTCATTGTGACACAAATCCTGCTGTCAGGTCTGTTTTCTGTCATCTTCAAACCTATTTGTTGTGATGATAAGTATCCAGTAAAAGTCAGAAGCTCGGTGTAAMACACTCGGGAACAAGGCTGGGAAATCCGCCTCAAAGTAGAAAACAAGGCGAAGAGGAGGAAGGAAGGAGCAAAAAGGGGAGGTGGATGAGATCATACAGGAGTGAGGAGAAATGTAAGGATGATGGGTTAATAAAACACTGATGAATGAATGCTTTCTGTTTAGAAAGAATGCTTTAATACACGCAGCTGTGTGCCGTTTAATTTACTCCCTTTAAAAAAAAAAAGTTTTTACCTCCTCCTGGAGTGCTGTTGTGGCCGAGTCGACGTGCGTGAGCTTACGGGTGCGGCTTTGTGAATCATGACTCCTCGTTCTGGAATGAAGGGAGCGGTGCCAGTTTGATCTTAACAGAACTCCAGAAGTTTGGTTTACAACAAGGACGGAGCCGTCTGAAAGCAGAGCGCCCCACAGAGAACGGGGTGCACGTTTATTTGTTGCACGTTTTGGAGGTTTAWATGAATCAGACGACTCCTTTAGCACTGATAAGAACTGATCATTTTATCTGGAATATCAACTATTATGAAAATATTGTGCTTTTAGGTAAAAAAAATAAGGTATTTTTCTAATTACAGTATTATCCCAGTTTTGATGATTTTTTTAATTTTTTTTTCAGGGAGTAGCTCCAGTGTGCGGTGCCATGTCGAACCGTGACTCCCTGGGTTTCGGGGAGCTGCTGCCCCAGGACGTGATCAACATCTTCGCCCAGGAGAAACACAGCAAAAGGGGCCGGAAGAAGCGCACTCGCCCCTTCGGCCGGGCCTTCGGCTGGTTCAGGAAAAAGAAAAGGAAGAGTCTGGGCAGCAACGGGCAGAGCCCCGGCCTGGGCCTGAACTTGGACGGACACCGGGCAGGACATCTGGGTGGACACAGGGGAGGACAGAAGTCACTGAGGCAGGCTCATTCTCAGGGAAACAGTCATGGTAAGACGTCTGACTCTTGGTCTCAGTTTCTGTCTTTTTCCCAGGGTCCAATGCTGTTCCATTTACAGGGAGCGTAAACCTACCTGTCTGTGGTTAAAGATGTTATGATTAAACATCAGCAGATGACATATTACACTCATTATTTGTTTACCTCAAAATAAAAAACTCAAAAAAGCAATGTGTGGAATATTAGGCACGCCCCATTATTAAATAACTTGTAGAACCACTTACAGCAGTAATAACTTGATGTAATCGTCCTCTCTATCACTTCATCAGTCTCACACATCAATCACTTTACAGCTCATTGAGGTTTACAGACGTTTGTTTCTGCACAGATCAGGGTCTCAGATACATTTTTATTCTCTTTTTTTTTTTTTTAGCATTTGTAACGTTTGGGACAAGCTGTCGAACAGACAGCCTCACTTTCAACTCCTGAATAATTTAAAGGGAACACAGCTAGTGGTACCATTACACATCATTTGATAAAAATTTACTTAAACTGTAAATTAATTTTCTTTATATTTTATGTGCCGTTATTTAACCAGGCAAGTCCCTTTTGAGATCGCCGCTCTCTTTTTCAAAGGAGGCCTGGGCCTGAAGGCAACCTATTGTACATGTTTTTGGGGTGTGGGGGAAACCGGAGTACCCGGAGCGTTTCTATAGTTTCTAGCTTTTATAAATTAAAAAATATATATTGTCACACAAACAGTGAAGCATACTGGGTAATGATAACTTTTATTAGCTCCTCCGGTGCAAGGCTGCAAGCTTTGTACAACTTAAAGGTTAATTATTAATAATATCTGATGTTTAGACCTTTTAAATTAAACCAAAGTGCGTTGACAGAGTGGAGAATATAGAAATRACTCTGCCTGCATCTGAAAATGTGGATGGAACAGAGCTGCTTTATGAAAGAACATTAGCTTAGCCTGTTAGCTTTCACGTTAGCCCCCAAGCTAATACATATTTATATAAATATACGTGAATGGTGATATAGCCTTAGCTTCTGAGTTAATAATATTCGCTCTGAAACCAACACAACATGATTACAAAAAAACATGTGGCATTAGTTCACAAATGGTTAACTCTATATTGCCATATGTATTTATATACAAATATACATATTAGCTCGGGCGCTAACATGCAAGCTAATAAGCCAAGCTGATATTCTTCCATTAAATAGCTCTCTTGTCTCCTCTCTGTCAACGCTCTGGTTTCATTTCAAATGGCTGATCATCAGATATTGTCCAAAATTAACTTTCAAGCTGGATAGAGCTCGCTCACATCCTCGCACCGGAGCACTTGGTCAACATCGTCTTTTACTTGTTATGCTTTGCAGCGTAAATAACATGGCACCATCTGTGCGGACAATATGGATATTTTTTATTTTATAAAAACTAAACAGCCTACTCTATTTTTACAGTCTTTGTTTTACAGTTGAAATTAATATTCGTCAAATAATGTCTARCGTTGCGACTGGTCAGGATTGCCGTTAATTTAAAGAATAGACTCACTGCAAAACCAGCTCAGATCATCAGCACTCCTCCACCGTGTTTGTCAGCTGGCACTGAGGTGTTCGTGCTCTAAAGTGTGACAAGGTAATTGAGGCCTGTAGAGTCTGAAATGGAGCCTCTTTTGTTTTCCTCCAGGGACCGACCTTGGGGTGAACTTCCTGCTGCTGCCACTCTTGACTTATTCACTCGTGAATAATTGTTCTCATTGTAGAATAAATGACTTTAGATTTATGTGACCTTTTAACCTCGTAAGATTTATGAAAAGCAAACATTTTAAAGTTTTTAGATTCTTCTGATGTCTTTTCTCACATGACGTCGTTAACACACACACCTGAATGTTTAATCAAGGGAAGTAGATGATGTAAATGTAATGTTAAAAATGTAAAAATAATTTTAGCCCATTTTTGTAGGTCTCAAGTTGACATGATGTTATATCAACAGGTCGCTGTTTGAGTTGGATGCAAAAGGGTTAAAAGAAGAGTGGGAATAAAGTGGGAACCAGTTTAAATATCATGTTCCTTGACTCCCAGGCATGTGTGTTTGTTCACCGAAAGGATGTTTGAACACTGATTTCCTACCTTTTCTGACCTGCAGATCACTTTGTTTGCTGTTTTAAAAAAATCCCACTTTCTCTTGTTCCGTGAAACCTTTGCTTACTTACCTGGTCTTCAGGCTAACTAGAGAAAGAAGTTTACTTTTCTTTTAAAGACTAACCAGGGTCGAGGGCTGCAGAGGAGCCAAGGTTACATTTCTGTGTATAWAAACTGCAGGATTTAATTGTATCCTATTCAATCCTGGTTGTGAACAGTCTTTGAGCGAAGGGTGTCTGCTTTCACAGGGTCTYRTTTCTGCTGTATGCAGATGATGTGGTTCTCTTGGTGTCTTCAGGCCAAGACCTTCAGCTTGCACTGAGGCAGTTCACAGTCAAATGTGATGTGACTCCCTCTAAAAAAAAGGGTGGAATGCCTCGTCAGCGTGGGGGGGTGTTGACAGATTGGGGCCGTTGCTCCGGTCAGTCCTCATGAAGAAAGAGCTGAGCTGAAAGCTTTAGATTTACTGGTCTTTTTATATTCCAGCCCTCACCTGTGGTCATGAGACATAGATCATGACCAAAAGAAGGAGATCCTGGACACAAACAACCAAAATGAGCTTCAAAAGGAGTCAGTTGAGGTGGTTCATCWGATTAGGATGCCTCCTGGACGCCTCCCTTTAGAGGTGTTCCAGACACGTCCCACTGGTAGGAGGTCCGGGGAAGGTCCAGGAAGTTGCCTGGGAATGCCTCGTGTCCTCCAGGATGTGTTGGGAAGTGTCTCTGGGGAGAGGGAGGTATGGCTTTCCTGGACCTGTTGCCTCCGTGACCCGACTACTGATAATGGTAGAAAGTGGACATGGAGCTTTTAATTTCTTTCTTCTTTTTTTTGCGAGAAATGATGGTTTTCTATTTGTTTTGGTCAAACTTTCAAAAATGGCATTTTGTGTGATGTTTAAGGTATTTGTTGAGAATGACTCGCAGCTATTACCACCAAATTTAGCTCAATATCTGTAAAAAGTCATATTTTTTTGTTGGCTAAGGCTAATTACTAGAGGTACACCGATAAATTGGCCATTTTTATTAGCACCGATTTCCTTAATTTTGAGCGATATGAGATCGGTCGATACTTAGATAAGATCGGTGGAAAAGATCGGCTTCTCATCTACCTCCACAAATGTCTGAAAATCATTCACTGTCCCCTTTTGCTCTGCAGTGAGCACAATCTAATGTCCAGTTAAAACAAGTTTGTATTGTTTCAAGGGTATTTATTGTTCAATGTTTTTCTATGAAATAAGATTGGAACATTGAAGGTGTATTGTGACCTTATAAGACCCACCAGTGTTATTTAAAAAAAATCAATATCGGCCAAAATCAGAATTGGCAGGTCAGACTTTTTAAAGATTGGTGATCGGCCAGAAAACTGCCATTGGTCCTGCTAATTACCTGYTCTGGCCGTTTTGAATTGGATTGATTTAAAGTTGCTTCTTTACTGCAGGGGCGGTTCTGCGGGCGGGGCCAMAGGGGCCCCATCTAAAATCTGATTGGCCCCCTGAAGTGCCCCTGTCCTTTCACTCATCTGTCCTTGCYTAAGAACAATGATGGTGGCTGCAGTTCCACTTCCAAACACTAGTGGCACTAATGAGTCAGCTGGGAAAGTCCAACATGAAGCAAGCTCACAGGAGTCTTTTTCAATTTGAACAATCCTGCAAAAAAAATTTTTTTTTACTGACAACAATGGCTAGATTTTCTCACATTTGTATTTGAGAGTATTTTATTTATGTACAGTAAAAAATCGTGTAAAATTGATAAGGAGAATTTACTGTGCAAGCCTTTAGCGTTTGAACATGTGTGACTGATATTTGTGTGCAAGGATGTTGAACAAATACTTGGCCCCTCTATGAATATTGCAGCCCCTTGATGGCCCCTTGCACTGAAAAATCCTAGATCCGCCACTGCTTTACTGAGAGTTTCACTAAACTCCTTCCACAGATTCATGAAATGTTTTATATATGCTACAGACAGGCACACACACTGGGTTTTATTATCTTTGTGTCGACTTGCATTGACTTMCATTAATTTTTTACAGCCTAACCCTGATCCCTTACCCTAAACCTAACCCAAAAATTAAGTCTTTCCCTTGTGTGGACCAGAGAAAATGTCCACACAATGGTCGTCTAATGTCAAATTAAGTCTTCACAACAACATAAAGACATGCACATGTACACACACACACAAACTGTATCACCTTCGCCTTTGGTGTCAGATGATTACTATCAAATACGTGCTACAACCTTGTCCTTCTAAACAAGACAAAACAGCAACAGTGTGACGTCTCATAGCTGATGCACACATTATGTGCACAGACCAGGCATTAAAAAATCCATAATTTACCAAGAAAATAGCAGCAACAGTTTGATTTTTCCCAGAGCTGTTCTCTACAGATCATGTTGGAGCTTGCAGAAGCACACTCGTATTTCAGCAGCTCGGTCTGTGCCAGTTCTGTTTCTCTTTGCGAGCACTTTTTTTTTTAAAATGTCGAGCGGTGTGAACTGTCATYATTAAGCCTCGTTTTGTTCTTAGATAATTCACGACCTTGAAGGATTAAGACCTGAAACTGAAGACAGAAGAAGAAAAAAAAAAAAAGGTTTCTTGTTTTAATGAGGCAGTGTTTAGTTGCTCTGGGCTGTTTGCTCGTGTTTGTCTGGAAGCGCTCATGATCCTGGCCGACTGCTTTACAGACACAAGAGGCTCCGCTTGTTTGTTTTTTCTGCATCTTCTCATGGGGAAACCCAGATCGTACGTGGGAATGCTGTTGGGGAGATTTCCATGGGACTTATTCTCACTCGCATCGTCAAACTACATCGGCATCAGAGGAGGAACGTGTAAAAAACATTTTATAGCACCTCTGTGGATTTGCTWGATAATATGTCTTATGACGTTTGTGGGATCTGTGCATAACTGTCCTGGTTGATAACCTCAGCAGAGTTCTGTTTGAGAAAGCAAAGAGATAAGGTCTTTATCCTCTGCCAAGGTTTTAGATGCCCACACTGGGCAGAGGTCAAAATGGTTTTTTTGCAAAGTTAAGTAGAATAAAACTGATTTTATCGCCTATATTTTTAAAAAATAAGTGTTTAGGCATGTATAGGAGGGCTGCTACAGTAAATAWTATTTACAGCTGTGTATTATATGCCTCTAAGTGGTAGGCCTCGGGGTACAGAAATACCACATACAGAGCTGAATGTGATTTATGAACAGGCTGTTTACTGAGCCCTCAGCAATGATGGCTCTGTCTCATCAGACAGGAGCTGCGCAGATATTTAAATACATCACAGGTGGTTTATTACAGGAGGAGATGTGCTGCAGAAAACTGTATCCCCCTCCAGCTGAGCTCCTGATGATGATCTGTAATGATGCCAGYGGAGGGGGGTGCTTGGTAAAACCGGGCTCGGTGCCAGTTAATTAAAAATCAGGCCAGAATCATTTCCTAAAAAAAAAAAACAGAGAGAACAAGGGGTTCTGTCTTTCAGCTTTTCCAATTACATTTCATATTCAGAAATGGCTGAGTCAGTTCTGCTGATGTGTTTGTTTTTAAGAGGAACTGTACGTCTCCTAACAAGATGAGGCGACATGCTATCRTTGCATCTGAAACTTTAACTTGTTTTCAGTTTTACTTTAGGATGAAAGCACAGGTTGACCCGGATTCCTCCCGTCTGCGTGAGGRTCAAAACCCCGGTGCTCCTGTGGTGAATGCAGTTTTTGCAAACACAACTGGTGGAGTTTGACCGATGGAGGAGCTGCACAGAAGCAGGCTCTGAGCTGATAAACCCTGACCTCCTAAACCTTTTAGTGTTGTAACCCCAATAATTCTGCATTGTCTGCTTTTCTGCAGCACAGCACAGTTATCAGAGCAGAGATTTATTGACTCCGTCGCTTCATGTGGATYTTTACTTGTCTGTCATTTGTCTCTGTGCCTTTCTGTCCGTCAGCCTTTTGTAAAACTGGACAGGTGCCTTTTTGTTTCTCTTGTTGTTTTCTTTTTTTATGCTTTTAGAGGAATTTGCTCAAGTTTATTAGGTCACACAGTCCTAACAAGGTATTCTCAGAAGGTCACCTGTTTGTTTCAAAAACACTCCCCGAGAGATTCCTGGGATTCCTGATCTTTGAGTTATTTCTTTGAGGAAGCTCGAAAAAGAGAGCTCTTTGTGTGTTTGTGTGTACGGGTTTGTGCCTTGGATCAGGTCTTTTAAATTAGTGGTTCCCAAACTTTTTATCTTCTGACCCACAAAACATCCATGGCAAAAACTTGTGACCCCAAATATTACTGGTCTGAGTACACGAACTTCATTAATAACCCTAAAAACACAGGCTTTTTGACAATATAAACAGCTTGTACACAAATATAAATACTTATTTATACTTATTTTGTGTTTTTGTATAACTATAGGGAAAATATTACACCAGCAATTATTTTATTACCCTTTAAATTGATTTCTGGAGATTATCCAAGGTGCTTCATGACCCATAATTGGGTCCCAAGCCCAACTTTGGGAACCAAAGAGCAGTGGTTCCCAAACTTTTCAGCTTTTGACCCATAAAATAACAGTAGCAGAGACATGTACCCAACTATGTTTGGATGATAAACATTTGTATCAGGTCAACAAAACATGGGCATAGTAACAATATTTTTATGCTACATTTATCCATTTTAAATATACTAACCTCACTCCTTTGTAACAACTAAGGCAAAAACGTAATTAATTCAGAAAATATTTTCAGGACCCCACCTTGATGTTTTGGGACCCCACTATGGGTCCCGACCCCAACTTTGGGAAACACTGTTTCATTAATTAGATTTTCTTTGTTGATTAATTAGTGAAAGATAATACTTACTGAAGCTGGCCTTTAAACCCCGAATGTGTTGAATGTATTAGTTCTTCAAATGTCACCGTTAAAACTGTAGTTTTGATTCTTTTTTTAGGAATTATCTGCAGACTTTATGGGTTAAAAACCAAGTTTGACTGTAAATAAAATTTACAAGAGGAGGCATAGAGGATGACTGTGACGACACTAATGAAAGCAGTTTTCTGACAGTAGAAGAAGTAAAACATAAAGAGGAAAAACAATTTTCAGCACAATATATTTATTAAAAGTAAAGGATAGTAACATTTTTACAAGTTACAACATCCAGCTTTAAACTGCTGCATAATATCTTTTTGGGGTAAAACTATTACCTTCAGTTGTTCTCCCATAAATGCAGGTAAAACTGGAATTTAATGTATTCTTATCCTGGTTCTAATCAGTAAATAATCTAATTTATATAAAGTTATTTTATAAATAAAATCTGACTTTCTATGTTTGTATTCAGGTCTGACTTTTTGTGTTAATGAGTCATGTTGCCTCATATGTCAACAACAAGCCTCTGCTTGTTTGTTTTCTGTTTTCGGTAGCTGAAACATTTTCATACAGCTATATTTAGAAGATCCTGATGCTGCTGCATCTTTCATACTCAACAAATAGTTTTAGTCCCTTTTTGATGACGCTCTCGTGCACCCTCACCGTGCTCTAAACGCCACTCAGGCWCGTGTTTCTCAGGATACACGACACGACCGCCACGGGTCTGATAGGTTGTTTCTACGACCTGTTCGCCATCACGGTTATAGCYTCAGCGTGAAGCCGGCACGATCATTAGTGATGTACGATACCGCCGATTTCCTTTTGATTCTGATATCCGAGTAATACTCTGGTGTCGGCTTTACTGGTCTGATACTTTGTGCAAAACACTTGTTAAATTTTTTAAAAAGTATTTCAAATAACTGCTTCATAAAGAAGTAGCTTATTTATTCTTTTAAAACTCAGAGGTATATTTGTGTAGCTGAACCAGTACAACATAGAAACCAAACAGACACAATCATACAAAATAAGAACAATAAAAAACAAAGTAAGATAATTAAATTATTAAATAGGTTCTTGTTTATTTATCAAGAATTACTATAAAACAATGGAGGAAAAAGTAGTTCCCACTAAACGCGTAGGGTTTAGTCAAGATTTCAGTAGTTTAGTTACTTTCCATTGTGTTCCTGTTAATGATACCTGAAACGACAGAAGTATCAAAGTATCGATACTTTGATTTTAGAATCGATTCTGGAGCATAAAGTTCTGGAATCGGTGGTATCGATCCACACATCAATAACGATCAGTCCTGCTTCAGATTCTCAACAGCCGAACTAGAGGTGCTGCTACCATGTAAGCCATGTAATGAGACCTCTGGTTTTTAGGAAAACCTCACTAAAGTCCTGGAAACACCGACCATGTTGTGGCTCATTTTTAAGTTGAATGTTTTTTTACTCAGTGCCGTTGTATAAATAATGTCCTCACTTACAACAAATGCAATTTATTTAAGAGTAACAAAGCAGATTCCCACAGGTGCAAGCTGATAAAAATGACATGATGGGTCTGTTCCAGGCTGTTAGAGCTTTTAAAGCAGACTGGGATTATCTCAGACCACTCTGCCGCCACTTGTTTCATGGAAACTTGCTTAAAATGCTTTTGTTGACACTAAAGCAAGAGAGCCGGCAAAGTTGGACCAATTACCTGAAATACTGTAAAGGCACTTCTGTAGCTCCACATGACACAATAACAGTGAAGAGCCGGAGAACAGGTTTGTGGTAGAGTTTCACTTTGTTCTTTATATCAGGAGATGATCTACTGCCTGTTTTTATAAACTGTCACTTACCTACTGTTCTCTGAAAGATGTTCGTCATTACTTAACTTCAAAACTAAAAAGACTGAAGACTGCCTGAAAACTGTCAGGGTGAGACCTAAGATGAGAAACACGCTGTAAACAGTTACGCAACAGCATTCATTATTACCTCGGTCTTTGGTGCATTTAGTGGGATTTTATTACAATAGGTGAAGAGTCACCACACCCAAATTGCCAGCAGTCGTCACATTTAGGTCATCCAAATGATGAGGACTGTTAACAGTGACAGATATCAGTCTATTTGAGTTTTTACTTTTCATCGAGTTCCTTTTATTCTTCACCTTTTAATGTTTGGCTTTACTGTTAATAAACTAAGAACAGCCAAAGGCAGCAGCGTTAGTTTATGAAATGGTACATTGTTTTCATTGTTGAGATGTATAGAGATGTGGCTTTGTTCCAGTTATTGTTGAGAAAGGACAAATGTTTGCCAACACACTCTGACAGCGCTACAGAGAGGCTGATAAGGCTCTCGGTGCTGTAAGTCCTGCAGGAAACCGTTCAGGATCATTGTATRGAGAAAAGACCTCACACTTGCAAAACTCTTGATAAAGGTAACGTTAACTCACTAAAGTTAAGTCAAAGTTTACACACTGTTGAGTCATTTTGCAGTTTTTGTTTWAATTTTTTTTTTTTGTCTTAGAATTCGTTCTGAGTGATGCTGAATGTAACCGAGCCGGTTTAATTTAACCTGAGTTTTGGAGCTCAGAAACATTGATCAGGTTGTGTTCGAGGCTCCGAGAGCGGATCCGATACATCATCGTGTTTTCGGCTGAACTGGAGCAATTTGCCACTTCTGTCTTACTTTTCGTTACTTTGATGGTAACATTTTCTCATTAGAGATAAACACAACATTTAGCTGACGCTGTTAATAATTCTGTCCTTATTGTAAGAATGTTTAATTAATTTAAAACTTGCTCGTTAAAAATAATGATGCACCGAACGATTGGCCTGAAATCACTACCGTATGGTTTTCATTTTTAACGGCTCAAACCAGTGACCGGCTGAACAAATCCTAAAAATCAGACTTTTTTTTTCTCCATTCTTTAAACGATCAGTGCTGAGAAATCCAACATTTTTTCTGTCATTGAATGCACCACAAGCATGTCATCAGTGTTGCAAATTCCTCGCTAGATTGACCAAGTTTTCATTCGACTCCAGTAATTTTTTATATTGTTTTAAAGCAACTGGAGGTAAATCTAAATTTTATTTTATTTTTTCTGTAGTGTTTGGAGATGTTTAAAAGCTGCACATGAAGGAACTAATTGTTCAACAGCCTGTCCGGAACATCTTAGCTGAAAGAAAATCTGTAGCAAAAATTCAGCGGGTCAGAGCTAATAAAAAACCAGATATTGGCATCGGCCCACAAAACCTGAATCAATGCATCTTAGGAAATTGGTGTCCCAGCATGTTTTTTTCTTCTGTTAACCAGTAACTAGTTGTTAGTGCAATAAAGGTCTTAAAACTGTAAGTGCTGAGAYTTTTCATTACTTAACCCGTTTAAATTTTTGCTTTTAGGGTTTTGACTAAAATAATTTATTTATTTTGCAGCTTAGGTTCATAGCTTCTTTAAAGATTTGTCTTTCTGCATAAGTATGCTGTATGAAATTCTTCTAGATTCCGTAATACATACGTTACTATTGTCTCTTTTCTATAAGGAACTCCTAAACATTAACATGACTTAATGTTAGAGTATTTATTTAGACGTTGCAGTGTATTAACCATGGACTTGTTGTCTGCAAATACGTCAGAGGTTTCCATAAACATGTATTAATTAAATAAAACACCTCACAAATAACTAATAGTCATCTGAGCATTTTTTTATTTGGGTGTGAACTTGCCACCACTTGGTTTTGCGAGGTGTACCCCCTGGAGGTTGTAATTCAAGTGTAACACTGTTTCATTGTCACATATAGTAGAAACATTTGGCAAACACTCATTAAGCAGGCACCAGCAGGCCTGAATATTTTCACTTTTCCGACGARGTTAGATTTGTCGGTTTAAACCGACGTGACGGGATACAAACGGAGCCGTGGAAACGGGCCTTCTCCATAAGAACTCCTGTGTGTTTTCAGCCTGTCGTGAATCCCGTATATTTTTAGGGAAAGCCGATACATGCTGGTTTCCTGGTGAGCCGATTGTGTTGTCTGACAGTGAGGTAGAGTGTGACCCATCGTGATGCAGGTGTATCAGTTACCTGGATTCTAGTCCTCGTCACACCACTCCTGCTGCGCCTTTTCTTTCAGCCGTGGTGTTTATATTTAATTCACTGAAAACCAAGAACGTGGAGAGAGTCAAAAGGTTCACTTGAGCTGTGACCAGGTTTCATTAGCATGCATGTCAAGCATACTTCTTTTTTAAGACCTCGAGCTCTTTCTCGCTGTTGTCGCAGAGCTTTTAGTTGGGGTTGTGTTGATTACCGAGGCAGACATCACCCTGAGAGCTGGAGAGAATATCTTTAAATAGTTGTCTTCCGGACTTTGCAAAACAAGTTAAAGGGGCAAGTTAGGGCAGAGTTGTGAGGTGTGTTTGTGTGTGTGTGTCTCCTGGTTCTCACATCAGTGCTGGTTCGTGTGTCGAGGTGTGCTGCTTGTTGTCGGGTCAGCTGGGAACGCGATTGGCTGCAAATGGCGGTCTCTCTGGGACTTTCAGGTGGGCAGAAAAGATGGTGGCCGATCCCCACCACCGTAAAAGCAGACGTTTTGAATCACTCCCGTCCAGCGGAGGACTACAGAGTATCAGGACAAAACCCCTGCACCGCAGGTAGAGTTTCTTTTGTCTAAAGTTGTCTTGACCTGCTGGCACTCCCACCTCCCTGACGAGCTCTTTATTACGATCTGCTTGACACTAACATTGTTATATCAACTTAGGAGTTATTGAGTCACAATAACAACACATTTCTCAAATATTATCATTGAGCTTTGTACTTTTTGTGTTTCCTGCAAAAGCAAAGACTTACTTTGGCACAATCTGTTATACAAAAACAATGTTATATACTTTTAATATTCTTTTGCCTTAATTTTTTAACATACATATAGAAATATGATTATTATTTAAGCAAAT
>NW_013952404.1:4241463-4263648 GCF_001266775.1 Austrofundulus limnaeus | reverse complement strand
ATATATATATATATTGTGGAAGCTAATGCTAAACCACTAAACATAAATGAAAATTAGTTGAAGCTAAAGCTGGGCAGGTAAAAATGAGCAGAAGCTAACACTAGCAGCTAATTGCTAACTGCGCTATTGCGCCATACATCGTTGTTTTCTTCGAGCTGAAGACTGGTGGGACTGACACAAACCTGGTGTTTGTTAGTAAGCTGTTTGCTGAACTAAAGTTCGCAAAATCCAATTTAGTCTAAGCTAACTGGTTCAAAGTTAGTTAAAAAGCTAATCCGCTAAACGAAACATTAGTTGTTTAGCAAAACCACTCCCATCACTGCAAAAATGAAGTAGATTTAGGTAAACATTTGTGACTTTTCATGACGTTGTGTTGGAATAGTTTTCTTTTAGGTGAAGATTCTCAGAAATCAAAATATTTTGTGAAAAGATTCTCATAATAAAGCTTTGTTTAAAATATGAAAAGTTGAACAATTACGCAAAGTACGAATGCTTTACAGTTTTTTATTAATTCTTTGCCTCCTAGTTTTCATAAAAAGATGACAGTTTTCAGTTTATTTGAATCTTTTTTGTTTTTCTTGTCCTTTTTAATCCTTGAACACTTTTCACCACTGTCTGTGTTACGGGTTGTAATTTGTTTACATTATTTGTTGATGTGATGAGTTTCCTGAAACCATCTGTTTGTATTTTGTTTTGAGAGAATTTACCAAAACCATGAAAAAAAACAGATTTTTCTGTCTTCCTGCTGTTTGAGTTTACATTCAAAGTAAGACCATAATTCTCCCCCATGAACCGGTATTTATCCCCTTCTGTTTTTTTTTAATACTGTTTTTCATCTTTACAGGCTGAAAGCTTACACTTCATGTAAACATCAGTTTAGCATTCATAAATAATCACTAGCAGCTTTTGCGTAATCCAGCAGTGGCAGATGGTGTCATTAATATGGACACAATTACAAAGTGATTGCAGAACCAGTGATGACAYGGGCCCTTGTTGATGAGCGGTCCCGCCCGTTAGTTTAGGTTTCATGGTAACTAGATCGGGATTTTCCTGAGCCTGACTAAACTTTGTACTTGCTCGGCAGCTATTTGTTTACAAATGTAGGCAGAAGGGTTGACTTCAGCAGCCAGTCCTGTTAAACTAGAGTTCAGGGTTTTGTTTTTTTAAACTCATTACAGAGTACTGGTACCACTTGTCCATTCTCTTTTCTTTTTTTTCTTTTTTTTTTTTTGTAAACTGCTTTTGTCTGACTCACCAGCAGGACCACAACCATGGGAATGTTTTCCATTTGCTCAGATGTCAAACATTCCAAGTCATGCCTGCTCAGCACACCCGGTAGTGAAGAAACACCTTTCTCACACTTGTCTTTGACTTTCATATGACTTAAAACAATAAAAAAATAAAWAAATAAATAAATAAAGCTTAAGCAGTGAGAACAACAAGAAGTAAAAAGTGTCTTGTTTTTTGTCTTGGTATAGCATGTTAAACCGTGTTTCTGAAAACAGTAACTGGATTTTTTTATTTTATGTGACCATGTAATCTAAAGCTGCAGGCCTCTTAAAATGTGGTTTTAATTTTCTATTTTCAAACTGATCACTTACTCCACCTTGTGGCAACACAATAAAGCTTAACCTTCCTAAATAAACTCTTAAAGAAGAACAAAAATTAACTTCATTCTCATGTTAATGAGGGAAAACTGTGGCTCAAAGCACCCCTGATGCTCTCAATCCCCTCCTCACATTCAGTATCGGTATCATTTGCATCCTGACGGACCAATCGGGGCTGCTGAAGGGAAACAACAGTGAGATTCTGGGCGTCTGATTGCTGATGGGGTGGGGTGGTACCGCAGGGAGGGATGTCAGGATTTAGGCTCCTGAGGATTAATGTCTGTTTGTCTATTGGCTGTAGATCCACTTTCTGCTCTGCTCTGCTTGGACAGAAGCAGACAATAACAACTTCATGAAAAACAATCCTATCTGGATTRTTTCGGGATGTTTATTCAACCGATGAACTTCAGTTTTCTTATTTAGAGCAGAATATTCCTTTTTTTTTTCTTTTCTCTTTAACACAATCTAAGCATATTTTAGTGGATTTTTTTTTTTTTTTTTTTTTTTTTTTTACAATAAACAACCAAAGCGATGGTGATCCTCCTCACTAATAATTTAAATTTTCACTGCTTTCTGGCAGTTTCAAAGAAGAAAGGTAAGCAGAGGCAGCACTAATTGTAATATTTTGTTTATTTATTCTAAGTGTCGATGCTCAGAAAGTTGAAAATCTTTATTAATCTAAAGCAATGACGAGCCATTTTAAGTCTGCTATAAATTTAAACTGTACCAACATTTTAGATAGTGGTTTAATATGAATTTTCTTAATCAGAGCAGAATCTATAACGCTGTTTGTTAAAGAACGAAAGTAAAAATTAGCTGCAGTCTCAAAGTACCTGACTGTGGAGTCTAAATCCAGCCTGTGCAGACAGAAGAGCAGCTAAATGCAGAGTGGCTGCCACTCTTACATAAAAGTATTGTTGCAGGTTTGTAAACTGCTAGTCTGTGACCTGGATGTGTGAGGACACGGAATAAATGACACCAATGCTTGAGTTTGGCTTAATTGCTACTTTTTATATAATTTCTTTGATATTTTAGTCACTTTAATCATACAAATGTGGACTCAAATGTTAAAAAGTGAATARTCTCCTTACTGTCTCTTTAAATAATACTTAGGATTGGAAATACGTTGGCATATGTTGCTGATGGTAGATTTTTGATACTATAATCCTCTATTTAGAGCCTTTGTAAAAGTCACAAGAGTTTAATCCCACATAAGAGGAATTCACGCTCTTTGTGTTGTTAGCCCTCAAACAAATTTACCGTTTCTGCGCTTCAACTCCCCMTGACAGGCACCCGAGTTGTCCATATGCTCCCATTGCTTTAAAGTTCCTTTAATGCAGATTCAAGCTGATCTTCATCTCCTTTTCTCTGCTTCAAGCTGTTCCCAAGCTAGACGATGACGATAAGACCCCAGCGGCCCCGCAGATCCAGGAGAACGTGTTCACCGAGGGCAGCAGGTCCAAATATGTGGAGGACCTCCACACCGAGGCTCAAGAAGGGCTGAAAATGATGCAAGAAGGTATAAAACGAAAAGATACGCAGTTTGTACGTCTGTGCAATGAATTACTATTAAGTGTCAACATGTTGCAGTAAAGGATTTTGCCACTGTTTTGTTTAAAGTTACACTTTTTTTTCAGAAAGCAATATTGGAATGAAGTTTCAAGATGATGAGAGCATAGTTGTAAGTTCTGTACTTGTGTCAAATTAAAGGTTTTGACATGATTTATATTTTCCTGTTATGAATATTTATTTGTCCTCTTTTGTTTTCCAGTCAATGGTGACAAATGAAACCGATGGGGAAAGTACAGGATTTGTGACAGACAGCACCATCCCTGACGCGTCTTCTGTTGTCTCCATGCACTCATCAGTGTCCACAAGATCGTCCCGCTCCGGACTCACCAGGCAAGGTAACGTATCATTTCTTAGATATAAAGTTAGCTTTGTATTCTTGTTTATTAAAGTAGAAACGGTAAATCTTAATGTTATATTTCCCGTTCTTCAGGATCAACATTCAGACCACTGAACTCTGGAAAAAAGTCAGAAAAGAAAGCAAGAAGAAAACACAAGAAGAGCGTTCCAGGGATTCCTCGCCATGTTCAGAAAGAGCTGGGTATGCTGCTAATCTTTTTTTAAAGTTGTAAAATCAACAAGGAATCAAGCATTTTTATTTGATTATTATAATAAAACCGTGGTATTTTCTGTTCCTTCAGGTTTGGACAGAGTGGGCTGGACATTGACTCATACGATGAATGAGGATCAGTTTTATAACGGAGAGACTGACACCAGCACCGACGGACCACAATATGAAGCAGGTTCCCCATCATCATCAAATGCCAGCTCTCAGGCCCCTAATATCATCCACCCGCTCAGTAAAGACCGGGTTGAGCAGCTCAATGCCGCCCACGCAGGTCACAGAGATGACCTGGCCCTGCTCCACCGCCTGCACCCTCTCCTGACCGATGAGCAGAGGCCCCGGTCCTTGGCTGTTCCCTGGATGACCACTTCTACCAGCCTCCAGCAGCAGCCACCCAGTCCTGTCATGACCATGTCACCCCAGGCCGCCTACCTGTCTAAAATCATTCCCAACGCTGTGCTGCCGCCCTCCATCGACGTGGTGGAAATCAGTCGCGGTCGGAGCCGCAGCAGCGTGCGCACCGTCAGCAAGAGCAGCCTGCTGTTGTCCAGCCCGGCTCCCTCCCGGGCTTCTTCTAGAGCCTCGTCGTCCAGAACCGCTTCCTCCAAGTTCACTTCTGCTTCCCGCTACAACGGTCCCAGTCGGTCCAACACCTCCTGTTGGACCAATTCTGACTCGGACACTCTGGTATCCGACTCTTCAACCATCTCCAGTGGTACCACACCAAGACAAAAGTCTCAGAATACGACGACTTCCACTGAAGAGAACAGGGGTAATCCTAATTTCTCTGATGGCACATCCAAGGTCGTCCTGAAGGAAGACCAGATTAAGAAAGATGGGCAGTTTGCGCGCAGTCTCTCCGTCATGAAACCCAAAAGACCTCCACCTCCTCCGAACCGCTCCTACTCCCTTCACAGTAAGATGAAAAGACGTTCACGAGAGCTGTTGGAGGTCAGAGTGATTCCTGGAGAGGAGAGCGCTCCTGAAAAGAACAAATCATCTCCAGTTCCCCACAGGAACATCGACAGCCCTGACTACCATGCAGACACCAGCTCTCTGGATGAATCGACGGGCTCTGCCACGTTCGCCGTCATGAAATCTGAGCTACAGCAACCAAAAACCAGCTACAACGAAGTCTCACATAAAAAGCAGCCGCCTCTTGAGGAGAGCAAACCAGTCAAAGTAGTTTCTCCGTCCAGTGGTTACTCCAGCCAAGACGGAATGTCCCCACAATTCACCAAATTGCCTCACCTGTCCTCTCCAAAGCAGAAGAACAACAACTTCTTGACAAAGCTACACAAGTTATTTGTGGGTCCGGCTTCTTCAGCTCACCCAAAGATTGCTGAAAATCTTAAACCCACAGGAGAACCAAAATCTGACACAGTCAGCGTCAGCCCTTCTGTACAAACCCTGAGAGAACTCTTCAACATCCCTCCCCCGCCCAAAGTCCACGCTCCCCCGCCTCCTCCGCCTGAGGTGTGGGCTCACAGTAAACGCTCCTTTGAGCTACTCCTGGGGCCGCCGGCTCCGGACAACGTCTACGCCATTATCAAGAAGAATCCAAAGGACAGGCGACAACAGAGGCCGTCCCCTTCTGTGTCGACAGAAAGCTCTGTGAAAGGCTTAGTGCTGGAAAGGAAAGTCAAGAATCCCTCGCCCGAGGCTGTGAACGGGTTGCAAGGGTCCATCATTTCCTACGTAGAGGTTCTCAAGGAACACAACGAAAGACTCGCTCAGAACGGAGATTTGAAAGAAGTCTGTAAGGATGAAAAGGTGCGAACGTGTGACATATTAAATGGGATATCGGTGAAGGCTGTGGAAAAGCAGGAAATAAAAGAAAGTTGTCTGGTAAAGACCATCACAGACACATTAACCACCATTTCATTAGTACGCATTTCTCCATCACCGTCGCCTCAACTAGACCAGCGCACCGCCACAGAGACCACCGACGGCACTACAGTCTCAAAGGTACAAGTCGTGTCATCAGAGTCATCCTGGCCTCTGCCGCCTCCACCGATGAACATCACTAGACCCGAAGAGACCGACTTCCCTCTTCCACCTCCCCCGTTGTTTGGTGAGGTGGGACTAGTTTTACCGAAACAGTCCGGTCCTGGCGAGGTCTCTTCTTCTACATCTGTGTCTGTGGCGGTCGCCGTCGATAAAGCACAGCAGCTCAGTTCAACCATGAGTGTCCCTCCTCCTCCACCGTATACAGCTCCCCCTCCACCAACAGCTGCGGCTCAGAAGGTTCTCCTTCCACCACCTCCTGTGGGATCCACCACTTGTGTCGTTCAAGAGGTCATCCAGCGGGTTTCTTCACCAGCGAGAGATCCCTCCCCTCCCGTGAATGTACAAGTATTTGCTTCCCCTCCCAAAACTATTAAAAGTCTGTCCCCCGAAGAAGCTTCTCGACCTGCTGGAGAGGCAGCGCCTGAAAGCAAGCTCTCTCCACCACAAAGTATTCCACCCCCTCCACCTCTGCCATCACACCTCCAACTGTCAAAGCAACGCGTGGATCCTCCACATGAGAACGTCCCACCAGAACCAAAACCTGAACAATCGAACAGTATTTCTACAACCCCACAGAGTATTCCACCTCCTCTAGAGCTTCTGAAACATTCAGTCATAAGTCAGACAGCCGGTGATCCGGCTGCTGATGAAGCACCACCTTCTCCTCCATTCGAGTTCAAAAACCCGCCTTCGTTAAAAGAGGCAGAAGCACCTCCGGTTAGCATTCCTGTGCCTCCGCCTTTACCGGTGCAGGTTACCGTCAGCACAAACCATCAGTCCAGTCTGAGCGCAGAAAGCCAAGAGAAGAATCCTGCACCTGAAGGGCACAGGGAGCCAGCTTCTGTCATCACCCCGTCCCTCCTGCAGCAGGTCAAGCTTCGGTCCATCAACAGCAGCCCCGAACCCCGTGAAGGTCAAGAGCAGGCCTCTGTGACAGCTGCACACAAGAACCTTACCTCAACCATAACCCAGTCCCTCCTGCAGGTGATCATGCTTCGATCAGTCAACAATAGTCCTGAACCACCTGAGGCTGCTGAAGAGGAAACCACGTCCGCCGGCGCCCCGTCTCTCTCGCAGAAAGATCAACTTCAGTCTGTCGGTAAAAGCCCTGAAGCTCCAGAGCGACCAGAACCTGAGGCCACGGTGACCCAACAACCACCCATCACACAAACACCAGCCTCTTCCTCCCACGAGACTCCGCAGAAGCCCGTCAGAAAATCACTGATTCTCCTCAACCCAGATCCGCCCCAGTCTGTCGTGGTTCCACCAGCATCGCCATCACCCATAGCCCCCTCTRCGAAAAAGTCTCCCACCGCCACGACTTCTTCCATGAACCTACAAGAGGCCATCCGTCTCCGGACAGCAGCCAGAGCAAAAGAAGGTCCCACTTCTCGCCTGAGCCTGCACTCCCCGGTGTCGCCCCCGACCACCAGCCCGAGCTTCGTCTTCTCCAAGAGCAACAAAATGRTCGGAGTTGTGACGAAGCCAAAGCCGGAGAACAAGGAAACGGCACCGAAGAACTCGGAGGATTCGCCTGGGGCAAAAGTGACRAGTCAAGCAGAGTCGAAGGCGGGGCTAAAGATGCCTCCACCTGTCGCGAAGAAACCAAAAAATAAGAGTAAAGACGGTGAGGCTGGTGAAGCTGTGGAGCAAACTGCAGGGCAGGAAGCACAGCACGAGGGTATAAATGGTAAGACGAAAAAGAAAGAAAAAAAACTTTTATTAAGTTCATATCACATCAGTTAGTCCAGTAGTTTATGTACTGTATGTCAAATTTTATTTCTGGTAACATGTATGGTGTGCTAAGTGTAAAATAAATTGTTTAAAAATATCACTAACACATTTTCTTTATTTAGCTCACTTTGAGTATAAAATCCTAGTTAAAACATTTTATTTAGTTCACTGTACTTACATTTAGCTAATTTTTACTAAATTTAACATTTTAATGCTATATATAAATATTAAATCCTAAATGTAAATGTGTAAATCTAAATTAAAAAAATAAATCTTTTGCAGCTAAATGTTAAAGTTTACATTTAAAGAATTCCGGAATGGAACGCAGCCTTTGTCGTTCCCGCCATCATCCTTGCTCAAAAGCAAACGCTAACGCTGCTAATGCTACAGAAGATGGGATTTAGAATTTAAATATAAAATRTGTTCATTGAAAATAATATGGATGGTACTCGTCTTCCTGCAGCGTAAAGTGCAGCTCGGTACKACAAGCTTGATGTCTTGTGGGGAAGTATTAGCTTTAGCGCTTTTGTAGCAGGATGATGGTGTCATGATCAAAGCTGCACACTAACAGAAAAGGCTGTGTTCCATTCTGAAATACCTAAATGTAAACTTTAACATGTAGCCACAACATTTTCATTTAGGATTTATTGTTATTTAACATTTCAATTTAATATTTAGTAAAAATTAGCATAATTTAAAAACAGCAAGCTAAATAATAAAGTTTTTTCAAACCAGGGTTTTACACTCAAAGTGAGCTAAATAAAGAAAATGTGTTGGTGACATTTTATTTTACGCTTGGCACCCCATAAACATGTTGCTCCAAAAACTAAAATTATAATCAACTGGTTCATTGATCAGACATTTTGCGCACGGCTGTTTTAATTGTCCATATTTATATATTCACAGAGGTTTCAGAGGAAATGAACGGGACAGCAGGCACTGTTCGAGAGGAGACATCAGCAGCATGATCCTAACGTCTGAAGGAGACCGCCGAAGGAATATAATTTCTTTTAAAGCAAGAAGCTGGATTTGGATTGATGAAATTCTGATTTCAGAACATTCTTTGCTCTGGAGTGGTCCTTGATTTTTAAGGTGTGGGTCCTAATTAACTCCATTACTCACTTTGCATTTTAGAAATTAAATACTGTTTTGTTTCTTCCCGACCTTAAAGTTGTGAGATGGTGATGTTCTGCCCTCTAGTGTCAAACACTAACCCTGTCCTGCTGAATCAATGCTTTAGACTTTTGTTACACGGGGAGTTATGGTGATTCTTCTGTACATAAAACCATATTTTGTATATTTAATACCTTATAGGTATAAATCTGTTCTAGAGTTCTGTAAATTAAAAATTTCCACACCAATTATATTTGTTTAAAGAAAAAATAAGTTATTTTGTTCCTGTTTCAGGAGTGTTTCCACACAAAACATGTCCTTTTTGTAACAGATAAAATCCAATATTGTATGAATTAAGGTTTTGTGTATAAATTCAACTACATCACAATTTCCCACAAAAAAAAAAAAATACAATTAGCTAAAATGAAGCACGTTTTCTGCTGCTTTTATTTACCCATAGTCGAGGTATACTCACTTTGTTGTATGATTAATATTAAATGTTTGAGACTGTAATAGAGAAAATAATCATTTAAAGGAAAATAAAGATTTATGGACAGATTAAGTTTTGTTTGTTGTTGAAAGGTCCATCCAAGAGCTGGGAATGTAAAACCTTGCTGCGATGAAAACACAAAATTAAAATGAAACCATAACTAGGCAAACTTTCCACAATAAAAGCACCATGAGCAGAAACATGACTGTCAAAATGAAGCAAAGTTCAGATAAATCCATAGAGCTATAAGAAATGAACAAATGAAACCTTCCCAAATTTTTTTTTATTTTGGCATAAAGGTGTTTCCATTCATTGTTTGAACCTGAGACAACTTGTAATACAAATAAATCCTAATACATCAACTAAAATATTCTCTTCATATATAGAATTACAAAGGCAAACTCAGGAAAAGTTTAAACTTCAGTAAACAGAACTTTTCTGCATTTAATACATTTATTGTTGAGAAATAAGAAACTTAATTTCACTACAACCATGTAAAATACCACGTTTTCTCTTCATCCATCAGACTGCTGACATTTTTTGTTTCCATCGTTGAAAACATCCTGTCCTCGTCATCTTTAAACCCTTGAGTCTCTTTTCTCCCTCCCTCTGAGGCAGGTGGTCCTGACGGTTCTAGTTCTGCCTGTAGGCCATCTTCAGATGGTCCAATATGCTCCAGCTGAAGTGAATCATCTCTCCTCTGGTCCTCAGTGGCCTCATCCTCACTTCCCTCAGATTCATCCTCTGTTTCTGGTTCTGAAAAACCCTGTTCCTCATTTCCTGATCCAGTTTTCCAAACTTTTAAATTCTCTTCAGATTCTTTTAGGGTCTTCTCTTCGTCTGAATCAGATCCTCTCATTTCTCCAAAGACGTCTCTACCTTCTGTAAACTGTTCCTCCTTTTTATTGGGGTTTTCTACATCTGAACTTGCTAGCTTATGATTGTTCACGTCTGTGTGAGAACTGAAGTTCTCATCTTCTCCACTGCTGACAGCAGAGGGACTGACTGGTCGGAGGTCGTGCTCTGCTGCGTACGGCTGATCCGAGACCAGCAACGGCCCGCTGCTGGCAAAACCTTTAAAGATATAAACGTCAAAACTTATTTTAGAGGTTGGTTTGAGTTGAGTTTGATTCTTCTTTCAAAAGTGTGTTCCTCTAACTTTATAAATAAAAAATAAAAAAGGTCAAAAATCAGACAGACCTTCTATCAGGGCCCTCTGGGGTCTGGAGCTCGTACAAGTTGAGTCGCAGCACTCGCATATGGAGTTGCGGCCGGTAAGAGCCATCCACCTAATAATCAGAAGTGTCCCTTAAAGACATTTAATAACTAGAGAATTATAATTTTCTGTGAAAATGCACCATAAATGCTTAATGTTTAAAGATTTTTGCAGAAGAAAATAAATAGAAGTGCAAAACTTTTGCGTTGTTGTAAGATAGCTTAAAAGTAGCAGAAAGCACAAACAAGCAGAATTAAACGGAATGAAGTAGCTAAAATTATCACATGGTGAATTTGGCTGAAAATAGCTAAAAAGTAGCTTAAACTGCAGGAAACAGCTGAAAGAAACAAAAAGTTTCAATTAGCAGAATGAAACATAGCAGCACAATTTTTAATTCACAGAATAGCTGAAAAAACAGGAAAAAGCTAAATAGAAGCTGAAGGAAGCTAAAATTAGCACAAAGTTATAAACAAAATATAGAACCAGAGCAAAACGGAAAGATTTATAAACACTGAAAGGTTTTAACCTCTTAAGCCCCAAGCGGTTTTCTTAAAAGTTTTTCTCAAAATACCATGCTGAAATGTAATTGAGTTTATCTCAGCATTTACAAACTCTACTTAAATAACTTTGGTATCAAAATAAAGCTAACACTTGGTAGAGTTCATAAAGTATTAAAACAGCTGCTGTTTTAGAGATACTGGGGATGGAACATAATGGGTTTTTTTCCACTCTCACCTGAATAATTATTGCATTAGACAGTACATAACCCATTTCAAACCATAATGAGTCAGGCTAAAAACTCTTGGAAACCATAAATCCACTTGTGGACATTACCTGTGCAAAGATACATGCTGCTAAAATTAACTAGAGCAAAGTTACAACGGTTTTAGTAAAGAAATAATTTTGCATTTTTATCATCCTGCACAGAGAGACCATGATGGTACCATTAATACATGTTAAGAAATATTAAGTTTTTTACGTCCAAAAGTTATTTATTTTCTCTTACCTGCCTTAAACAACATATTTAATGTTTGTTCTTTTTGAAAATTTATCCAAACATTTATTTATCACCATATATAATATTATATATATTATTTAAAACAATGAGAAATTATATTTGACTTCACTTGGATCACATTCACTCAAAATCAAGGCACTTTACAACATATTTAAGTATCTACTTTGACTTGCTTTAAAAAAATGTCAATTTTTTTTCCTTTAGATTTTGGTTGAATGTATTTACAGATTTGCAATGATGCCATTTTGTACAGTTTGTTTACTTTCTGAGGCTGCTTGACGTTTGAACTGTGTTTGGTGAATGTAAAAATTGTTTCCATGAGCTTTTAGCAAAGACTCTTAGGTTTCTATTGATACCAAACATATCCAGGTTCGACTGACAGATCTTAAGTTAAAAGAAATAGAAAAACGGAAAAAGCTGTTTTGGGGCTCGAGAGGTTAAAAGGATTTTCAATGAGTAGAAGGTGGGAAAAAAAAAAAAAAGTTGCTGAAATACTAAAAGTCAGAGCAGGAGTGTCCTGAAGAGCTGAATGTTTTGATGTACGAATTCTTGAAATGGCACAAAAATTGTGCAACCAGTTATGTGCCAGTGGAACAGGAAACGTTGGATTAATAATAAAGAGAAACCGGATCCACGCTCACCTGCGATCTTGGTAGGTGCAGGATTTATGCACCGGGCCTGGACCCTCTGGTGTGACTGAAACCTTGCAGTGGATGCTAACCTAATACAGAACACGTGTTTTGAGGCTCGCTTTGTTTTATAAAACCACAAACTCGTTAAGTTAAACCCTCACCTCGGCCTCGGGGTCAGCCGTGAACTGGAAGGCCCTTACGGAGAATTTTAAGGCGTCGTCTGTCCGAGAGACGAACTGTGACACTCCGGGGTCGTGCTTGCTGTCCACCATACAGCTGTGGAAACAAACAAAGGACAATGTGGACACGAGAGCACAACCAAGACATCAAACCTTTTCATTTTCTGCGATGCGTTTACCCAAAGTTGTCTATTATGCTGTATTTGAGGGAGGACTTGCTGGATGATGTTGCGTAGCAGCTGTTGATGTAGAGCTTTAATCCAGGAGGCAGGTGAAGAGCAGAGACTTGGATGTTCACGGTTTGCCCAAGCTGGTACACCTGAGGCTCGGTGTGCGCCTTCCATGAATCTGTGAATCCAAAAATATGTATCAATTCATAATCTATCTAAAAAAAAGTTGCATTTTATTTTTATTTTTTTACCATCCATTAATTTAATTAGGAAGTCCATGGCACGGCTCTTGAGCTTTTTACGCAAAATAACAGTTTGCCACGTGGGCTGCACCGCCAGCTGGTGCACAGAGTGATCCCTGCAGGCACACAAACATGGACGTTACAAGGTTTTGACGCAAATTTAATGGATTTACTCAACAAAAAATAAGTTCAACCTCAGATAATGACACTCTATGTTGACACTGATCTGATGCGCTCTGCTCGGGAACCGTTTCGGAGAAGGTTGGTAGTGCAGCACGTGCTTATAGACCAGGTAACCTGGAAGAAGCTGTGCGTAAAGCAGGACATTAGGACGCGCGCTGTCAAGATTTTTWAAAAAAAGGACTCACGTGCCATGGTCTTACCTCGCGCACTCCATCGCACTCCGTTAGGGGATAGGTGAAGAGCAGGTCCCCCTGCGGACGGACAACTCCGTTGCTTCTGCAGCTGCGGCCCAGGGTCAGCTCCTGCGCGTCCGCGCCCAGACCGTAGAAACCCGGTCTGACCCGCACCACGAAGTCCGTCGTGGAGCAGGTGACCGAGACGTCCGGGAGGGAAGCGAAGTCCGCCTGGATCCTCGCCTCCTCCCCGGTCTTCCCTGGACCCAGAGACGGAGTCGCCGGAGAGGTGGACCTGGTGATCTGAGGGGAACCGCCGGAGAACCTTTTCCGGGACTTCCGGACCTCTTTGGCGGACGRTTTGAGACGTTTGTGTTTCTGGTTAAACCCCTTCCTCCGTTTTCTGGGCGTTTCGGCCGCAGAGACGAGTGAGCCAATGAAAATAATAAATATGAACAAAAATAATAAATACCACTTTGTTTTCATCGCAGGAGAAAGACTGACGAGCTCGTGTACTTTTCAGTCCGCGCGTAAAAAACGCGTCACGGCACAGCTGCAGGTAATTAACGGATCACACCTGGATTACCGGATAACCTGAAGATTAGACTGATTTGACAATTCAATAAATAAATAAAAAAATAAATAAATAAAACATTAAAATGAACACCCAATTTACCAAAGTGACTTAATGATAATGTTTATCTAAATGCTGATTCTTCATTCACATTATTGTGTTTAGTTTAGTTTAGCATTTTTCTGCTATTAGTTTATTCTTTTGCTAATTTTAGTTAGCATTTCCTTATTTGTTTTCATTAGCCTCTTAGTTTTCAGTTTTTAACTAGCTCGTTGAAACATTTAGCCAACTTTTTTGCTTTTAGCAAAGCTTATTTTGTCAGCTTTTTGCCTCTTTTGAGTTTGCTGCATATATCCAAATTCGTTTAGCTAGCCTTTTTAGCCATTTTGGCTTCTAGCTAGCATCTTGCCAACCCTAGTTTAGCTAGCTACATTTTTGCTCTTTTTTTTAGCTAGCCTTCTTGTTTAATGAGTATTTAACAAGTAGCATCTTAGCTTTTTGTGTTTTTTATGAGACGTTCCCACACCAAGCATATTTTTAGCTTAAAAATATCACTAAATGTTTTATAGCTGCTTAGCTTTTTGCTACTTCCAGTTAGTTAGCCCTTTTCCATTTAGCGTCTAGCTTTTTAAAGCCATTCACCACTTCTAGCTACAATGGTAATCCTGGCTTTTAGCTCGCTTTTCCCTACATTTAATATGTTCCTAGGATTTTGCCATTATTTATTTTTTGTTAGCATAGCATCTCTTAGCCTTTTGTTTTTCTTATCACATTGATGACAACACACAACATATTTGTTTAGCTTTTTGCTACATTTAGCAAGCCTTTCAGCATTGTTTTGCGTCTAGCTAGCTTCTTACCATTTTTAGTTTTAGCAAACCATTGCTAGCTTCAACTTGCTACAATTTTGCTCTTTTTAGCTAGCCTTTTGCTACATTTAGCTTCTACTTTAGGTTTTTATTTTGAMCTAACCTTGCTTTTAACCTTTAGCTTTCAATTACCGTTTTGCTTCTTTTAGTTTGCGACCAGTATACTGATATTTGTCTCTTAGTTAGCATGTAGCATCTTTTAGCTTTCATGCTTCTTATCACACAAGCAGTTTGATGTTCATGCTGTTCTATAGTTTAATTTTAACTGGATGTTTTTGATGCATTTTAAACATACATACTTTTAAATTTCCAAATGAAAGTTAATCAGTAATTAAGTCTGCAAACATTTCCCTTTTACCCTGGACTTCCTGTTTAGACATTTTTAATCAAACATGGTATTATGATCCCTGAATAACAGAAAAATAAATACCTTTAACCGTAATTCATTTAAAAAACCTATTATTTCAACAAAGTTTATTTCTTGACATAAATGACAATTTTTACAAATCATTTTTATTTTATCTGCGCACAGATTTACATATTTAACATCAACCTTTTGAAAAAGTATTTACAGTTTATACAAACAGCAGCATTGAGAACCACAGAGATGCAGTGGAGAGTTTAAACAGTTCAACTTCAAACCCCTTCAAAAGGAAAACTACAAGACAAAAAACACAGATCGTAAAATCTTTTCAGAATATGAGTGGGAACTACTGGCTGGTACTGTTATTAAACATTGTTCAATAAATTATGTAAGTTTTTGAATTGTAATCCCTTGGACTGCATGTTTAAATAAATAGTTAAATAGTTTCCCCTCTTTGGAAGTGACAATGGGCTGCATGAACTGACTGCATAAAAGCACATTTAGTTTTTTTTTTTTTTTTTACTTCACAGAAATCAACAAACATTAAAGCTGAAAAAGTGGAGAAAGGAAATAATTCTCAAAAACAACAAAAAGTATTTGGAGTTCAAGTTCAACAGAAAAAAAATCTTTTGGCAATAATAAATACATTTTTGTAAGGCAGTGATTTAAATAGTTCAGTACTTATTCTACAAAAACAACCTTCAGAAAATTCAAGTACTCAAGTTTACGCCTTCATTAAATGTTCAGTAAAAATGAAGGTAGACATTGTTGACAAAGCTCCATAGTCAGTACGAGTGTTTTATGTGTCCTGTAAGTAAAAGCTGATATCCTCAGAGTGAATCTCTCATTGGAAACACCAAAGGTAACATCACGCTCCTTGGGTGCTCGAGTGGCGTAAACCAGAAAATAAATACTTTAATAGACACGACGAGACAAAATTCGAGTTTGTAACCAAGCTTTGGATCTAAGGAGGATATTTCTACCAAAAACCAAAAGCTGAAACCTTCCGTAACATCTCCGTAAACAAGAAAATCTTTGGCAAAAAAAAAAAGGTGAGGTGGAGATATGGACAATTTTTGCCACGTTTCACTGAAACAATGATAGATTTGTTTTACAAAGTGAAAAAATGGTTTTGCAGTCAAGTCTTTACAAAATTCTAAACAATATTCATCTATTTAAGGCCCTGTCACAATATAACATTTTAGACCACTTATGCCAATTTATGAAAAGTTTGTCCAACACCAAAGATGTCTAAGCTGATGATGGAATTTAAAATAAATCTATTGGAAGCCTCTTTTGGACCTAGGCGTATTATAATGCTTACAACTGGATCAAATATATACCCGTCAGAAGCCGACTTGTCTAAAACGTTACGGTGCGACAGGGCCTTTAGGACACAAMTGGTGGTAAAGGCAACAAAAAAATACTTGATGCACAGACTTGCCACTAGAGGGCGCCATAACCCTCTAGTGGCTCTCTATAGGCATGTTYATGCTGATGAGGAAGCTGTGTTGGCCCGTTGCTGGTCAAGAAAAAAAACGTGCAAAGTGTCTGTTATACGCTGCTCCCAAGATCTGATGTTTCAGACTCAGAATCTCTGTTCAAGTAAACAAAAACAAAAAGTCAGACAAATGATACTTTTTCATGCGCCAAATGAGTGATTTTCCTCCTGGCTTACAGTAACTCCTGGAGCAGTTTGCGGTTGTCCTTCCTCCTCTCCTCATCGATGGGGTAGGTCCTTAGAATCAGGAGCCCCACAATGATCAGGACTATGGGAACAGGGGAGACCAGCACCTTCAGGGTCAAACTGACCGCCTCAGGTTGGGAGCATTCACCAGTCACGTACCCAGCAAATCTGCAAAAAAACATGCAGAATAAATTGAGCTGATGTGATAGCTGACCACATGATCCGTGGTAATAGGAGGTAATCTCAGGATTAGAGATTATAAAAGGTACGAGAGGAAAATAAACCCCACAAGAAATACTGATTAGACCTACTTTAAGCTGAGAGTGGAAATCCCCAGGGACAGTCCAGAGGCGAACTTGATGAAGAACACGTAGAACGAGTAGAAGAGAGCTTCGTGTCCGCAGACGTTCGGATTGTTAACCTTGAAGTCGTCCACGGCGTCGGGGAGCATCGACCTGAAACAACCAATCAGAAGAAAGCTCGAAAAGACAGAAAACCAGATTTTAGCCTAAAAACCTGMGTAAAACTTGTGCTCACCAAGGCAGGAGGAAGGCTGCTGCCACGCTCACGCCCGCCGCCACCGCCACCAGGTAGGAAAGGACCAGGTTGCTCTCGACGGAGACGATAATGATCATGAAGGGCACTGCCCACTGCAGGAGCAGAAACAAACCTCACATAACTCCTGCAGCTTTGACTGAGCATCGCATTCTGATGTTTYACAGACAACGTTGATGCAACAAAATGAGAAACTCGTACTGACCAAGGTGCCCCAGTAAGTCGCCATCTTCTTTCCAAACTGGGTCAGAAACCACTGCCACCACGGGATGGTCAGAGTCCCAGACAGCTGGTGGAGTTCAAACAAAACAATGAATTAATGAACTAAAGTCACACAATAAGGAGGACATTAAACAGATTGTTTCAAAGCAAAGCTAAGAAAAAAACATTTGTGTAAACTCTTAATTCTGAATATTTGTTGCTCCAAACAGGCTGAGTTATGTAACTTCACGAGAAAATACCTTTTCTGATAMGAGCAAAACTCAATCCGAGTATTCAAACTTTTGAGTTTTAGAAAATTTAATACCTTGTAAAGGTCAGTAAGGAACAGTCCTGGTTTGACTGATTTAAGAAAATGTCTCTTTTGGATCAAATTTAAGCTGAAGTTCTGCTGTTGAAAGAAGTTTTGAACCGAGTCGTGTGATCAGCAACCATAATTTACAAGCATCTCATTTTCCAGCTGGGCAAAATAAGTTACCTAAATAAGAAAAATAACTTTAYTTAGAATTACTTAAACTAAACAGCATGAAACGATTCACCTAAAATAAATCCACTTGTTTTAATTTGCACACTGTGGAAAGCTTAAAGTGCCTGTGACATGCATATTCTTCAAATACAAAAAGTCAAAGAAAACATCTTTAAGAAAGTTGAAATAATTCACACGATTTAACCCAGGGGTGGGCAATTATTTTTTGCCGAGGGCCACTTGAGAAACTTGAGCTATGTTGGAGGGCCGAAACCAACAATAACTTGTACTTAATTGTTCGTAATATTCTTTTCCTCCCCACCCATTGTAAAGAGCAGTAAATTATATATATTTTGATTAGGTGCTATTGGTAATTCGAACAAGGATATGTTGTAAATATATGAAATTTTGATGTACTAATATATAAACATTAACAACAAAAACAATCCTAACCTTATTTCATTTTATTTTTAACATGTCAATCTTCACAAACAAATATGAAAACTGTTTTGCAACATGCTATCAACTTTATACAAAAGCAATAAGTGCCAGTTCATTTTACTTTTTCAGTGAGAAAAATCAAGTCTGTCTTGGGCTTTAACAAGTGCRTCAAAATCTGGTTGAATGTCTGAGGTGGCGATGCGAAGAACAGCAGAGAGATGATCGTCAGTGACAGAGGATCTGTATCTGGATTTGTTGAACTTCATCACTGAGAATGTCTGTTCACATATGTAGGTAGATCCAAAVAGGACTAGGATCTTCTTAGCATGCCTCTTCATGTTTGAAAAGTKTTCCTCTTTGAGGGAAGAGTAAAACTCAAGCAGTGAGCCTGACCTAAAGCGCTCTGCCAGAAGTGTGTCAGACTGCAGGTCAATGAGTTCCATCTGCACATCACTTGGTGCATTATCCACACTGCAGGTGAAGGGAGAAGAAATCATCTGCATTTCACTCTCAACTGTTTTAAAGTCTTGAAATCGCCTTGAAAACTCTTCATGCAGTGCCTCCAGCATGGATGAGTACCTGTGGAGGTGATCAGCTGGTGGTGCAGCTTCCTTCAGTGTTGGCAAGTGGGTGAGAATCTTGTCCTTAATCTGGCTTGAGAGAAGCTGCAACTTTCTCATGAAAGCCTTCACAGCACTGTACATTTCATGAACAAACCCCCCCTTGCATTGCAGTTTGACATTTAGTTCATTCATTAGTGCCGTCACATCTACAGCAAAAGCGAGGTYTGCCATCCATTTTGCATCTGAAAGCTGTGAGATGTGATTTCCTTTCATCACACAGAACTCGTGAATCTCCTTTCTCAGGTCCCAAACATTTTTCAGCACTTTGCCCAGGCTGAGCCACCTGACAGCTGTGTGGTAGCTTACATCACAATGTTCAGTCGTATTTTCCTCCAAAAGTGCAACAAACTGTCTGTGATTCAATGCTCGTGCCCTGATGAAGTTAACCATCTTAGTTACAACATCAACAACATGGTTTAATTTTAACACTGACTTACACAACACTTCCTGATGTATAATACAATGCAAAAAYGTCAATTTCTGTTCAGGGTTGATTTCTGTCACCCTATCCTGCATTCTCTTCAAAAGTCCAACATTTTTCCCTGTCAGATTTGGACAACCATCTGTTGTTACACCTGCCAGTTTGTCCCATTTCAGTCCCAACATATCAAAACATGCATTTACCTCCATGAACAAATCACTCCCGGTTGTTGTTCCTTTCATTGATCTCATGGCGGCCAGCTCCTCCGTGATTTTAAAGTCTGTAGTTATCCCACGTAAGAAGATAAGTAGCTGGGCCGTGTCACGAACATCACAGCTTTCATCCAAAGCAAGAGAAAAATAGTCAAAGTTGATCAGTCTGTCCTTTAGCTGAAGCTCCAGATTTCCCGCGATGTCCTCCACCCTCCTCGTTACAGTGCGCCGGGAGAGCGGCACGCTCTCAAATGCGTCTTTTTTCTCCGGACACATTAGTGTTGCAGAGTCTAACAAACACTCCTTAATATACTCTCCATCACAAAACGGTTTGCTTTTTTTAGCAATTTTGTGGGATATGACATAACTTGTCTTGACAGCTGCTTCTCTGGCTGTATAAATCTTAGTAAAAAGTCCTTGTTGTTTTTCCAGCTTCGCTAGCAAAGCATCCGACTCCCTTTTGCGCTCTTCATCCGATAAGTTCTTGTACTTTTCCTCGTGGTTGCTAACGTAGTGGCGATTTAAATTGTAATCCTTAAAAACGGCAACATGTTTACCACAAACTAAGCACACAGCTTTACCTTTGACTTCTGTAAAAAAATAGTTGGCAGTCCATGTCTTGTTGAAAACACGACATTCGATATCAACTTTTCTTTTTCTGGAGGGACCCGACATTTTGATGGCTAGGTGGTCACTGCTCAGCATCAGACAGTTGTAGCAGGTTACGTACATTGATCATTGGTTACGTACATACGTTCAAACGTAAATTTAAAAAAAAAACTGCAAGTTTTTCAAAATAAGAGCATCTCAGTTGCGTTGCATGCAGCGAAAATCATTTTTCATTTATATTTTAATTTACAACTGACTTCACACAGACGGGCCGGACATGAACATGAAACGGGCCGGATGTGGCCCGCGAACATACGAATGCCCAGGTCTGATTTAACCCATTTTGTCCCATAACTGGCATATTTTCTTTTGAACTTCACTCAGCTAAGGTGAAACAGGAAGTGACATCAGAGGGGAACTCTTTAACAAAGAAAACTCTGGTCTTTGTTTATTGAAACAATATTATTTGAACTCTGACTCATCGTCTCTCGGATAGACTCAAAATAATGTTAAAAAACATCAGATTCTTCTCTACAGTCTGGGTTGTTGGCTTTTGTAGCAATGCTCTGCTCACGTGCACATTCCCCTTTGACATCACTTCCTGTTTCTTCACACGCAAATATCTCAACAACTGTTCATCTCAGCGACATGACATTTATTTTGCAATATTTTATCAATGTCCTCTTTCTAAAAATGCATTCATATGTATTACTAAATTTGACATCAGAGGCACTTTAAACAAATCAGAGGAAGTCATAAAAAAGCCCCAAATCATCTTAAAAATACTGAATATTGTTTTGTAGAGGAAAGAATAAGTAACACGTTTCTCCTCACAGTAAAAGGAAAAGCATCAGAGCAGAAGCAGGACAACAGAAGCTGCACAGTGACTTTCTGTTAAAGCTCAGTCAACGTGTGGGAGGTTCCCAGCAGCGTAAACATCAGCTGCTCTGCCCCTGAACCAACCTTTCAGCCTCGGAGGCACAGGTGTCCTCGAATGGAGGAAGAGGCTCAGAAAACAAACCGACGTCCTCTAAGTCCTGATAAGAGCTGCAACAAGATGCGGGGAAAACAGGAACGCTCACCATGATGACCAGCAGAATGTTCTGGTAGTCCTCCCTGTGGCCCAGAGCGTAGGTGATGAAGAGAGCGAAGTTCCCCTCCAGTAACTGCAAAGGTTCAAAGCCACAACTCAGACACGGCTGTCCAAGGGTTGAAATGAGGACAGGCCAATATTCAGAGTCGTTACCATGAAGCCCAGAGATGTGAAGAGAAAACCCACGACCAGTTTGATGTACGGTCTGTGACTCACGACGATCCACAGGCCCTGAGTGAAGGTGAGCGGCTCCGAGGTTTCCCGCTCGCTCTCTGGAATCAAAGATGAAATGAAAAAATCAAACAAAATGCTTTGCTGTAGGAGAGGTTATGTCATCGCGACATTTAACCCCTGTCGATACGTGACCTCCATATTTCTTTAGTCCTTTATGAGTGGAGGCAAATGTGTTTTAAACGTTTTAAATTACAGACACCAATAAAAAAACAACTCTTACTGAAGCCGTCAAACCAAAACCTTTTATTTTTGCCTTTAAAAAAATTATTTATTGTTTTTATTTATTTCATTATAGTTACAGAAATACAAGTGTTTACTCTAAATTTTCAGATTTTAACTAGAGAAATTGTATTTCCTCCAAAATTGCAGAGTGAATGCTTAATGCTGAAAGATTTTACCTGAAAGCTAAAAGGTTTAATAGCAAAACTGTTGATGCGAGTTAAACTGGAACAGCTGATTTTTGCTGAAAGTAGGACAATAGTGAAAAAGAGGGCAAAAAAGGGTGAAAAAATTAAGAGCAAAAAAGTAGCTAAAATTAGCAAAAAGAAGATGAAACAAGTTAAAAATGAGAGACAATAAAATGAGTGACTTTTTCAAATTGGCAATAAAAGAAAAGAAACACTTTCAGTTTGTTTTGAAATGGCTAAAAATAAAAGCTGGAACTAGCACAAGATAGCTAAAAAAAAAAAGGTACCGGGAATAGCTTAAATTGGCAAAAAGAAACAAAGTGCACATTTATTGAATTAAAGAGTAAGAATCTGGAATCATCATAAAAAAAGGTGAATTAAAAGTAGCTAAAACAGGAAACRGCAAGAATTAGCAGCTAAAAAAAGCATTAAATGTTTAAATTAGCAGGAAAATAGCAGAATAAAATATGCGCAGAAAAAACACTAAAGACAAAATTATCTATAAAAATA
>NW_013952404.1:4234232-4239717 GCF_001266775.1 Austrofundulus limnaeus | reverse complement strand
TTCTCTTATTACTTGCAACATGACTGTTTATCAGGTGTCAGGAAAATACAAATATTTAAACAGGTTTTGTTAAATCAGGTGTGAAACTAGATTAGCTCAAATTCACAAACCATAACTCCAAAAATTTGATATAAGCAAATATTAAAAAAAGCACACATTAGAGAAAGAAGTTGACCAAAATGCATTAAAATAAAAAAACTTTTGGTTTCGTACCTTTTTGCTCCTTCACACCAAAAAACACAACTAAAGCACACAAGACGTAGATGAAGCAGATGACCCCCGAGGCGACCATGTACGCTCGTTTCTGCAGGCAGGAAGTGGAAAAATTTACCAACGMTGACGCACATCTTAGGATAAACAGTTTATTTTTAATTGGTTAGTTTTTTTCCTGAAGCAGGAAATCCTGAGCCTTCTTTAGTATCTGGAAAGGGAGAGGCCTTTACCGTCTCGTCCAGCGAAACTGTCGCTGGGTCTGTYGTGGAGTCGGAGCTGTTCGTGTTGTTGAGCTCAGCGGGACAACTGGAGGCGCCGCCGACTATCTGACCCTGGATTGCGGTGCCCAGAACCATCCCCAGCACCTCCACCATCATACCTGAGAGAAACACAGGTGCGCGGGGGGTCGGCAAAGAAATCAAAACCTCCGTAAAATTTGACCTCACGGGAAGCGTGACGTACGGTAGGCGGTGGCGGAGTCGCGCTCTTTCTGGTTGTTGCTGATAAACATGGTGAGGGCTGAATATGGCACATGAAAACACTGCAATTAAAAAAAAAACAGAGTTAGAGAAGTGTGCAAATAAAGAGGAACATATCCCCAATGAGCATCTAACTAACCGTCTGCATTGACTGGAAGAGGCAGTAAAAAACCAGGTACCAGATGACCTTCCCTTCCTCRAACGAAGGAACGTACCAGATCAGGAAGTACGTTAGAACTGCGAACGGAGTGGAGCCAAGGATCCTACAAGAGGAGCAGGAAACAAGTTTTTAAAGAAGCTGCGTGTTTAAATGCATTCATAATATAGAAACACTGCAACTAAAGATTTCTGCCCACTGTAACTATAACACATTTTTGTTTTTCATCCAGTTATCCCCTGCAGACAGGCGCTCTTTCACTGTCGCTTTGTGTGTAATCCTGTTAATCCTGCCTGGTTAGAGCTTGTGAGCGGAGGGAAAAAAAAAAAGAACGATCCCTTTAGGGCTCGTGTGAGTTGGCCCGAAAAGCAGGGCCATGTTTGGTCCACCGAAAGTTTTCTATTTAGCTCTGCGAGCCCTCCAGATGACCTCAGTGTCCCGACTTAAATCGGTCAGCTTGTGCCACTTCAGCAGCTTGTTATTGAAACACTCGCTCAGCTGAGCTCAGATCAAACTGGTTTTTTAAATATCTTTACAGAAACTCATTGGAAAAGACCAAAATTTGCAAATTAAAGTCCAAATCCCAAGGTTTTAAGTAAAAATCTGTAAAASGGACTGARTTAACTCCAAAAATTAAWTAGTTGTAGCCGTATGTCCARTGATACATTTCTGAGAGTTTCRTTAAAATCMATCTGCTACTTTTTGAGATATTTTGCTAACACTACAGACACGGATGAGAAAAAACACTCCTTTTGTTGGCAGAGCTGCTGTAAATATTTAAAAATATCTGTTTATTAGTCAAACAGCATGATAAAACTTTATGATCATGACCATCAGTGGTCAGCTTTCTCACAAGGAAATAAAATCCTTTCACCCTCAGGGGCTTTCACATGCTGTCATATGACCCCACCATGATTTCGCGCTCTTTTGTGTCACTAAAAGTCAAGTGGCTCTTGGTTTCTCCTTTTGGTTTCAAATTTGCTYTGACTAAAAGCACATTATACACAGGAAATCACATAATTTCTTTATATAATCCTAAAAAAACAGCTCAAAAATAAGGAAATGTTGCTGCTTAGCAGCCATTTCTTTCATGTACCACCACCACTTTTTTTTTTTTACAAAGTCACTTTTATGTCAGCCGAGCATGGCTATAAACACGAGATCCGTTTCTCCGAACCCTCCACCCACTGTGTCAGGAATCAAATGCACAGTGGCACTCGGCTGCTCCCTCCTGATTGGCTCAGACTGATGGTGTGTTGTGGGTGGGACCAATCGCAGCAGAAGCCGGCAACTTCCTCTCCCCCCTCCCCCGCCTCAGCCTACACCATGAATCATGCACAGCTGAATATTTATTTATTTATTTAATTTATTTATATACTGTGTATGTCAGCTGTCACGTTTGGGCAATGGCATCAGTTCTTCACACCGTCTTGGTTTTTCTGAACCAAATCTTCTCGCAGCAGTTAAGAAAGCTTCACCCTTTCACACTAGAACCTCAAGGTTGTGTGTTTTTTCTCAACCGACTTCCTTACTGAGCTCAAACATAAATTTGACTGCAGATGCTATAAAAAAAACAAAGAGCATGTAAATTATTTTATTATATTATAGTCTGCCCCTTGTACCGAGTCCTGCAATGGTTTTAACCTTTCAAGTGTGCACGARTCCCACTAGAGCAAGGTCCTGCATACCTGAGGCAGGAGGCGGGACCAGATACCCTTGAGGAGTCACAAGACGCTCACAATAATCTACGCAGGTTTTGTGATTGTTGTAACTGAACACGGTCACCTCACCGTTGCTCAATCGCCACCCCGAACACCCAKGGCGCCTTACCAGGGCATCATGCGGCCGAAGCGGGTCCATCTGCTCCGGCTCACCAGGAACCCCACAGTTGGGTCCGTGACGGCGTCCCACGCCCTGCCCGTGAACAGGATGATGGAGGCGTAGAAGGGGTCCAGCTACGAGGACAGGAAGTGAAACAGACAAGCAGACATGAGCTTAAAATAAAAAGATTTTTACAACTTTCTGAGCAGGTTCTACAGAGGAGGGAGTGGATGGTGAGTAGCTTTTATTTAAGTCCCTGCTGAGGACAAGTGGGGGAAAGACTAATTCAGCAACAAAGCAAACACCAGGAGTCCAGCTTCACACGCTTGGCTGAATAATTCAGGATGAAGACGATTAAAACGATACAAGACGAATGAAAACGGGCTTCGGCCTTGAAGCTAATCAGTGTTGCTACTAAAAAGAAACTAAGATAATGGACTCATAGCAGTCTGCTAACACACAATCCCATGATCACACTCCTCGTTTCAGTGCACATCTTGTGATTCACCTGTGCGACATCGAGCAGGTAAATCTGGAGGAAGAAGCCCAGAGCGCTGCCCGTAATTTGATAAGGAGCTCCTCCGAAGGCATAGCAGAGTTTATTCCACACAGACAGGCCTTTCCTGCGKGCTTTGGGCTGAAAGAGAGAAAACAAAACGAAATAAAAGGAGAGGCATAACAGAGCTGATAGAGAAACAGTTTGTGCTGCTGACTGTAAATGTAAGAGTTTATTAATCTGCACATGTTCTGCCTCAGTCATCCTGCTGTTTAACGGAGCAGCACTGAGGTTACTGTAGTTCACACAGACTGACGCATCACTACATCAGTCCAGCGCAGCCATTGGCTCCTCACATAGGATGTTTTGGGAAGGTTTTTTTTTTAGGAGACCAACCTGCATATCTATTACAGGCTGTCAGATAACAGTGAATCACCTCTTCCTAAACYTAAACGTCCCGTAATATCAAGTGTTAGCAATATTTCCCTCCAGGTCTGTTTTTACAGTATTAGCAATCTGGAACAGTAATCATGCCAAACTAAGAATAAAACTTCAGCTAAATAAAGATCCTTTAAGGACTTAAGTCTGGATCATTGAACAGCTTTTATCACAAAAGACTGATGGGGGGAAAGCACTTTACTATTAAGCAATCCTCAGTGTTTCACATTATGATAAGTTTGTTGTTTAAGTTGCAGCTGGYCAAAACAAAACTACAGCTTTCTTTGCGTGCAAAACAAAGAAAAACCTCACATTAAACAACCTGAATGTTTTAACATTTTGTTGCAGATACTGTTGAGGAAAAAGTGACATTAAAAAGTAATTATATATTTGGATATGTTTGTTACCAGAGCATTCCGGTGCTCTGGGGTTGCATTTAAGGTACTTAAAACTAGTTTTGGAAATGGCTTTTTATATTATTTATTAAATTATATGAATGATTACAATAAAAAAAAGGCTGTGTGTGGTAAAATAAAAACTCTGGTCGTGTAAAATTTATAACAGCAACATTTTTTAATTATAATTACACATATGATTTTAAAGGGTTTATGAGGCTAAAAATTCCCACAGTTTCAACTATTTAAAATGAGTGTCCGTGAAGTAGCCCTGACACAAGCACCGTGCTTCTGCATCTGTCTCAGCTCCGACTTCACAAATATGACGGTTTTAAAACATTTTTCTACATGGGCCCTTTAAAAGTGGTATGTAAACTTTACAAATAGGGCCAGCTGGAGAAGAGGGGAGAAATTCAAACCCTTGGGCAGGGACGCCGCACACCGAGAAAGGAAGTAGGCTACAATTTCTAATCTAACGTTGAATTTAAGCGCCCCTTACGCTCCTAGCTAAGTGTGACGACCGAACTAGCTATAAAAAATAAATAAATCCCAGAATACTCTGTCAAACGACCTTACCTTCTTTACAGGCTTTATATCCGTGTTAGGTTTAACAGTCAGTAAAGTTGCAGCGTACGGCTCCGCGCCTTCTCCTCGTGCCATCGAGCTCCGATAAAATAAAAAACGACTGATTTTTGTCCGAAACTGAAACGAAGTGTAGCACYGGGAGTAAAAGAGAAAACGCGATTCACAACTGTGTGTATTTTCCTCTTCTCGGTGTACGTGTCTTTGAATGAGTCGAGGCTCGCGCCGCACAGCGCATTCATTTACTACACGACGTCTTTACGTCAGTGTGACGTAAAGGAGGTAAGTCACGACATGGAATTTAAAACAGACAGATGCTAGCTAGATAGATAGAGTGGTGGGCAGCTCTAATCTCAAAATTAGTTCCGCTAGCCCTAAAACACTAACTCAKATATTTAGRTCCCCTAATTCYAAAGCACTAACGCACTGAAAGTTTTGCAAAAGCTAACTCTAAAGCACTAAAATAACCCAATCAATTCATGAACATTCTTCAACAGACAACATAAGTCACATGTTGCCATGTTGTTCTCTTAAGACTTATCATTGACATTCCACAGCCTTATTTGGGTTCATATATTGTCAATATATTGTCACCTAGTGGATAAGTGACGCAGGTATGAACAAAATGTGACAGCTTTCACCCTCAGCTGTTAACTTTAATGTTGATCAATAACATTTATAGACCTCAGTTAGTGCTTCTAAATGTAGCCTATAAATTTAGCAAGTGCTAATCCACTAATAAATTTTAAAATTAGCAAAAGCCCTAAAGCACTAATCAGGAAATTAGTTCCTGTATTGGTGCTTTAGGGGAACTGTGGCCACCATTAGATAGATAGATAGATAGATAGATAGATAGATAGATAGATAGATAGATAGATAGATAGATAGATAGATAGATAGATAG
>NW_013952404.1:4230438-4234082 GCF_001266775.1 Austrofundulus limnaeus | reverse complement strand
TTAGCACCTCTAGTAATATATTTACTGAGAAAAATGTTGACGTGTTCAATACTTATTTTGCCCGCTGTAGATAGCAAAAGGATACCTAGAATCTAAACTTAGCAACAGACCAGATACAAGGTAAAAGTAGCAAAAGGCCAGCTAAAAGTAGCAAAAAATATAGCTAGAAGCTAGCAAAAGCCTAGATAAAAGGTAGCACGATATGCTAACCAAAAAAAACCCCATTGGAAGCTATAGCAAAAGCCAAAAAAGCTAAAAGTTGCAAAATGATATCTAAAAAGGTCAAAAGGCTAGCTAGAAGCTAAACGTAGTAAAAGGCTAGATAAAAGTTAAAAATAGCAAACTSGTAATATATATAAGTTACAAAAGACAAATTCCATACTACCATCTGCAACATGAATGCTGAACCAGGTTTCAATAAAGGAAAAGTCAGGTTAACCATTCAACATCACTGTAAGAAAAGTTAAAAATTTACTGTGTCTTATTATTTTATGAGTTTATTTGATCATTTCAAGTCTTGCAGCATTTCACTGTTCATAGCAGTAAAATGAAGTTAATATTCCATGTGAAAGTTTATTGTCATTTGTTTATGACCTCCTTTTTAAAACTGGACATGTTGTTCCTCTCATTTCCAAGTCTAAACATAAACCCCTGCTGCTCCCAAAAAAAACCTGCCTGGAACATTAAAACATCCACTGAATCAAATTCACAACTGTTCTGTGAGAATCACTGATTTGGAAAAACCCAGAGAGTCAGGTTCACGATTGTTCACCTCGTTCAAACTGAACATGGGTGTTTTGAAAAACGCTGTCGCCTTGATCATATCTGGTTTCCTCTGACAGAMCATCGACCCAACTGAACAAAGCAGTTAGTTTGGTGTCAGCCCTGATAGGTCTCAGGACGTCCAACATCCTGAAACATTTTAATCCTGCAGTTTTGTTTTRAGATAAACTCCAAGAGCCAAGAATGAGTCACTCATGTAAATCTGTCACTGTGACCTCTTACTTTCACTTTTTATAACGGTTCTGTTTGGATAATTATTATTTTGTTGAAGCTATAAATTAAAAATAATAAAGTCTGATTAAATAAATGTAGTTTTAAGCTTCATTTTAAGATTAAAATATACACTTAAATTTGGACTTTCATGATGTTTTYAAAGTACTTTTAAAACATGTTTCACCTTTCTGCGAAATTTGACAATATTACCTTTTACTGTTTTTTTCTAAATGACAAAAATAATAAAACTTCACATATAAGTTAAATAAGATCAGCAGGGCCAGATAATCCTTTTTTTTCTGAAGTTGGCTGCAGAGTAAGAGTTTATACCTGAGTCATTGTCCCACATCTTCAATCTAAGTCTGATCTCTAACAAAATCCTTAATGTTTGGAAATCAGCTTTTGTATCACCTCTATTCAAGGGTGGGAAATCATCAAAGCTTTAAAGCTAAGACCATTTTTTAAATTATGTGTTTTAGCAAAATGTTTTGAAAAATTAGTTGCAGACCAGTGAAAGAATGTTTTAGATTCAAATTCGATTTTACAAAATGCACAGTCCGGTTTTAGAAAAGAGCATTGCACTGTTACTGCCATTTTAATGTTTTTTAATGAGCTTATTCAGACTCTTTATAGCAAAAAGCATTGTGTTGCTTTGTTTATCGATCTACCAAAGGCATTTGACACAGTRAATTATATGCTATTGATTACAATTTTGCACAGGATTGAGTTTTCACATGGGTAGCTGATTATTTGTCAAATACAAAGAGTTCAAATGGCTGGCTCCACTTCATCTCTTCTTACAATTACAAACGGAGTACCACAAGGCTCTGTTCTTGGTCTACTTTTATTCTCTATTTATTTACATGAATAACTTGTATGATAATTTTATTTATTAGTTATTAATATTAACTAAGGAGTTATGGTTGCTGATGGCTGTGGGCAGGGAAGATCTTCTGTGGCGGTCTGTATTATAATGAAATTGAAGAAGCCTGTGACTGAAGACATGCTGTTCTTCTAKGACAGTCTGATGAAGAGGATGGTCAGGGTTGTCCACAATGTTTTTGATTTTATCTAAAATCCTTCTTTGCACAATCATCTCCAGAGGTTCTACAGTCATCCCCAGAACAAAACCAGCCTTCTTTATCAGATTGTTTAGTCTTTTGAACAGAAAAAGGGAAGCAAGCATTCAGTGTCATGGCTCCTATAGCACGGAATCAGCTCCAGYCTGAACTCAGGATGTCAGATCTTATTTCAGTGGAGTTATTCGAGGGGATCTGAAAAACAAGCAACATGATTCTAYCCATCAGTGCCATTGCTTTYAAACTGTTTTGTTATTTGTTTTAACTTGTGATGGCTGAATTTGTTTTATTTTTGTGTAACCAGGTTGTCTCGTGTTGCGGATTTCTGCCCAGGTCCCTCTTGCAAATGAAATCTGGATCTCACCGGGGTTTGACCTGGTTAAATAAAGTAAAGAAAAAAAATTGCTGCTGAACGGGTTTTAACATGAGATTTTTTTTTAGATGAGTCAAGATTGTTTTAGCAAATCTGGAAAAATAAACACATTTATGGATAAAATATATACAGTTTAAAAACAGAAATGTGACAGAGTGAGACATAAGGTGAACCATTATAAGAAAACGTTTTGCAATTTTCAATAAATATTAATAACTAATGTTGAAGGTTAATAATGACAGTTAGTTTAACAGTAATTTATCAGCATGATACTGAATGAGTTTATTTATTTTACAGTATACAATGTATTATAGTTTAAATACGATACTTCTGCTTAGCAGCCAAATGGACACATTCAGCCACATTTAGACCAACAAAATGTGTTTAAATGATCAGTTTCTGTATTTGGAACGCTTGATGATCACAGTCTGAATACTTTTATTAGTAAAAAACATATAAATCAAACACAACATTAATAATAAAATGGATGTTAATTAATCAATTGCTTTAATTTTCTACAGCAAAACTCTGACCTGGCATGAACATCTCACAAGAAATATTAATTAAATGTGAAGATAAGTGCACGTCTGTAAAATCAGTTTTATACTGATGTGTTTTTAGATTGTAGAATAAGGTTTATTTACATTTTAGTATCATTTTTAGATTCATTGAGAACATCTGAAAATGTGGAGCAAGTTTACCAACAGAATGGTGTTTGTATACATATCTTACTAAAGCTGAATGAAAAAAGTATTTTTTTAAATATAGTTTTCCTCTACAACAGATGTATATATTTATATGTACATAAATATGTCAGTTGAGAAACCTTAATGTAGCTAGGCATTTAAAATGTAAAACATGCCGTATACTGGTAAAAATATAATATATATATAATCATGTTAATGCTCTATGATGAAAACTGTTTTAACAGAACTCTGCTGAAACTCTTCATCTGATGCTGAACACTGAGCTGCTAAATAAAAATCTGGCGCCATCTAGTGGCCTAACACACTCATTATAAAACAAATTAATGCTTTAAATCTGAGGTTTATCAGACACTAAAAGACACTAAGTGTTACTTTTACTACTAATATTAATAAGTGCTACTAATCTTTTCATCTGACTTTTTCAATCTATTTATGATTGAAAGTTATTTTACCAAACTTTTTAGTAATTTTGCTTATTGCACTTTAAAT
>NW_013952404.1:4227348-4230086 GCF_001266775.1 Austrofundulus limnaeus | reverse complement strand
ATTTAGTCCTTTATAATTTAGACATCAATTTTTTTTAATCCTTTACACTCAACAAACAGCAGGTGGCAGCACAAGCCTGTCACACTGCGGTGAAATGAAGCTGCAGGCTTAGATTTCAGCTTTAATCTCTGCTAGTTTAAACTTTTAGCTTTTGTTTAGTTTTTAGCTACTTTTAATTAGCCTTTAACTATTTTTAGCTTTTAATAAGCCTTTTGCTCTTTTTAACTTCTGGATAGCCTTTTTAATACTTTTATGCAGCATTTTGTACTTTTATTTTTTAGTTACTGTTTTGTTAATTTKCTTCTTTTAACTAATAGTTAGCCTTTAGCTAGCTCATGTCTTATTCTTGCTACTTTTGGCTAAAACTTTACCTATTAGCTAACATTTTTACTGCCTTCAAGTTGTCTTTTTTTACATTTTGCTGCTTTTTAAGCTGCCTGTGCAACARTTGGCCTTTTGGCTGCTTAGATTTTGGCTCGTGTTCTGTTGGTTTCAGCTCGAACAGCTCAGACAGGTTCTCTCTGGGTTCAGTTCAGTTTGTCTGGTTAAATCATTTTGTTGTTGTTGAAAGAACACAACGTGCAAGTTGGAGGTGCGGCAGTTTACTGAGGAAGTGACAGAACATGAAGATAAAGATCGATAGTAAAAACTGATGTCATGCACGTTGTAACAGATACAGATCTCTGGTATGTGTGAAAGCTGAGAGCAGGTAAAAAAAAAAACATTTTGTCCTAAATGAAAACTTGCCAGACTGTGTTTGAATGTTGGCCCTGTTTTCTGAACCAGCTCGTCTTCARATGTTTCTTTTCTCCAGTTTGGATGGGTGGGGTCAGAGGTCAGGGCCAGGGGGTGTCGTCGGGGTCGTGGGGAAATAGCAGCCGACTCCCTCTGTCCTGCACATGTGGGCAAAGACTTAGAAAATATCTAAAGAACTCTCCAAATTCCTGAACTGTACTGGGCTCCAGCTGGACTCCGGAGACCCCCTCACCCACCCTCACACACACACGCTGCAGATAACGATCAGGAATAATAGAGGGTACTTATGGGAAACGTCCTCACAGTGTCCCTGCTGAGGTGAGGATCTCCACGAAAGGTTTCACACTCAGGAATGTGAAGGTAGAAGATGTAAAGCTGTGATTTTTGCAGTTAAATCAATCCCAAAATCTCTCAGATGGAAATAAAATAAACTAAATTTAAAAAAATCACTTCAGATCATTCCTGGGATTCAACACAATTTATGCAAAACCCACTAAAACTGTACAACCACRACATAAAAAGTCCAGCAAAGATCATTTCAGATGATCTTGGTCCTGCACCAAACCAAACTTTTTACCAGACACTTCAACATGGTGTTGGTCAGACCAGAACTCAGTTTCCCACAGTCTTTTGGGAGACTTGGTCTATTTTCTGCCCTGGATGTTTTTTTTCTTAACGTCTTCTCAGCTCCACAGCTCAGACATTTGTGAACTCAGCAGATTGTTGTTAGAACCAGAACTTCTTCAGTTGTTGCCTCTTCGTAGCCTCCTGGACCCGTTTCTTGTCCGGTCTTTTTGTCAGTTTTGTAGGAACATCCAGTTTTCAGCTGTTGTTTTTCCACTTCCTGATGACTCCGTAGATCATTGATGCTTTGAAACCTTTCGTTCCTTTAATGATGACATCCTTTATGTCTCTGGTGCAGCTGCAGATTGTTTCATGTTGATCAGAGTCACTTTAATCAATGATGCGTGTGCTCAATTAGGTAGTAATTAAATCAGACGGTGCTTCAGTTTGCTAGTTTAGGGTGTGCACATTTATACAGCTTATTGTACCTTTTAATGTTCTTCATATTTGTTTGCCCTCCAGTTAAATTATACAGGGGTGTGGAAACTTATTCATAAACTTAATCTGCTAGAAAGATATCAAACTGTCGGCTCTCGAACGTTTATCAAAGGACTTTTGTTTCAGTTTAGAATTTTCTGATAAGTGACCAAAGAGCAGAGTAGCCAAAAATTAACTTTATCATTTATATTTTGTCCAATTTGTAAATTCAAAACATGGAATTCTGCTTGTTTGCTGCTGAAAATGACTCAAAACTCATTAACTCTGCAGTCAACGTAGAGCACTGAGGATTTTTTCCTGCTAATTTCTGCAAAATTCTAAAGCAGATTTTAAAACATTACAACCTAACAGAAGCACACGTGTCAAACTTAAGGCCTGCGGGCCAAATCTGTCCCTCTTTAATGTTTAATCTGGCCCCAACTGTAATACTTTGAATAAGAAATCGTTTTATAGTTTTATTTTTTGTATTTTTCTCACCATGGACGGCCATATCTGGGCCGGTGATGGGACTTGCGACCTGTCCAGGGTGTACCCCGGCCCTCGCACTGTGACAGCTGGATATGGGCACCAGTGACCCAGAAAGGAATAAGCGTGCAGATAATGGATGGATGGATGGATGGATGGATGGATGGATGGATGGATGGATGGATGGATGGGTGGATGGCCAACTCAAGCCAAGACAATTGAGTTAAAATTTGTTTTGGTATTTTTTTTTCTTTGGTGAGAAATGAGCAACAGAGAATTTACTTTAATTATATTTATTGTTCTCTTGTTTTAAAGTCAAATAAACAGATTATTTTGCAAGGGATTTTATTTTTTACCCAATTTGTTGGATTGTTATAAACTGTATCTCTAAGATATGATGATATATATGTTAAGATATATGTTAAAGGTCATTTGTATTTCTATAAAAATAGATA
>NW_013952404.1:4217403-4226670 GCF_001266775.1 Austrofundulus limnaeus | reverse complement strand
ATTATTATTTTCTCAAAGAAATTCTATCAAAATTACCTACAGATTACAAAAAAGAAAAAGAAAAAATAATAAAAAATTAAATCCTTGAACAACAATTCATACATGTGCATGTTTCTCCAGCAAATTAACCTTTATCATTGTCTTACACATGCATTGTTGTGGCATTTTTAATCTCATTTTCCAGATTATTCCATAATTTAATTCCTTGGACTGAAGCACACCATTCCTTTTTAACTGGTTCTAACTTTAGGTCTTATAAACATTTCTATCCCCTTGAGATTATAACAACTCTCTCTTTTAATAAAATGTAATGTGATGTTTGGAGGTAATGTGTTTTTATGAGCCCTATATGTGACTGATAAAATACCATAATCAACCAAATCAAAGAATTTCAGCAATTTTAACTGATGGAACAATGTTTTTGAACTTACGGCTCTTTTCTGTAAAACAAAAATAGGATTTGTAATTGTTTTACATGCTTTTCCCCAAACACCAATACAATAGATCAAAAGTGGAACAATTATTGCATTATGTGATATAAACAGAGCTTTATCATTAAATAAATCCATGATTAATGATGCACTTCTTCACTGAATTCAGCTGTTTTTCACATCTCTGAATGAAAAGTGACCCTTGTTGTGACCGAAGAGTTGACAGTTTGTTGGGCATTTTTTTAAAGAAAAAAAAAATCTTGTAAATCTAGCAGAAAAAAAAAACGGATGAGATTAGCTCATCCTTGGCTTATTTCCCTGACAAGACACTACCGGTTGTACTCGCCGATCCAGCGTTTCCTGCAGATGGACCCGCTTCATGATAAAAGCAGGGAAAGTCTGTCACAAATACCTTAGCGGGCTGAAAGCAATGCAATTTTTCTGGACAGTGAGGCGGTCCGCTTTCGCAACCGTTAAACATCCCCCTTCTTTGCTGAAGAATCACCTACCTCTGCAAATTTTAGGGAGCAATAAACATTGAGCAACGTTTGCAGCATGGGTGTGTTCTGTTTGGATCACGTGTGTGCATTGTGTGCACAAAGAAACGGCAGAGGAAACAGACCATAAAGAGTCCTCATGGCTTTATGGTTCCAAAACACCGTCACAACTGGCTGCTTATCTTTGACCCACATGTTTGGGGTAAATAGGACATTTGACGAAGGAGAAACAGGTGGAAGGACAACACAATGTTTTGGAGCTTGATGTTTTTGGGTCACATGTATGGATTTCTAGTCTTCTGACGAGAAACACGGTTGGAAGTCATCCCTTTCTTACTCAACTTTTAAAACACACCCTTCCCCTTCTTCTATTTTCAAGCAGCTGACGGTCAAGGAAGAAGTGGAAAACACAGCCGGGAAAGGACGCAGATGCACCCACACACACACACGGCACAAATACACACACTTGTGGGGRAACTTTCCCTGACCACAGTTGTCAAACTCTCTGCCTGCTGACCCACATTCCAGCCTGGTTGTGTCACTGAAGCCCAGTCACTGATTTCCACCAAACCAGCCCCGATGTTCCGTCGTGGAAATCTCAGTTTCCTCCGTTTTCCTCTGCACACCCCACTTTTATTCCACATCAATCCGCTGGCCTCGGCCCTCTTTCTAGGTACTTATCTGCACCATTTGTTGATCTGGGTCAGTCTTCTGCTTTCAGTCTCTCTCCCACGTCTGCTGCTTGCCCTCCCCTCGCTCAGGCCCGAGTTACATAACAGCCATGATTCAGTTCCAGCAGGCTTTACGTGCGCCTCTCTGAAGTGTCTGGTCCCAGCTGACTGGTCTCAAATCAGAGTTTTTCTTTTAAATTCAAACAAACGGATCTGCTGTGAAATCCAACAAAGACGCCACCGTTCACCAGACTCTGGGATTTTTGTAGTCATTTATTTTTTCACAACCTGAAAAGAAAAACATCTCGCATGTTGTGTTTCAAGAAGGTAATGATCTAATCTGGAGATAATCCTAATCCTGTTAGTGCAAACGCTGGTGCCATCTGGGCCCAAACACGCCGCAGCGCTGATTATAATGAACCCATCAAAAGGACCTCTCATCATCTCACTGGTTGAGTCGGCAGCGGCTCGTATTAAACTCTGACCTGCTCACAAACCAGAGCAGGCTGAGCATGGATGGATGGATGGATGGCAGAGATGCTCACAAGTCATTTTTTGCAAGTCCAAGTCAAGTCTCAAGTCTCTGATCTCAAGTCCAAGTCAAGTCTCAAGTCTCTGATCTCAAGTCCAAGTCAAGTCTCAAGTCTTTGATCTCAAGTCCAAGTCAAGTCCCTAATATTTGAGTGACACTGCAGTCGCAAATCACTTTATAGTTGTAATGGTCTGTTATGACACTTCTGATGTATAATAGCTTAAACTGGTAAATGAAAAATACAATTAAAAAAGCACCCACACTCAAATGTTTTCCACATAAATTTGTATCTGTTTTTTCCCCAAAAAGTATTTTTCTTACAAAACTGACATATTTCTGGATACAATATTCTCTTCTTTCAGCAGTGAATACCTGCTATATTTATGTTCTAAAAGGAAAAGGAGGGCTGTGAAATAAAAAAATCTTAATCAAAATCATATATTTTTTTACTGTATGTGAAAGGTCTGCATATATACTGTAGAAAATAGCAATCAAATAAGTGATTATAAAAATAAAAATTGAAACAAAATTCCAATTTTACAATAATAATGATTCTAACATAAAAAGCCCTGCAGCAACAATTTTTTGTCTCCTAATGAACTGGTCTCTTAATGAACTGGATCAAACACAATCTATTTGAACTTCGAGGTGTCTTTCAGTGTCCCAACACAAGGAAAATGTTTATGCAACTAACGCATTACATTTTAAAAAGATCAAGGTTGACAGGGTACTTGCACTTAGCCTGGCTCGGTGAGGGCGCATTATGAGGCCTCCATTAAAAACATTAAAAATAAAAGATTGTTCACGAGTCTCAAATGGCGAGTCCGAGTCGAGTTGGAAGTCTTTTGAATGCAAGTCTAAGTCGAGTCTGAAGTCACTGTTTATGCGACTTAAGTGCGACTCGAGTACGAGTCCCAAACTCGAGTCCCCATCTCTGATGGATGGATGGATGGACCTTCCTGGAGTTAATGAATAAACAAACCCCACACAGAAGGTGCGGTAATCTGTTTCTATGGTGCGCTTGAGCCCCTGGAGAGGCAGAGGTATCTTTGTTGATGCAACCAGGAGGTTGTTTAATAGATAAACGACACAATGCTGGAGGGTGGAGGGGCGGGGCAGGGTGGGACTAAAGAGCAACAACTGCTATGTTGCCCCCACCTTGGCAACCCCCTCACTGGCTCTTTGTACACAAACACTGATTCAGATGAGTAAGAAAAGGTGAAAACTCAATTTAACTTGTCGTATATGGAGCACCAAGTGTAGAATAAAATGTAAAAAGTCACTGAAACATTTTTTATTATTTATCTTACGTTCTGAGAGTAAAAGTAAAAAAAAAAACATTTGTTTACTGTTATTAGGCTCACTCTTACATTTTGATAGTTCTTACTAAATCTTAAATGTTATGTCTACATGTTAAAACTTTAAATCTAAATGTAAAAGTTAAATCTTAAACATTGCAGCTAAATGTTAGTTTACTTGTAAAGATTTTGAAATTTTGCCACTGGTGCAAGGCTTTTGTTATGATGTAATAATCATCCTGAGAGAAAAGTAACCACACTGCTAATGCTGTTAACACTGCTAATGCTGTTAACACTGCTAATGTTGCTAATGCTGCTGATGCGACTAATGCTGCAAAAGCTGCTAACATTGCTATTGTTGCTAACACCGCTAATGCCACTAATGCTGCCAATGTCACTAGCACTGCTAATGCTGCTAACGCTGCCAATGTTGCTAATGCTGCTGCTGCGACTAATGCTGCAAAAGCTGCTAACATTGCTATTGTTGCTAACACTGCTAATGCCACTAATGCTGCCAATGCCACTAACACTGCTAATGCTGCTAACACTGCTAATGCCACTAATGCTGCTAATGCTGCTAACACTGCTAATGCTGCTAACACTGCAAAAGCTGCTAACACTGCAAAAGCTGCTAACATTGCTATTGTTGCTAACACTGCTAATGCTACTAAAGCTGCCAATGCTGCTAACACTGCTAATGCTGCTAACACTGCTAATGCTGCTAACACTGCTAATGCTGCTAACACTGCTATTGCTGCTATTGCTGCCAACACTGCTAATGCTGCCAACGCTGCCAACATTTCTAATGCTGCTAACTCTGCTAATGCTGCAAAAGCTGCCAATGCTGCTATTGCTGCTAATGCTTTTCACTACAAGACATCAAACTTGCAGTTAAGTCTGGTGTCTGAGCTGCACTTCAAACTGCCAGACCACAGTAACCATCCATAATGTTTTCAATGAGCACGTCTTGAAAAAATATTTAAAATGACGTCTTCAGCAGCGTTAGCAGCATTAGCAATGTTAGCAACGTTAGCGTTAGTTTTTGTTGCTGGATGATGACATCACAACAAAAGCGGAGCACCTTTACCATTTCGCTGCAACATTTAGGTTTTAATATGTACATATCACATTTAGCAAAATAAATAAATAAATAAATAAATAAATAAATAAATAAATAAATGTAAGAACAGTGAGCTGAATAACAAAATGTTAGTGGGATACTTTTAACTAGGATTTTACATTCAGAAAGTGAGCTAAGTAATGAAAATGTGCAGTGACATTTTTTAACATTATGTTTTACACAGGGATTTAATTTTCTGAATTTGTGTGCTCCTTTCAGCCAAGCATTTTGCTTTTAAAAACTTTCAATTTGTCCACTATAGTCATTACTTTGGACATGAATGACATAATTATCTCCCACTGCTGAAGGCTAAGCAACAATGATTTTTCGATTAAAAAAGAATCTAATCAAATTTTAATGAAATCGTTACAAATTAACCCTTGAGCTGACATCTATAACTGGTTAACAACGGTCATCAAAGCAAAGAGATTTTAGGAAGGACGAAATATTTGATTTAACTCAAGACAAATTTACAGACACAGAGACACAATTTAGTCTAGTAGCTGAGAATAATTGACAACACACAGTGGTCATAATTATGTTTAATTGTGRCTGCAACTTCTTATGTTACATACCATTGTTTTAGTCTAAAATTTTGGCATGAAAAGTGGCAGGAAATGTGCATTCTTTCAAGAAATGCTAGACCTTTTTTTCTTTTAGGGTTTTCCCCTGTAAGATATTAATGCTTTTGCAGGGTCAAGAGGTCAAACAGCCTGGAAAAGAGGCAAAAGGTCACTAAGAGCCTTAAAATTCTGATTATTAATCATCTTTTTTGCAGTAAAATAAAATATAAAAGCTTTGAAAGTTTGTCAAAATGTAGAACAGGATTTTATGCGGTTTATCTTTTACAGAACAACTTTTTTTTCCTTGTTTATTTGCAACCTTTACTCACATCATGGTTTGTTTTAGAAACACTCTTTTGAGAATCACTGCTTTAGTGTAAAAATTACTTCAGTCCTCGTGTTTTCTGCGGCTTCCAGGAACACTTGCGCTAAATCTTTGAACAAATCTTTAGTGTTACGTTTCACTTCTGCTCTTCTGTTTTGTTGTGTAGTCGTAAAGGAAGCAGCTGGTGTTTCTTCACACGGTGCACTCGGTGTCTGTGAATGGGCAGATTGGAAACACAGCAGCCTAAATAACAACGATGAGCTCATGAGTGATTTGCATGCTTTCAAACAACTCCAAAGAGTTTATTTCATGAATCCAAACCACTTCACATTGTAAAGTCATGTGTTCAGACCTGTTGCCTCTGCAGGCGAGGGGGAAGGGGGGCTTCAAAAAGCAGCCTGGGATGGTTTTTGTGGGCCAGCAGATGTTCTATTGTTTAGCCCYGCGGTGTAAGGTTGCTTCAGTTAAGTTTGGGACTCTTTTTCTGCATCTTTTGAATTTTACCCCCTTTCTGTGCCATCAACCAGCGTCCACCCACCCTCTCTCCTTCCCTACAAACTCCAAAAGGGGGTTCTCCCTTCCCCCTTTAACCCCCGACTGTCCTCGCAGTTGCTGCCCCTCCATCACAACTTTACAACTTTTTTTTTTGTATCTTCACAGGTCACACCCTCAGCACTCATTCTGTTTATTGACCCAGACTGAGGTTGTATTTGCATCTAAATGAATACCTGCTCAGCATTTTCTTCTTGCTTACAACTCCCCCCACCAAAACACTGTTGTCATCGGGGCCCGAGAGACCACCACCGTGCAGCTTACGTAATAATCACTGCCTCTGTTTCCTCCTTCGTGTGTGAAAAAGAAAGAAGCCAGGAGACGCAGAAAAAAAAAAGCAGCGCAGTCTTCCTGTTTTTGTGTCAAAAACAGGGAGGCAGGAAGTGAGAGGTACACGCTGCTGCTGAGTCCCCGACGGCTTACCAGTGCCGCAGATTTTAGGAAGGCCGGGTTGACTCGAGGCCGCGGCATCCCTGAAACCTAATAATAACAAATCCAATTACGTGGCTGCCAATTGTCAGCGCTGCCAGGTCAGCGAATGACCTTTGTTTGATGCCAGAAGGCCGCCCTGCAGCAACAATAGAAGGAAAAAGGCTGTGATGGTCTCCGACGGCAGCGTGTGTATGTGATTGGACGTGGTTTTGAGCAGAATCCCAGTAAGAACAAAGAGCCTGGTGGTGGCCAACATGCCTGAGTGGCTGTTTTAAAGGGCTGATTAAGGTTATAATAGTCATCTGCCTTGTTTCAAGGCTGGAGGCGGTGCAGAGGGGGGTGGGGGGTGGAGCCTAATATAAAGTAGGGGGGTTGTCCGGGCTCTTTGTTCTGGCCTCCTTTTGTCTCCACCCACAGACAGCTTTATCCTCTTACAGACTCGCGCCAAAACAGCATAGCGTTGCATTTTTTTAAATTTTCCTTCTGCTTTTTCTACCCTAACGTCCTTCCCCATCTCCGTTTTTTTTTTTTTATGTTTTGTTTTCAAGAAATACTTCACTTATTACATGGCTCCAAGGCAACTAAATGCTCACCGAGGCCTGCTCGTTTGCTGGGTTTGTTATATTTCCCCCTCCCCGCCCCCTCCTCCTGCGTTTCCCGCCACTGCAGGGAGCTCGGCTCAGGGCGGGGAGAGGTGACACAAAGCCGGGACGAAGACAAGGCTGCCTCCTCCTCCTCAGCTTCGCGCCAAAAGCCGGTGTTATTCAAATCATCTCAGTGGGCGCGGCCCAACTGTCTCCATGTCCTGTTAAGAACACACACTCAAACACACATATGCACGCAGACACACACAGTTGAAGCCTATTTATTTGTATTAAAATTTGGGATTTAAACATATGTTTATTTCAAAGTTTAATGTTTTAAAGGGGTAATTAACTGTATAAAGCTTTGCATATTACAGTATATAAAGCTTTATGTTCAGTTATCAGGTCAGATGAAACAACAGACGTAAAGCGTCTTTTGTAAACAAGAGTGTTTGTGGTTAAAATAGGAGTATAGATACTCAAATGCAAACGTTTTCARTCCAACTTCCTCCTTATAGCAGTTTTTGTCTCACATCCTCTTTGTTTACAACAGACTGAAAACATGAATGAAACTAGAGAAGCTTTCAAAGATGCTGAGATTCTTTCTGACGCTCTGCTGCCCTCTAGTGGCTCCGAGCATCAACTGCACCAACTGACTTTTTTTTATTGCAAATATGCCTCCAGCTTTCCTCTATTCACACATGCATTTTGTTGCAAATGAGTTTTTATTTTATTTTATTTTAAATTACAGCCCATGGTTTTGGAATCCAGGTTTTTCATGACCAAGTATTAATTTTAAATTAAAAAAAGGTTTAACAAAGGATTAAGTCTCAGTGTGGTGTGTGAGAAATAGGCAGCTAAAGTGTTTGGGTTAAACATTTGTCAAAACGTAATGAGTAAACACAGGTTGTTTAAATGAAATATTGGAAATATAATTTTATACCACTTTTCTGAAGCCCTTTATCGAGCAGTAGCTGCAAAAAAAAAGAGTTTTTTATTTTCCCTGCGAGCTAGCAAAGTTTTTCTTTCTTGCTGGTAAATCTAAATTACATTTTGTGGTTTCTTCTTCAAAATTACATCAAAAGTTCCTCATTAGAATAATCTAAAATTAGGATTCAGACCAAACGTTAATGGTTTATCCTGATTAGGAAGACAAATCAAAGTCTCTCTCATGATATCAGGATGATTCAGTTATCAAAGTAAATCATTAAAAGCAGCGATCTGAAAATCTGCTTTCATCATTTTGACCAGATTTGTCCTCAGTTTGACGTGATGGGTCATACGTCTTTTAACAGAACTAAAGTATTTGGATTTAGCCACAACTTTTTGCACATTTGACAGTTTTTACACGTCTGCTGTTATTTGTAGCATGTATAATTTTTATTCTTATGACAACACTACAGCCTTCTGTTTTGAATATTGTTCAGTCTTAGTATCAGGTGTCATGGAAGCAGATGTTTTTTCTAGTCTGCAGCTTTCGGTGAAGAAAAGTTGTTTCTGTAGGCTGTGAATTTCTACTTAACAAATAAAAAAAACATCCAGTTATTACAAACAATGGCTCAGTGTGTATGATGGAGCACAATAAAGATCTTTTATTCATACATGGATGAATAAAYCTGATTATTTATCAGCAATAAAAACAGGATCAGTTTTCAAAACTGCATCAAACTGYAAAAAGTGTCAAAATAGCAAACCAATATATTCCTTTATTTGGCTTTTAATGTGTTTTTTTTTTACATCTAATCAGAACAAAACAAAACAAAAGGACAAGATAAAGGTTTTATTATTTTAAAAGTTAACACAGTTTTATTAGAAATGGAGTTTATCCTCTCATACAATCAGTTGACGTTATATTTTGTTTGAACATAAATCAGTTCACCATACAGTTACAGTATATATTATTATTATTGTTGTTATTATTATTATGTTAATTTTACTTTACGTTCTCCTCCTATATTAAAAAAGATGTCCTTGATGGATCCAGTTGTGTCATTGTGTGTTATTAATATTACTTTAAATATATTTTGCTCCTGTAGTTTTGTCTGTTTAATCTCTTTCCTCCCAGATCTCACCTGCAGGCTGCAGATCATCTGTTTATATGAGATAAAAGCGGAGCYAAAAGAATTAATGATGATTTTATTCTCTTCAAAGCACAGCGTGTTCTTTCATCTCTGCTGCCTGCATCACCTGCCTGTTTCTCTAAGCCACCGTGTGTGTGTGTGTGTGTGTGTGTGTGTGTGTGTGTGTGTGTGTGTGTGTGTG
>NW_013952404.1:4214555-4217330 GCF_001266775.1 Austrofundulus limnaeus | reverse complement strand
TGTGTGTGTGTGTGTGTGTGTGTGTGTGTGTGTGTGTGTGTGTGTGTGTGCGTGAAAGGTGTTTGAACTGGTGTCCACATCCAATCAGATGGACTGAAGAAATGGGAAGTGTCCCGTTTGTGATGACTCACCTGCTGTTTGCTCTGTGACTCAGCCACTGATGGACCACATTTCCCATAATGCCTTGCAGGATTATGAAACAGTTTCTGAGAGGCAGCACAGAGGATGCAGAGTAACCTTAGCTGTAGCATTTTACACAAATAATCCATTTTTTTAACTTCTAAATGAAATATACTATTTAAAATTTTGATATTTTCAAAATTTGTCTCAGTTAGGAGATTTGACCCACATTTGAACACGTCATGACTCACACTGGCTGGATGAAATCAGCTGTCACTCCTGGGAGTCCCACATTGAAAGAGTTAAAAAGTGGGAGGATGCGTGAGGGTCTGGAGTCAGAACAGAGTGTGCAAAAGAGGAGAGGAGCAGCCTGGAGAGAACCTGATCGAGGGATTACATCTGCATGATGCTGGACATGAGAAGACAAGGTCACAGATTTATTTATTTATTTATTTATTTATTTATTTATTTATTTATTTATTTATTTTACTGTCTTTCTCCACCCTGCTCCTCTTCTGCATCATCTCAGGTCAGCCAAGTGCCTCTGCAGCAGCTCTGAGCTCATCTGTTGAGTGCAGCACGACTGAATTCAGCCTGTGAGGAGGGGGCTTTTTTTGGAGGGAGGAAATCCTGCAATAAGAGTTTAAAAGTGAATAATCACAAGATGAGCCTAAACAGCAGTCAAACTCTGACCATCGGTGGACAGGACTTAGTGAGGAATGGCAGCCGGACCCCCAGGGAAGATGCTGGAGCTGTTATGAAGCCCTCCACACCCACAAAGAAACCCCAACCGGTGAGTATGTCTGCAGTTTTCCCCCTGCTCTGTCTACTAATGCTGCTGTCACAACAAAYGGTAATCAGACACTCTGAACTGATGAATCATTCAAAGCTCGCTGATATTAAAATCACGTAAAGATAAAGCGTTAAACGTGATACTTTACGGTGCCGAGTGGAAACTGAGCAAAGCGAGGAGCTCATGTTTCAGATCAGACTTACAATCAGCCTCCTGAACCTGAGCCTCAACCACACAACTTCAGCCTGCAGGAAGAGTTKAAACTGAGTCTCCATCCTTTTCTTCAGGCTGAAACAGAATTAAAACAGAATTTCCCTGCAGCTTCTTTGCACTGCATCTGTAATTTTTATCTGTAATATGTTAAATAAACGTTATTTTTAAAGCCCTGCGATTCAAATGAATTGGGGAATCTTGGATTAAAGTGACTAAAATTCATGTAACTTATGTTGATGCAGAACATTTTGCAAACCTTAAATTTCAGAAAACGACCCAGTTGTGATCAAATCAAATATAATCTGTTATAGTTTTAACTGCTGTTCAGTTTTGTCCCACAGTTGTGGCGCTGTTACTGAAACTGTTATGAAACAAAATGTTCAGGATTAGAAGATAAAAGCTGCCTCTAAACACTAAAATAAACTGTCATGACTTGTAAAATGTTATAAAATGAAGGATCTAAAGGCGGGGGATCAAACTCAATTTCACCGATGGTCACATGAGCACCATGGTGGCCCAAAAAGGGCCAGTTGTGATAARCTTCAACTAAACACGAGCACAGCTAGCAAACAATAACTGAGCTCTACGTGGTATTTCCTGCATAGAAACAATGTTTTAACACCTCCTCGTATAAACACAAAAAAGTGCGTAAATTTTTACCCACTGCTGAGTTGTGGAAAATATCTGACATCTTGAATTCTGAACTCCCCCATTTTCCGACATGGAGCTCCCACTAGAGTGACATTCCAGTTTAAAGTTATTGCATGTAAGTGGGAAACTCCCACTTCCCAGCACAACCGGGCTGCTGCAAACATAGCCGGTGAAAATGCAGTGAAATGGATTGAATTAGAACCCTGTCCACCTCCACCTAGTGGTGGGATGCTGTCATTTTGGAATTTTGAGTAAAATAATCAACTTGCATTATGGGAGATGTAGTTTATGATCAATGCTGGGTTTAAAGCAGCTTACTTTAAGACGTTAACCGTGTTTCTGTCCAATTTTAATTCAAATTTTGAGCAATTTTTTTGAAATTTCACAAAAAGGACAAAAAGAAGAAATGTGAATCAGACATGTTCAATAAACTGGCTTGAAGCGAATCAACCAGGCTATGCACATGGCTGTAGTAAACAGGAAGTAGTCGCAAACTCGCAAGGAGCTCTGGACAATGGAGAGAAGTTATCAGGAACGTGTTGCTACTATCGGGAAAGTTGTAATTATTCTGTTTTGGCGATGTTACATGCTGTCGATCAACCATGTGCGGTAAATTTTCACAACGTCAGAACTTATTCAGCAAATGTGTTTCCATCTCTCCTTTTGCGCATTAACTCTTTTTCGAAAAAAACAAAACAAAACAAAAAAAACAAAACAAAAAACAAAAGCCACCTCAAGCAAGTGTATAAACTTTTTTGCGAATCAGAGGAAGATTTTTTCAAATCATGCCATTTCSATTCACCTTTTCTAATACGATACTTCAAAAAAACATTGATGGAAACACAATTATTGATACATCTTGAAGGGGCAATGTCATGTAAAATCAAATTTTTTGAGTTTTATATCATGTTATAATGTCTCTCATTAAAAAAAAAAACATGCCCAAAGCCTTGCTTTGACTCAATCATGCATGTTTGAGAAATCCTGCAGCGTTTTTA
>NW_013952404.1:4211892-4214505 GCF_001266775.1 Austrofundulus limnaeus | reverse complement strand
CCCCCACCCACTGCAACGAAATGGTCAAAACGGAAGCGGAAGGTGGTTCTTAAAGAGACAGAGGCCAATTTCAAGGCGTTTAGAAGAGGAAGTGATGAGAAGATAAGTTTGTTTTCTAATTTAACATAAAAACAGCATTTTAATAACAACTAAACGTGACATAGATACTTTATTATGGTATGGTATTTAAACGTAGGCCTGAGAAACAAATAATATTGGCCCTTTAAAAGCCCTCATGGGCCACATAAAATGCCATGGCAGGCCACATTTGGCTCGCGGGCCTTGAGTTTGACACATGTGGGTAAAGAGTTAAGCAGAGTCAGGCTCTGGTATGTGAGCTGGCATTATCAGSCTCCTGCAGTGGAAAACATTTCATATCACCGCGTCACTTCACTTCTGTCGCAGCACCTCACTCAGCACAGCTTCTTTTTATTTGTTTTGTCTAAATGTCGAACCTCGGCTGCCTCGCCCTCCAGCCCAGGCCGGAGAACGGCATCACCATCGCCGTGTCGTCCCGGGTCCTCTTCAACATGGAGAAGGAGCAGCAGATCTTCGAGCAGCAGGGCATGGAGGAGTATATCAAGTACCAGGTGGAGCACGAGACGGAGCCCTTCAGTCCTGGACCCGCCTTCTCTTTCGTTAAGGTCAGAGATGCTGATGGTGGAGGTGGATCAGACCCTCCATCCTCAGTTTGAGTCCTTGTTTTAACACAAATCTGCTCCGCGTTCCCAGGCCCTGGAGGCCGTCAACACCCAGCTGAGGGAGCTTTACCCCGAGAGCGAGGAGCTGTTCGATGTGGTTCTCATCACCAACAACCACGCTTACGTTGGCCTGAGACTCATCAACACCATCAACCATCACCGTGAGTCACAGACACACAAACATCTGCTTTAAAGTCAGCTTTCAGCTCAGACCTACAGASACAAAGATCCCAGTCTGTCTGTGGTTAATGGCGATCCAAAAATAGTTACAACCACAATGTGAAGGTCTGAGTTGGTGGAAAGTTTTTTTTTAAATTTAATTTTAAAACAACATCTATTTTATTATCTTTGTTTATTTATTTTTATGTGATGCTTGATTTTTTAGAGAATCTCAAACGTCTGCTGGAAAAATACAGTATTTGCCAAAACTCACAATCCTTTCCAGACCCACTTTTAACAAAATAAATKATTAATTTTGACATGCTCTTCATCATCTTAATGTTAATCTTGGATAGGAATGTTGTGCTTAGAAGCAAGTCAAATGAGAAATAAAGAGAGGTTTCTAAAACAGGAAAAAAAAAGGAAAATATCTCCATCCATGTCCTTCAYGTGACCTAAAGCTGCGAGGGAAATTAAATATTTATCCTCTCCCACTTTATCCTGCCAGGTTAATTGGTTTATGTAAGCAGAATCATCCTTTTTGTTGCTTTTTTTTAAAATCAGTTATGTCACTGACGTTTCACATGATTTGTCAGAAAACGTGATGCTGCTGCGTTGATTTATTTGATTTGAGATTAAAAAGCTACAATCTGATCTGAAGAGGAGAAAAAAAATCATGCAAACACTCAACAATGTGCAATAATAGAACAAAACTGGTGAAAAAATAATTTATTTGAACCTTAATCAGCCATTTTCAGTCTGAGGTTATGAAAACCCATGCACTTTTTTCTATTTAATTTATTTTAAATAATTGTTGGTGCATGTTTTAAATTATGAATGCAGCTTGTGATTCATCTGCTGAAAACAGCAGCTTTGTTTTATTCCTGGTTTTGAATCAAATTCTGCTCAGCTCAGACATAAAACTGAATGCTGAATCAAAATGTTAAATGAATAAAATGAGGTAAAAACAAACTCCTGCTCAGCTCAGAGAGGGAGACTGGGATTATTTTTTTATTTACAACTTTCWTTCATCCTGATCAGTTTATTCCAGACCTCAGTGATTTGAACATTTTCCTTATAAAACTGTAATCCCTTGATAACCCCCCCCCCCAATCTGTGTTTAGTTTTTGTTCTTTAAATTCTTCCTCTTTTGCAGAGTTGTTCATCGAGCGCTTCTGTATGACAGGAGGAAACAGTCCTATAGGCTACTTGAAGGCCTACCACACTAACCTCTACCTGTCTGCTGACCCCGTCAAGGTCCACGAGGCTCTGGAGGAAGGCAAGTACTAACAAAAACAATAGACCCTGATTAATAAAAACCCAACGACATGAAGTGTGTGTGTGAACGTGTGATGCAGGTATAGCAGCAGCCACCATGTTCACCCAAGAGAAGATGACAGAAGTGTCAGAGACYCAGCTCCGGGTTGCTTTCGATGGCGACGCAGTGCTTTTCTCAGACGAGTCGGAGCAGATCTTTAAGGCCCACGGACTCGACAAGTTCTTCGAGCACGAGAAGGCACACGAGAACAAACCTCTGGACCATGTAAAGTACACAAAACAACACAAGTAGCTGCATTTACCTCAATATACTAACTTTATAATGTTTAATTCTATTGTTTCCATGTTTCTTAAAGGGATCCACGATAGTTGTAACATTATACTTTATTTGATAAACATATTTTTTAACTGTAAAATAAAGACTGTAAATATACTGTGGGATGTTCAGTTTTTATCATTTTTAAACTAAATGTTT
>NW_013952404.1:4206103-4210439 GCF_001266775.1 Austrofundulus limnaeus | reverse complement strand
CTTTTTGTTGTGCTCAAATGCTGCCTTTTTGAAATTTGGTTTGCTTGTTTGTCTATGGTGTAGAATGATGTGATTGTGATGCTGTATTTCTGAGTGTTTTATGTGCTGCAGAACAGGAACCTGCAGTAAAACAGCAATTATGCTGAGTCAGGCTTGATTTTTAGTGATTTTTTTTCCCTGTTGAATCAATAAATCAAATCAAATCAATATTGTCCAAGATTAACCTTCAGGGTGGATATAGCTCGCTCACACTGAGGACCTATGCACGTCATAATTTACCCATAATGCTTTGCGTGTAAATAAAATGGCTCCGTCCGTGTTAAAATATACCTTAAAAAATTTACAAAACTAAACAGCCTACAGTATTTTTACAGTCTTTATTTTACAGTTAAAATATATGTTCATCAAATAAAGTCGAATGTTACAACTAATCGTGGATCCCTTTAATCAATAGCCTTCAAACTAAGGAGATTATACAGCTTCCCTCTGTTTGTCCTGCAGGGCCCATTGAAAGGCTTCTTGGAAGTTTTGGGGAAACTACAGAAGAAGTTTTACGCCAAAGGTCAGCGCATGGACTGCCCCATCCGGACCTACCTGGTGACGGCTCGCAGCGCGGCCAGCTCTGGTGCCAGGGCCCTGAAGACGCTGCGCTCGTGGGGCCTGGAGATCGACGAGGCCCTGTTCCTCGCGGGAGCACCCAAAGGCCCGATGCTGGAGAAGATCCGACCTCACATCTTCTTCGACGACCAGATGTTTCAYGTGGAGGGGGCAGCGGAGATGGGGACGGTGGCGTGCCACGTGCCCTATGGCATTGCCCAGAGGATCCCGAGGAAAGGAGTTAAAGACAAAGAGACGTCTCCTGCAGTTAAGTAGCACAAAATGTCCTTGTGGACGCACGCATCGTTTTGGTCCTACAGCTGCATGATAGGTGTAACCACTGCTGAAGGCGCAAAACTCAAGAATTAAACTCCATCTGATGGAATTTCATGTTTATGATCGCACAAACCACAAATTTTTTTTTAGAAAAGTTTATCAAGAACTGGTTTGAAATATTATCTTATTTACACAAGAAAATCCATTTAACAAAACATTTAGTGAAACCTTATGAAATATTCAAAACGTCCGATTGTTTTTGGAAGAATTTATATTAAAACATATTTTTTATTTGCTCACAAGTATTTACAGCTAAATGTTCTTTTTTTTTGGTATAGCCAACAAAAAAAAAATTCCTTTTTATTTTTTCCACCGTGCAGTTTAAGTTTTATTGCACATTAAAAATAACTGAGGCTGACAAAAGTCCTTCACGTTGGTCTAATGAAATATCAAAATTAAACAATAAAAGGCAATAAATTATAAGATAACTAATTAAAAACAAAAACACAATAAAAAGTATGAATAAAAAACTTTAGTAGCAACAACACAAAAACTGCTGAATCATTAAAAGCGTTAAAATTTACTTTGTTAGAAATTCATTTTAACCAAAACCTTGTGTATTTTCTGTATAGATATATTTTGTTGAACTCCCTATAAAAATAAAGTATATAAACAATACTCAGAAATATTAGGAAGTAAAAGCTCTACAGATATTAAGTATTTATTTAGGCAGAAGAGAGAAACAAGAAGTTATTTTTGTAAATTCTGATTTTATGCAGATTTGGGGATTTGTGCAATTCCACATGAAGCGGTGCCTTTTCTCACAGTTCTGTTTTTGTTCTGCTCTGTTTGTGTTGTAACGTCTTCAGCACAGCTGGTGCAGCTTTAATGTTTGTTCCTGAAGTGCTGAATGTTCTGATGTTTCTGCAGCATTTCTAATTCTGTTGTTTTTTTTWAATTAATGTCCTGTTAAAACATGAAGTCACTTCTGTGTCTGATGAAAGATGTTATTTGATTTAACATTTTAATAAAACTGAGTGAGTTAAAATAAAAGTGTCCACTTCATTTTTAAATAATTTTTTAATAACACTTAACATTTACTTGACAATTAGATTTTGTAGAAAAAAAAACACATAAAAAGCAGCCTGAAAGGCCAAAATATGATTCTTTCTTTTACAGCAGTAGGACACAGAGCACTTTTTTTTTGTTTTAAGTTCTTACAGGACCAGATGACAAGTTACTGAAAAATATTTTGAATCGTTGGAGCAGAAACACGTTAAACATGCAGGACAGCGTTCAAACAGTGTTTTCCAAAGTGGGGTCCACAGAAAGCTGGAGGGAAATAAAGTCATATCTAATAAATCTTTGAAAGCATTACCATAAAACCAACAATCATTTTTTTAAAATACAGTTCACAATAATATAATGAAATCAGCATGGGTTTTATCCTGTGAGCTTCATCTCTGCTTTTATCTGAGGATTTCCAGGATGTTTCTGCTGATGATGAACCAAAGTGATGGTTTCACTTTCAGGAAGAAACTGAAGATGCAGAAACATCTCACGGCTGCTTGTTAAAGATTTGGATCTGCTGTCAGATGATGTGTAAAAAAAAAGGTAGAGTGAAAACTGAAGAGGAATTAACGGAGCTGAAGTGCTAAAGAGAGATTTGATTTCTTTTGTTCTGTTCTTATCGTCAACAATTTGTTAAAAATTGCTTTTTCAGTAGGAATATAAGTGTTTAAAACAGTTAATATAATTGTTATGCCAAACATAAGTAATAATTATCGAATAGTGAATAAAAGTTGATGTTTCATATTTTTTAGCATTGTTTTATTGGTTTACAGGGGGGGTCCCCACATAGAATCTAACGCTATTAGGGGGGGGGGGGGCATGGCATGGAAAAGTTTGGGAACCCCTGTGTTAAAAAAACATCACAAAAAATAACAATACTTAACTTAACAAAACCAATTTTAAACAGTTTGTGTTATTTTACAGAGGCCAGGGAGAGTAGTTTACAAGAGAAAAATGACAGAAACTTAAAAAACAAACAAAAAAAAATAGATATTTAAACTGACAGCAGGGGGCGACAGAATCAACATTTATTATTATCTAATGTAGAGTAAGTGTTTGCAGTGATTACATGCTGTGATGCAGATTGATATTTAAAATAATTTCGGAAAACAAGACGAGAACTTCAGCGGAATCGTCTCAACAGTCCTGTAACTGCTCCGACGCCTCCTGCTCCAGCGCCGGCGACAATAGCTTTTGTGGTTAATGTCAGGCCAGCAGCACCTGCAGGAAAACAAAACAAACAAAACAAAACAAAACAAACAAACAAATAAAAAACAATTCAAAGCTTTAATAAACATCATGGCAAAATCAAATGTTTGACTCAGCAACACCTCACAGCTACAGAGCTGATTATGTGTTCAGTGTAGGTTATTGTGGTGATTATTAACCCTTTATATCTGTTTACTGTTATTTAATATTAGCTGTTGAGTCCACTGACGTGGTTGTAAAAAAAAACTACAATTACCTGCAGATTGCAGAAGAGCCACCAGACTCCCTGCTGCCACGCCCCCACCATTAGCAATGGCAGCAGATGACATCATGCCTGCAGCGTAGGAGCCAACTGATATTCCAGCTGAGGTGAAACCCACGGCCCCAAGAACTAAAGGAGCGGCGGCCACTGCTCCAACTGGATGTGGACGAGATAAGAAACAGCGTTATTGTGTTCAAATAAAAAAAAGTGGCCTTAAAATAAAAAAATCTCGTACATTTTAAATTGCATCAGTAGTGTAATTACTGTTTTCCTGATTTTTAGTGTTATGTATGTTTATTGGCAGTTTATTGGCTGTGTACTATTTCAAACGTTCATTAATCAAAACATTCAGCTCATTCAGGAGATTGGCTGCTTTGACTTTTGTTTATTTTTTTTTGCAATATTTAAACTTTTTAAAGTAATTAGCTTTCTTTACAAATTAAAATAAGTCTGCTATCTTAAAATGCTTTGAAATCTCAATAAATTCTTTAAAAACATGGTTCTCTTTGAATCGTGACTGTATTTTGCCAATAATAAACAAGGTATAGTGCTAGTTAATGATTATTTGATTCTACAAGCTATGGTGATTATTGTGAGTCACTCTTTTTATTTTTTTACAATCAACTGACCTTAAAAAATGATTTGAGATTCAATAAACTAAAAATCAATTGCTGTTATTTAACAACTTTAACGCTGGTTTTAATTTTATTTCTACTGAGTAGTGCAGTGGCCCCACTTACTGCGTATGCACCACGTCATCTCTTTACAAATGCTAATTCGGATAATACAAACTTTATTTAAAAGTTAAAATATTTTTAATTAGCTAGCATTTAGCTAATTTTAGTTCTATTTCGTGTAAGCTCCGCCCTCTAAGGCTATCGCAGATGGGTACCCCCGCGCGCGCGCTCGCGCATTCTGAAG
>NW_013952404.1:4195444-4205714 GCF_001266775.1 Austrofundulus limnaeus | reverse complement strand
CTTCAGAATGCGCGAGCGCGCGCGCGGGGGTACCCATCTGCGATAGCCTTAGAGGGCTGCGCTTACACTCATAGAATCTGGGGTTACAATACGTAACCAACGGTCTTAACAATTTGCTACTGTAGCTAGCTTGTGCTACAGTTTGTTTATAATAGTTGTTTTTAATCAGCAATTTGCCCTTTTTAAAGCTAGGTTTGTTTGACTTTTGTGGGTGGGGATTGAAGGAACTGGAGGCAGGAAGCACCTATATTTATAAAACATAAATATTAATTTTAGTCAACTCGAGACAGGAATGTGCATGCTGCACAAAATTTGAAGTCAATAAGTAATGTTTACATGTTCAGAATAATTTTACTATTACCATTACTCTTTTAAATTGTTTCACAAGACAATCTCCGCCAAGCTCCGCCCACACATCAACTCCACCAATCACATTTAGGACAAATTCTGCCCACACAACAAGGAACTCCCCCTATGTGCTGCAGGAACCCCTACTTGCCACCGGAAGTGCTACTGAAAGCCAGCCTCAACTTCAAACACCAATGTTTGTTGTGCTCTCGACCATCGAAACTCGAGTATTGTATTAAGCTTGCGAGGTGCCTTTCAAAATAAAAGGTGCTGCGTCACATCAGTTTCAAATATGGGCATAGGAACTGGGAGCGTGTTCCCTTCAATACCAGAGACAGGCGCAATTGTCCCACATCTTGGAGGAAGAAATTACATCTTTAACTCGTGTGCTTTTACTTTGAAGATGCAACACAGCGTTATGTTGGGTTAGGTCTGATTAGGTTGTCGGCTGCAACATAACACCCCACTAGAGTTCTGTATATTTATCTGGTGAAATGCTTCTCCAAAGTGACCAAAAAGGGGATTTTTTTTCTTGTTTAGTTTAATTTAGCTTTCTTTCCTCTCTTTCTAATCTGTACTCCCATACTCTATGACCTGTAGCATTTCTGGCACTGTCATTTGTGTCTGGAGTGAACTTTTGATACTGTCCTACTGGCTAAATATTACATTAGCATGAACTCAAAACTCTTTAAATACATTAGACAACAATTATTGGACTCTAAGCAGTCCATTGCGGTATGAATATTGCACACACTGATATTGTGATGACGATATATTGTGCAGCCCTATAAAAGACTCAGGACATTTTGTTGGGTGGTTTTCCCACAACACTATTCTTCCAAGAATATAAATTAAAAAAAAAATGTATTCATTGTTGAGTTTATTGACTAAACAAAACTTATTATCCAAAGACCTGTCTCTATTCGGGTCTGATGTGTTTTATTCATTTCATTCTTTGGTGCAGCTTTTATTTTGAAAGCACCTCACAAATGTAACTCAGAGCCTAACCGTATAAATATATTTACATGGCTCTGGTGTATCATAATACTCGGTGGTCAAAAGTACATCAACCAGTGTTTTTTTAAAACGGAAGCTGGCTTTACCCCAATCCAAAAACAGTGGAAGCTGCCGTTGCGGATATGCTGGCACCCTGTGGCACTTCCGGCGGCTCATTAGGTTTCAGCTAAGGCAGTGTTTTCCAAAGTTGGGGTCAGGACCCAAAGTGGGGTCCCGAAACATCAAGATGGGGTCCTGAAAAGATTTTCTGAATTAATTACATTTTTGCCTTAGTTGTTACAAAGGAGTGAGGTTAGTGTATTTAAAATGGAGAAATGTAGTATAAAAATATTGTTACTATGTCCATGTTTAGTTGACCTGACACAAATGTTTATCATCCAAAAATAGTTGGGGGCACAGGTCTCTGCTGCTGTTATTTTGTGGGTCAAAAGCTGAAAAGTTTGGGTCATGAAGCACCTTGGATAATCTCCAGAAATCAATTTAAAGGGTAATAAAATAATTGCAGATGTAATATTTCCCTATAATTATTACAAAAACACAAAATAAGTGAAAACAAGTATTTATATTTGTGTACAAGCTGTTTAGACTGTCAAAAAGCCTGTGTTTTTAGGGTTTTTAATGAAGTTTGTGTACTCAGACCAGTGATATTTGGGGTCACAAGTTTTTGCCATGAATATTTTGTGGGTCAGAAGACAAAATGTTTGGGAACCACTGAGCTAAGGGACCTCCCCTGAAACCCAAGTCTCCCCCGCTTTTCTGGTGCCCGTTTATTACAGCGCTTACGGTAACGCTGTCTCTTCAGTCCCGCTGGTAAAGAGAAGGAGTACACTGCCAAGCAGGGGAGCTACAATGCACTAGGTAATCATAAGCAAATTCAAGTGTATATCAACATTTTTACAACGCTTTTCCACTTTTGTTCAACACTACTCATACAAACCAAGAGTATCACCAACCTTTAAACAAATTTAATGCGTGGATCAAAAGAAATTACACTTGGAATGCAAAGAAATACTCTGCAGCAGCAGCAGCAGCTTATATGCAAATTCAAGTGTATATCAACATTTCCCAAAGCTTTTTCACTTTTGTTCAACACTACTCATATAAAGTGTTGAACAAAAGTGAAAAAGCGTTGGGAAAATGTTGATATACACTTGAATTTGCATATAAGCAGCTGATGCAGTGTATTCGCATCTGTTTGCCAGCGGAACTGGAGACAGCGTGTTACCGTAAGAGCTGTAATAAACGGGCACCAGGAAAGCGGTAATAAACGGGCACCAGGAAAGCGGGGGTGACTCAGGTTTCTGAATCAGGGGAGTGATTCAGCTGACCATTTGATACATTTACCCAGCAAGATGTAGTTTAAAACATCGATTCGAAAATGACACAGAAGAGGAAAAACAGGAAACACAATAAAAGGTATAAAATAATAATTCTACCTGCTCCTGCTGAGACAGCGACAATTGTTCCTAAAACACAAACACACACAAAAACATTATTTCACTTAAAAGCCAATTTGATCATCAATAAATTGTTAATTTAACACCAGAAAATATTTACTCACCAAGTGCCATGATCTTTGTTAGGGCGTCTGTCTGAGAGGACGACGGTGATGATAATAAATAGGCTTGTGAGGATGACGAAGAGAAACTTCACTGTGCTGCTTTCAATGTACCTCGGAAATTAAAACGTTCACTCCTGCTCGACTCAAATTAAGATTAAAAACAGTCAAAATAGCTAAATAATCTAGATAATAATTTTAGTGATAGAAAGTTAAACTAAGTGGTAAGGTTTCAAAGTATGTCATGTTGCTGCTCCAATTTAACAAGTCTATCTTTTTTTTATACTTCATTTAAGTTTCGTTTCTTCATAAAGAAAACCTATAAACACTTTGAACAGCAGGGGGCGACAGAGAGGCTGCAGAGGGACAATAAATGAAAGAGCCCAAGCCATAAAAAGGGCATTTTATTTTAGTTTTTAAGGAATAAAGCTTTATTAAAAGTTTCTTAACAGGTAGTTCTTTGCTACCATCGACTGCACTAAAAGTCTCTGAAAAATTAAAGCTGATCAGTTTTTATTTGTTTTAGGTTGGCAACCTTTTGTTTAGGGGGTTAGAGTTTAATCTTCTGCCATCAAGAACAACCAGAATGAACCAGCTTAGTTCAAAAAGTAATAAAACCCTAAACTCAAACTGTCAGTGCAATATTAGTTTTATGATTATTTTTTCTACTCGTTTCAGTTTATTTGCAATTTGGATGAGAAGAAACTAGTAAGGACATGTTTTAATTTATTTTACAGCTGAACATTACATTTAAACCTCTCAGTAAAAATACAAAAGGCTGTTGAAGCATTTTATTTTGATAAATTACCTGAAACATGACACATATATCTCGCCAATGAATGAACTTTCAAACATGAACAGCTTGACCTCATTTTTGAATTGGAAATATTTTTGAACTTGCTCATTATGTTTTATTGGCTTGGTTTGTTTTCATTTTTTGTTTGTTTTATTGCTCAGCAAAATGTGAACCACAACCATTTCCGCTACAGCTACAGTCAGAAGTGGGCGTGTCACAAGGAAAGGCGATTCTAAAGCGACACACCTGATTTGACGGACTTTGTTAAAGGGACACACCTGACTGGACAAGCAAAAAAAGAGGCGTTACTGTACGGCACAACTTTTTCTGGAGAACCCTACTTGGGTCACATTTCTCCTGGTTAACCTTAGTGTTGGGGTCAGGGTCAGGCTGTAAAGAGATCAAGCAGGATCTAAGGATACCGTCATGCAGGCCTCGTAGCCCACAGTGTTTGTGCTTTTTGACACGCCCACTCTTGTGACACGCCCACTTTGATTCCGCAGATAACCCCTTCTCAGCGTTTGACTCATGGGAGTAATTTCCTATGAAACAGAAACAGAAACGGAAACAGAAACCGAAAGTCACAACTACGGTTCTATGAATCCCGGATGACGGTGCTTCAAGCACAGAATCTTACCTTGGGTTTAAATAACAAGCTTGTTATTATTAGTCTCTGTAGAACGAGCTGCTGTTCATAATGTTAGAAGGTGTATAAAGTACTTGAAACAAATAAAGTAAAAGTAAAAAAAAAAAAAAAATACATTAACCGAAATGATTTTGGTGAAGATGAATTTCACTGATAAGAAAAATATTTATATAAAAGTCAAAACTCACAATAAATGGGAAAGCAGAAGTACTTTTACGCACACTCAAATAAATAACGTGATGAATTTACTTAACCAAACTCCACTAAACTGAGTCGAGTAAACAGCTCTACATTTGTCCTGATGCATCTCCGTAGTCCAGGTAAAAAATCAAAAGAAAAAAAATTGTATAGGTCTTCTGTAATGAAACGTTTCGTCTCTCCTCCAAATCTGAGAGTTTCAGGCAAAATTCAGGCTTTTAAGCACTGCCTCCATGTGACTATACTCACGGTTCATACGGTTATTCAGTATGTTGCGGGTGTTTCGGAGAAACTGAGACGTTTATTTTCCAAACATGATGTCCCAGTAGCTTTCAAACCCCAAAACACATTACGGCAAAGGCTGGTTCACCCCAAAGATCCGGTGCCCCGGCACAAACAGAGCAATGTTGTATATGCTGTTAAGTGCCAGGAGGACTGCGACCAGTTATACATCGGGGAAACAAAGCAGCCACTGTTCAAAAGAATGTCCCAACACAGACGAGCTGCATCTAATGGCCAGAACTCTGCAGTTTTCACTCATTTACAGGCCAGCGGTCACTCTTTCAGAGATGAGGATGTTCTCATTCTTGATAGAGAGGAACGGTGGTTTGAGAGAGGAGTAAAAGAAGCCATTTTTGTGAAGAAAGACCGTCCATCATTAAACAGAGGTGGAGGCCTCCGTTTTCAGTTGTCCCCCTCCCACAGTGCGGCCATTGCCAGTATCACTCCACCCCTGTTAACAATAAGTGTTAATTAGGTGTCAACGATAGCCATGTGATGTGAGTATCAGTCACACAGAGGCAGGGCTTAAAAGCCTGAATTTTGCCTGAAACTCTCAGACTGAAGAAGTCTCTTGGAGAGATGAAACGTTTCATTAGAGAAGAAYCCGTCCAGAAGACCTATACAATTTTTTTCTTTTTGAGCTTTACATTTATTCAGCCATAGTGGATCTAGTGGACACAACTTGGTTACAAGTATGCTGGGATGGGCGCTGTCATCTGTTTGTAACCAAACAATCTCCAGTGTGGAACTTGCTCAAAATTATAACCACACGTAGTTTTAAACTGATGATGCCAAAATAAAACTACATGTAAAATGAAACAGTTGTTTATGATTTATTTGTTGAAACGTTTTGATGTTGAGTTTTAAACAGCCTGGAGTCACTGCTTCTCCTAAAAAAAGAAAAAAAAAGTGTAACAGTTTTAAATCTAATCCATCTAATGGGAGTTCAGCAACCAATGATCAAGAACATTTGTTGGATATAAGTAAAATACTGCTGGATATTAATTTTTAGAAGATMAGTTTATTTATAGACAGGAAAGAGACTAATGTGTGATGAGAATGACAGGGAGAGTTATCAAGGCCTCACCCTCCTGTTTGGAAAACATTTTTAAGGTGAGCGCCTTTCTATGCAAACAGTGTTTCATCTCAACTCTCTCAATTCAATCTGCCATCTCAGGAAAATATATTACTCAGTTAAGTTAAGAACAAAACTGACAGTGACACTTTGATGATACAGTAGTGTGCATTGCCAATGCAATGCACACTATTGTTTTCCTGTTTCTCTTTATTATTCAACTTATTCCGTCTTCTTCCACGTCGCCACGCTACATCTCCTGCATACTTTGTCCTACAGCTGCCATTGTAATTTCTGTCTGTAAAGGTCCTGTGCCAAATGATTGCTTTGTCTTCTGGTGCCTGTACAACTTGTAGTTTTTGAAATATTAATGTTTAAACTTTATTCCAAAATTCATATAATGAGAGTCAATGGGGCCTTGTAATGGTACAATACTGCCCCATGCTGGACTCAACTTGGTACTGCTCCATACTTTAATAATATTTCATCTCAAATGTTCAGTGTTTATTATACTAATATGTTTGTATTTTGATGTTTTACTATAATATTGTCTTAATACTGCTCTATTGTTGTAATATTATGCAGTTTAGTGTCAATAATTGTATTGGCAATGTGGCCTCTTTCTGCACACATACAAACCAACCCCTGCCACCACCTTCTGCCACAACTCCACTGGTCTAATGGTCTATGTCATGGACTTTCATGTGGGAGATCAGGGTTCAAAACCCAGTTAATACAACTTTAAGAAAAAATCTCTTCAAACTTCATATTGTCACACAATTACCTTAGTTCTAAACACTTGCTGACGTGACAGGCACAAGCTAGTATAGAAAACACAGTTGAACTTGGTCAAAGTTCATTCTGCAAGTCCAGTGCTGCTGCAATGCCATGCTACGTGGCAATGCACACTTGTTTTTACATCGTAAAAACCCATGTACAGTTGTTTTTTGTATTTTGCATTACGATTATTAAAGATGTTCATGAGTGTAAAAATGTGTTTTTCTGATTAGTTTTCTTGTTCAGGTTAGTTAGTTGTTCAAGTTTAAGTTTGTGTTATTGGTCAAAAATTGACACCATGAGTGAGAGGTACTTCCTGGTGTGTGAAGGTCGACCCTGTGCTGTTTGCTGACCACTTGGAGAGTTGATTTCAACTTTGAGCAAGAATACAATCTGCACTGTTGCCTTCAGTGTGAAACTTACATTGACCATGAATGTTAGGCTACTAAATTCAGACTGCGTTGAAAATCAAAATAATAAATATTAGCACATTAAGCTAAGAAAATAACACAATTTTAGTGTTAAAAATGCACTTTAATGCATCATAAAATGACCTGGTTACTCTTTGAAGTGTCACTCTATATACATTTTATCAACTATAAAATATTAACACTTAAATGTGTAAATAATACTCTTTAGAGAGTAATTTACACTGCTGTGTTAATTCCAAATAACACTATCTGTGTTAAAAAAAGTTACTCAATTTAGAATGAATTTAACGTTGGATTTTCAACTCTTGTGAGAGTAAATTTAACACCAATTCTGATTGGGACCAAATACACTGAAACAGTGTCAAATTTAACTCTATTAGTGTTGATTTAACACTGTAAATGATCTTAACCATTCTGGTTACTCCTCAGGAGAAACTCTTCTTCAGTTCTGCCTCCGTTCATTTTGTCAAAACCGTCCCCAAACCATAAAGCTTTCTTTTGACCTTAACTGACCAAAATGAACCCTAATCTGTTTGGGTACAGATCTCTTTTATTAAATGAGTTACTACATCTGATTTCCCTCTGGGATCAATAAAGTATTTTTGAACTGAATTGAAATCACATTTATTCTATTATATCTGCACGTGCAGACATTTCCAAGACAAAAAAAGGTTTTTATATCTTCTGCTCTACTCGTCCCAGATAAATGCAAATGGTGCCACATTTTATTGTGTTTTTGTGACCAAAAATGTTTTCTAAACCAAAAATGGTTTACCCTTTGTTTTTGTTTTTTTGTGTGTGYGCGTGTTTGGATTAACAAAAACAAGAATGATCAAGTTGTGTTTTATTAAGCACTGCAAGTTTTTTATTTTCTATTTTGTTCATGTCTGGTTAGAAAACAAAGTTCAACAAAAACACATATTTCCTCTTGTACACACAGGAGCAAAATTCAAAACACGATTTCTTTTTCAGACTAGTCACACTCCTAAAACACTTAAAAAAATTAAATAGACCAATAATTTTCAAATTTCAGATAGTTATTTTTATTTGACAAATAATTCATGGGGGCATTAAGCGTCAAATAAATCGTGTTTACAAAAAAGGCAGACATATAGGTGTAAAAATACACTTATTTTGCTGCATCGTAGCAAAACCGTCCATTAAAACATATAACACAGTAATCCACTAATTTTGAGTCAATAAATGAGCTGATATAACAGGAGGGATCTGTGGTGGGCTTTATAATAAATCACCAGAAGTTAAATTTACACACCTTGAAAAGGAGCAAGTAATCTTCTGAGCCTAAGTTTAAAGCAAACTCATATGTTGTTTTCATTAAAGTCCATATTTAAAACTTTTAAAGCTCAGATACAGAATCTTAGTGTTATTGTGCCCTCTGTTTCCTCTGTCTGCTGTTTAAGTAAACACACGATGCAAATGCCAGAGCGGCTATCTCCCACATCAGCTTTTCCTCCTCTCTTCTTTTTCTCTCTCTTTCTTCCCAGCAGACTTTTGCCAACCATCCAGCAACAGCTACAACACTGGCTGCAGCTGCAAAGGCAGTCGCTAATGGACCGTGGTCATTCACCCAAACATACAACATAACCGGCACAAGAGACGCTGCCACCAAGAAAACGTTTTTTYTCTCTTCCTCCCTTCTTTTTCTCTCCTCTTCCTCCTGGAAGAGACTTGTCACACTTCCAGCTCCAATGATGCCTCCAACGCAGGCCACAGCAGCGTTGGCAGTCCCTGACAGACCAGCAGCACCTGCAGGAAAAACGCCACAATCAACAGGTTTGACCAAGGTGGACAATACAACAAGAGTTCAATTAAAATACCTGCCGACTGCAGAATAGACACCAGACTTCCTGCAGCCACTCCTCCTCCRTTAGCCGTGGCAGCAGCAGACATCATGCTGGCAGCGTAGGACCCAGCAGTGATCCCAGCTGAGGTGAAACCGACAGCTCCGAGCAACCAAGGAGCAGCCATCACCGCCCCCACTCCTCCTATGACTGATAAGATAAGATAAGATAAGATAAGATAAGATAAGATAAGATAAGATAAGATAAGATAAGATAAGACAAGATAAGCCTTTATTATCATTGCACAGAGCACAATGAAATTACAGTTCAGAACATCCATTCACAAGAAGACAGAACATCAACATGTTTCTGTTATTTGATTTATTTTTGTTTACATTCTGTTTCAGTTTCTCTTACATATTATTCTTTAACTTCGTCCCAAGTTTTACATGTGGTAAAAAATGAAAAGTTTCCTTGAATCCTTCATTTCTTTTTAAAAACACTTCATCCAATTAGCAGAACATTCCAGGGGCCTCAGTATGCAGGAAGAGAGATGTGATCTAATAATATCTAATAAATTTGATAAATGTTTTAAATTATTATAAAATCAAATCTGTTTAATTTAATTATTTCTGAATAGTGAGTAAAAGTTTAAAAAAATTCTAAAAGTTGATGTCTACACATTTTGTAGCAGTTTGTGGGTTTACAAGATGCGGTCCCTGAGCCATGGCATGGAAAAGTTTGGGAATCCCTGGCCTTTACAGCTACAAAAAAAACCAAACCCTAATCCTACAGTTTAGGCTGGATCTGGGTGTTTTTGATCAAACTTATAAGTGTTTGCAAACCTGCTGGATATGTTTAACCATTATGGTCAGTTAAAATATCAAATAAGTGAGCTCATGCTATGTTTGCATCTAAAGCAGACAAATGTGTTTAGTATCTTTGCAAAAAAAAGTCTGCAGCTGACTTTCTGATATTTGAAAAAGAATCTGAAATACCTGCTCCTCCTGAAACGGCAAGAGTTCTTCCTGCAGGAAAACAACAAAAACAGCTGATAAACACAGCAGGAAGCAGCAAAAACTCACCTCCATCGCAACAATATCAAATGGTGCAAACTTAAGCAGCTTCGGAGCAGGTTGGGTTTCAAGATCAACATGAGAAAAAGCAGCTGACAGACCATTAAAAGGTGTTGTGTTATGTTTTCTTTCCTCCTGTTTCCCATCAGAGTTAAAAAGTCTCAAATTCAACTGAGAAGCATCTTTCTGAAAATTGTTTAAACAGTACAAAACAGAAATTTATCTTTGTGAATTTCTAAACAATAAAATCAATAACTATATATA
>NW_013952404.1:4193147-4195309 GCF_001266775.1 Austrofundulus limnaeus | reverse complement strand
AAAAAAAAATAAAGTCTAATAAAAGACATAACATTTTAGTGTGTGGATGGCAAGGTAATGCTGAACTTCCGTTAAGTAAAACATTGTTTTAATGAAAAGACCAGCAAAAACTGAATCTGATGGGATAAAAATAAAACTTGATCATGCCCCAGATCAGTGTCTGGTGCACATAAGCAAACAGTTGTCAGATTGTCAGTTGTTTGTCACTATTGTCACAAACATGGCGGCTGCTCCTAGCAGGTTTAATAAAAAGAACATAAATACAAATTCAGAATGTGCAGTATTTTTTTTTACTCACCCAAACCCCTAACTCCATCCATGGCTCATGTTGTGTTGTTGTTCGGTCAGGGTTGTCAGACAGGGAATGACGAAATATCTTACTGAGCCTTTAAAATATTTACATTTTGACATATATTGCGCGTGCTAACAGAGCWTGCACATTTCAAAAAAGAAAGTTAACTCAAATGCTAAAATAATCGTGTATTTGTTTTTTAAACTTTTTATTGTATAACTAAATAGAGGCTGGAAATATCGTATATTCATTGCATATATGGCAACCCCGTTGCTGTGAGAGTCACGTGGCCTGGCGCATGCGCAGCTCGTTGATGGTGAGACCGTCGCATCGTCGGTTTGTTGTAGCTTAGTTTGGCAGATAGAGCCGAATGCCAGTTCTAATTTAAGCTGCGTGTCGCAGTTTGGGAACAGGAGCCTGATGTCGGTGGCGAACGCGAAACACACGGTTCTGAACCCGGTAAGAACGGGTTTATTTATCCGCTCCCACCGTCCAGTTTTACCAAACCTCTGTGGCGCAGACTATGTTTTCAGCGGGTTTTATGTTTATCTGCAACATGAGCTAAACGTAAAGCCTTCAGAGCCAGCTGAGGATTATTTTTAGCCTTGATAATTTTATCCACCTCCAGAAAGCTTTGACATACTCTCTCCCTCTCTGTCACTCACTCAGGTGACCCCGTACACTGGACCCATACCTGGAGGCCTGCACCCGGGGGAGATCATCATCATCCAGGGGACTGTGCCCCCAGATGCTGATAGGTGGAGAACTTATAAAATAAGTCACAATACAGTTTATTTATTTATATATATATTTAAATTAAGAGCACATTTATAACATTTAATCCTGGTCCTAGAGAGCTGCTAATATTCTGCATGTTTTAGAGGTTTCCCTGCTCCAACACACCTGAGTGAATGGGTGATTACCAAACACTGAGTCAGGTGTGTTGAGTCAGAGAAACAAGTGAAACATGCATGACGTGTTACAAGCTGTAGCTGCAGCTGCTACAGGACACCACCCTACAAAACTAACACCACTTTATTTTTTCAAGTTCAAGTAGTTTTGTTGTCAATATGTGCAAAACATACAGAGAATTAAAATAGCCTTACTCTGTCAGAGTGCATATGTTCTTGCAAAATTTCCAGTGCTGTATCTAGGGATGTGGATAAACTTTTAATCCTACACCARTATTAAACCTGACAGCGGATTCCAAAAGAACATTTCAAACCATACAAAATACAAAATAACACCAAAATCATGTGAKTATCTGAAGAAGAGGGAAGTTATTGATGTTTGTTTAGGTGAAATCAGCTCGTTTTCTTGCTGCAGTTCACAGCAGAACCAATGGTGTCTTTGTGACCATTTCACCTCGCTGTTTTCTATTTTTGCTCATAACTTCCTCAGTGTTCAAGATATCGCCATGAAATTTTAGGAAAAGATTCACATTCTGGTTTTGTAGGAAGCATCTTGTATCTTAAAAACTAATAAAACTTAATAATAGCCAATTCAAAAGTAGCAGAAAAGGTATAAAATAACATTACAAGGCAAACTGTAGCATCAAATCAACTTAATGTGTCTTAGAAAGTAAGGAAATTAAAACAATTTAAAAACCATGTGGACATTTGTTTTGTAAACAAAGCTCCTCGACCAATGACGGCGTGTTAAATGTGTCAGGTGACGAAGACGAGCGTCAAAACACTTTGCAACAAGCGCTGTTCCGGATAAAAAAAAAAAATTTCGACGTTTCAAATCATTATCAAATTTGGAAGAAGGGCAGATAAAATAATGTTCTTCATGGCAGCTTACAGTGGGGAGATCAAGTATTTGATACACTGTTGATTTTTCAGGTTTTCCCACTTGCAAAGCTTGTAGA
>NW_013952404.1:4191612-4192974 GCF_001266775.1 Austrofundulus limnaeus | reverse complement strand
TTATCAAATTTGGAACAAGGGCAGATAAATAATGTTCTTCATGACAGCTTATCTCTTTAAGGGTCACTAGAAAAATTCATGATTTACTGTCTTCAAAATGCATAAACAAAAATTAAAAACTGGAAGACGAGGCTGTAGCTAACTACCTGACGGCAGCCCGATTTGTTGAAATTCGTAGAAATAACGAAGCAGGAGGAAATTACAAGCAAACGCACCGAGCAGCCTCGCAAAATCTGGTCACAGCAGTTTGGGAAGAAAATGGCAGCAGCTGCTGACGAAATGTCAACATCCCTACTGTATCGAACGGAGGAGGGTTAGTGTGCTCGAGTGGTGTGCGTTGCGTGTTTTTGCTGGTTTCCTAAAATTTATTGCATCTTTTACATGTTTTATGAAACTAATATATAGCCCTAATTCTATATTTTTAATATCTGTTTCATTYGATATCTTTTTAAAACGTTTTAACAACCATGCTCATTGTTTGCATTGAAAAGTTTTTTTCCCAGGCCACCTTATAAAAAGTGGGCGTGTTTAGTAGTGGACAAGGGGCGTGGTTTGTAGTGTCCAGGTTGCAGCTGGATATTATTGGAAATAATAATAAATGGTGGAGTTCGGGAATTTATCACAAACCAAATATTTTGCTTTTTAATGTAGGTTTAGCATCATAGCTGCTAAAACTTATGCTGCAATGAGAATCAAATGCAATTAAAAGTACTGATACTAGACCTAAACCCAAATTATTAATGTTTTTTTAGTTACTAGTAATGATTTAATAACACTAAATTTTATGAAGTTTTGAAGGCTTTTTTGTTTTTGTCTGTGTGTATACTTTGGCAAAGAATCAGGTGAGCTAGTGGACAGATTTTAATCAAACTCAAAGCAATCGTTAGATGAACATCTATAATTTATTAAATTTTGAACTCACTTTAAGTTGGCTGCTGTGGCAAATCAAAATTAGTCAACACAAAAATGACGATAATTTTTCCTTTCTCAGCTTGAGATAAACTTTGCTAAAACCTCTGGCATGAAAGGTTGTGGGTTGCTTGGACTTTATTTTTGAATCTGACCATTTTGAGTGAAAAATTTGATCTTTTGCAACTCATACTGATTACATTACATAGGTTTTATCAAACAGAATATCAGCATCTGCAATAATTTTGATTCAAAAGTTACTTCAACATTTAGCAACTTGAATAACAATTGAAACATTTTGTTGCTTTGTGGCAACATTTCTCTTTATGGACATTTAGGAACTTGTGTTTTGTCCCACGTAGTCCTTCACGCTTTGATCATTTTGCATGCCATTGTAAGAAAATTCGTATTCAATAAACTGAAGTCGATATTAAAAACACCGTTGTTAAATAA
>NW_013952404.1:4155581-4191602 GCF_001266775.1 Austrofundulus limnaeus | reverse complement strand
ATATATATATATATATATATACACACACACACACACACAAAAAATACAAATATATAATATACAAAAATTCTGTGCGTCTCCTGGGGGCTAAGCCCCCCTTGTCCTTAAAACCTAGTGACACCCCTGAGTTCAGTAAGCTTTAATGTATGCATGTGATTCAGTATCAGGGTGTCAGTTTGTTATTGAGCTGTAAGCCCTCCTGTGTTCACCCTCCCTGCAGGTTTCAGGTTGATCTGTCGAGTGGCTGYAGCACCAAACCTCGCTCYGATGTCGCGTTCCACTTCAGCCCCCGCTTCAACGACCCTCCCTGTGTGGTGTGCAACACTCTGCAGCGGGAGAGCTGGGGTCGAGAAGAGACGCTCCACCAGCTGCCCTACAAACGAGGCGCCCCCTTTGAGACCATCATCCTGGTGCACAAAGACTGCTTCAAGGTACACGAGCCCGTCCTCAGCGTCAAGAATCAATGACCTGCTTAATACAACYACAGCTTTTTTCACCTGTAGGTGGCAGTAAACGGAACTCACCTGCTGGACTACAAACACAGAGTTCCTCTGAACAGGGTGGACACGTTTTCCATTTCTGGGAACGTCCAAGTCCACGCTGTTGGCTACATCCCAAACTCAGTAAGTGGATTCCCATTTCACCTGCTGCCCGTTAAAGCTGCACGATCCTGTTATTGTCTGCTAAATATCTCAGGAGGGAGTTGCTGATTCTTAATAAAACTGTCATTACGCAGTCTTAAGACGTATCTACAACTGATTAGCCCAGTTCAAACTAAATGACACGAGCAAACACAAAAAGAATGACATCACTTTTACAGATATTGGCTTAAAATAAAGTGTGGCAGCTGAGAGTCATCTCCAGCTAAGAGTGCTAACATCCTGCAGGAGGTATTTGTGTAAACCTTCGTCATGCAAGCCGGCAGGCAATTATCAGTTCTTAAAAATATTAGTTTTGTTTATTTCACAGAYTTTGGAATGACTTCTGAATCTTTTTTCTTTCTTTCTTCAGGCAATATATTCAGAATCTGGGGACTTGGTGAGTTTTTTTTGTACCATATTTTTAGGAAAGTGTTTTTCTCAGGATGTTCTTGGTGTCATGTGATGCCATATAAACTGGATCACTWATAAATATTTACGGGTTTATGAACCAGAAGCTGATTATTCAACATTCACTTGTCTGTTAAATCACTAAAATCCAGGAACAAAAAACAAAAAAAAAATTTGTCAGTCTCATTATTTATGTCATCTTTATAACTTCCTGCTGAAAATGAAAGTTATACATGCTCTGATAAAACAGATTCAGTGAGGAAACAGAGCAGTGGTGACTGTTGATGTCATTTCAGAGTGTTCCTTACAAAGGCAGTATACTGAAAGGACTGAGCCCAGGACAGCACATCACAATAAAAGGGCAGGTCAGCATGTACCCTCACAGGTAAATAATAAAATCAATACACATGACATCTGGTGCCTTTTTTAACTTTRAGGGGAATTTTATTATCAAATAAGTAATTTAGAATCAGTAAGTTGTTCTAAATGATCTGTTATGTAACATTTCTCTCCTGATGGATGGTAACTGAAAAGTTTCATATGACAATGATGTGAAAACTGTGATCTCAGGCTGTTTTAAACTACCGGTATAGATTTTTTTTTTAAATAAAAAGTGCTTTTCATTATCCAAAAACCAAATCTTTAACAGTTATGTGGAATCAAAACCTGAGGCTGTTTTTAAATGTATTTATTTTTCASTATTATTTTGTCAGTTTTGTTTTTACTGCTTTTCTGATACTACAAAATGAATGTGGAAAGAAGTTTTCTGGCGCACACAGTAAAGTAGTGCAGGCAAGAACTGTCTTTTTGTTATGAACACGAGAATATCAGTGTAGTTTGTCTGGTTTTGATGTAGAAAGTGAAGTGAGATTTATTTGAGCTATGTTTTAATATAATTTATCTCATCTGCACTGAGGTATTCAATGAGATTACAAGGAATATTTTGTGTTTTTAGGAAGTTTGATATAAAAAGGGACTGAATAGTTGACAAGATTTTAAAAATCTTGAGTCAGCCATGCTTGTGGAAGWTTCAACAGCAGATGCTCGCTGCAGTTCAGTTTTTTTTCCTTTATGCTAGAACACTATTTTTAAGTTTACAAATAAAATACATATTTACTAATTATACAATAATTGTCTTATTGTAGATCAGCTGCGCTGATTTACAAAGCTCGATATCAGCCATAGAAAACCTCATGTCAGTTGACCTGTGGTTGTAATTATATTCTTCTGAATTGGTTCTTGTGGTGCACACTAAATACTTTTCASCWGTGTTCCCTTAAGGACTCTGYAGAATACTGAAATGTTTTTAATCTRYYWTAAATCTGTTTGTTCCAGTTTTACTGTAAACCTCTGCAACAGTAAAACGCAGAACATCGCTCTCCACCTGAACCCTCGAATGAAGTCGGGCGTGTTCATCAGGAACTCGTACCTGGATGAATCCTGGGGCCAAGAGGAGCGGGAACAACCCGTCTTTCCCTTTTCATCAGGGGAATACTTTGAGGTTAGAAAACTTTAAAAGGTTTTATTTGTGTATTCTGGAGTGGTTCAGCATTCCCTCTCCTCTCCTCAGATCCTCCTCCTCATTCAGCCCCACCAGTTCAAGCTGGCTGTGAATGGATCCCACTTGTTTGAGTTCCGGCACCGGGTGCAGGACCTGAGCAGCGTCGACCAGCTGGAGATCATGGGAGACCTGGAGCTCATTGATGTGAAACTGTGGTGACTCTGAGCTCCCAGAAAAACCCAACCTGCTGAATTAGCYTCTTCAGAGTGAGCCAGACGATGGGTGCTGGAGATGTCTGCGCAGACGTCAGGCTTGAGTTTCAGGTCAGGTTAGTATTTCACTGGATTTGAAGCTGATTTAGTGACTGAAGGACTTGAACGATGTGGTTTGTTTTTGTTGCCTGAAGCAAAGGGCAGATGCATGACAGAAAACATCAAACTGTGAGCCTCCATGACTCTTTACACCTACAAGTTTGGTGTCCCTGGGTTGTTTACAACGGTTTATTCGGAGCATCTTTGCTGGCTTACAGTTTTTGTAAATAAAACAATATACAGAGCTGTGCAAAAATCTTGAGCCACCCCATCATTTCTTTATATTATGCTTCCAAGAATTTAGACTTTTATGTAATCTTTTAAAATGGTTTTTATCAACATTTCTGAAGGTCTTTCATTTTTTTTCTTTCAGCTTTGGTTGCTTTACTTGTTTGATAACCAATACAAACGGGTACTGGGCTCAATCCCCAGTTTAGACCTGGGGTCTTCTGTGTGGAGTTTACATGTTCTCCTTGTGCTTGTGTGGGTTTTCTCCGGGTACTCCGGTTTCCCCCACACCTCAAAAACACGTACAATAGGTTGGCTTCAGGCCTCCCTTGAAAAAGAGATCTGTGATCTCAATAAATAACGTTAAAATAAAATAAAATAAAAACTCAAGGGATGAACCTGGTGTTGTTAACACATCACTGTTTGTTCTAACTTCTGTAGATGAATCTGTGGGAAAAAAATACTATAATTTGACACAAAATGGTACTTTTAGCACACAGTGATTACCCAAAAAACTAGAAACTGAAAACTTGTCCTCCAGCAGCAGATCAAATGAAGGGTGATGCAGTTTTAATGTCCTGCATCAAATGTTGAAATCATTTCTCCCAATTTTGAACAAAAAGTTCAGAAAATGTGTTTTTAAAAAAAGCAACCAAAGTCCAAAAAGGTACTTTGAAAGACCTAAAAAAGATTACACAGAAGTCCAACTTTTAGAAGCATAAAATAAAAAAATTATTTGCACATTATTGTACAGGTATTTAATCACTTATTGGCTACACTTGTATGTTAATTATAAGTGAGTCAGTAATTAAGTATCATTGGATGAAAGTCCAATATGAAATGTTTGTATAGTAGAGTTTAAATTTTTTTGCATCATAAACATAATTTGTWCTAATTTTTCCTGAAATTTAATTTTGAAATGTTCACATCTAGTTTTTTATTTGTAAGTTTCTCATGTAAAGTTGCAGCAAAGATCAAGTACAATAATATTCCAGGACAATTACATACCATAATACAACATTTCCAGACGTTCTATGTAGACATTTCTCATCTCATTGGTTTCCTAGACTGAGGCAGGGATGGTTAAAATCAAAAAAATAATTCTGGGCTCTGTATTAGATAAGATATAATAAATGTTACTATATCCACTGAAAAGTTTTGTATCCAACTTATGACTTTAGTTCTGCATTGCAGCACAAACATCCTTTTATATAAGGGTTAGATTTTCACTGAGTCTTTTTACGAAACTACTCTGAATTATAGAAAAACAAATTAAGTCTTGATTTAAACAAATGGCTCCGCTGCCTGCAGTAATTCATCTCAACCACAAGATGGCAGAAGAATAAATAACCTGAGGCACCTCCACATGACAGAAATAACTAGAAACTCTGCTGCTTTTAGCACATCTCTCAAAACTTCAGGGCTTTCAGGACAGTGTTTTGTTTGTGCATCCAGAAATCTTCATTAGGCAGGATTGTTTTCAATCTGTTACCAAAGGCAGTGGTCACAAGATAAACTTTAAAGGAAACATAGTCTTATGACTCCCCAAATCACACATTAATCCTTCCATAGAAATGCACTGAAATCGGATAAAAAGTTGGTGTTTTATTAATATCCACAGGAAATATAATTTGTAGGTGTTGTAATAACCATGATACAACAAAAGTCTTTGATTTCTCCTTTACATAGAAAAAAGCAGGATGATATGCATGATGCAGGACATGAATCATTGCACTGCTGAGAATGTCCAAAAAAAGGCAGAGAGAGAGAGAGCCCAGTCAGAAACAGGCAAGTAACCTTAAAACTTTTTCACCCCACAAAATTCTGTCAAGCCTGCTGCTCATTAACAAAAAATGCAGCCTTTCTGACCTGAAATGGTGACAGTTTATTTCTGGAAATGGCTTACAGACGTGGGCACCTCTTGAAAAAGCAAACTCCATATTGCAATTTCCCAGAGCAAAAAAAAAAAAATTAGTTTTTCCTTGGCGTTAAAAAGAACGCATCTGAGACATAATTCCCAGGAACTGTCTCTCACAGTTCCAGCAACACAATGGTTGACAACAACTTGTCTTGCAGCTGTGACTCAGGGGGAGTCAGCTGACTGAAGAGTTTATAAATCCCACTGTCAGACAGAGCTGAGCTTCACCAGGCCTCTGACTGAGTCTTCGTGTAGTGAGTCTTGGCTGGCCGGGTTGTAGAAACCGGCCTGCACGGCGTGGCTGTGGCCCAGCGGGCTGCTGCAGGGGAGCATACCCGGCGGCGAGGGCACTTCCTCCGGGGTGAGATAGTGGTGGTGAGCCACCTGCTCCTGGAGGGGGTGGCTGTGGTTGAGTGTGTGGCTGTGTCCGTGGACTGGCAGCATGTCMGTGACATCGTGGCAGCTGAGGCTGGGGGTGGACGTCGGCGGGGTGGGCTGGCCGAGCGGGAGCGAGGTGCAGGGTCCGCCCAGGGCGAGGGAGGCCCGGCCGGGTAGAGACGTTCCATTTTCAGGGGAGGCAGTTAGGATGACTGGCTCGCTGCTCTGCTGCTGGAGGAGGGGTGTGGTGGCGGCCTGCAAAACGAATTTGGTGCTCTGAATGCACTGGTCTTGGTCACACTGAGAAAAAAAAAAACACCAAAAGCAGGACAAAGAACAGTATGTGAAAAGCAAAGAGAAATAAAGTGCCAGAGGGGAAGGAAGGAAATGAAAGAGAGGGCAGCAGTGAGGACAGAGGAGGGGCAGGTGATTGGATAAGAGGGAGAAAAAGAGAAATAGATGTTAGTACCCTTGTTAGAATACAAAAAGAACCCACACCAGCTTGTGTCTTTGCTGCAGTAAAGATTGAGCTGAAGTCAACAGAGCTGAAAACACAAAGCTAGTGAAGTCTGGCTTCATGGCCTGTTGATCTCTATTGCATTGCCTTAGAATAGAAATGCATGTGTAACACTGGAGCAGGGTTACAGGGTCACTTTAGCTACAGGAAGGTTCCCTTTATCACCACAAAAATGWCTGAAAGACCAGTTAGAGGAGGAAAGTTTGAATAAGACAGATGATGCCCTCAGTTCAGCCCACAGCATCTCCAAAGTTTGACTGACATCTCACCTCTTCTCCTCATTGTCACTGACCTAAAAAGAGCAGATTACAGATGTGACTTGAAGAGAAGCTAAACTACCTTTAGATACAGGTTATGTGTGAGTGTTTGTGTGTGATATATATATAATCTCCCTTCATATCAGCTGCTCTTATCACCTTTACGACGAGACCAACATGACACAGAAGCCTCGGACACTGCCACGTTTACAAAAAGCACCAACTAGACAGTAAAAGCATATCACTCGCTTTCTTTCTACATCCTGGAGCTCTTGTTTTTTAATAAACAACTAAACTGACTCAGAAACTGCAGAAAATCACAAGGATTAAAAAAAAAATCAAGTAGCAAGTGAAGCTGAACGGTTAGATGTGATTAGCACTCATCACTGTGTGACGAGTGCTCAGGAGTTCTGATTTGTGTCAAGGTCAGGGCAAAAACAATATTATCTTATTTATGTTTAAACAAGGCTTAAGACGAGCTAAAGCTAACAACTCAACAGAACAGTGTTATTCCTGACAACATAAACCAGACAGGGACTTCAGAAGTCTGATATATATATATTTTTTGGTAAAGAAAATGAAATCCAACCGTCATGTAGCTAAAATAAGTAAGAGTGGGCAGCAAACCTGACTGGGTTGTGGACGTGTAATCATCAATAAGGAAACTGGTTGYCCCCTGGGGTTGAGAGGAAGGAAGTAAATGGCCAATCTAGAAATATTTACAGGTTGAACTGGTTGTGTTCAACAAAAACAAACATCTGCCTGTAACTCAGAGCATTGTTGAATTACTTAGATTTTTACATCAAACTGGAGGTAAGGCCATACAGAAACGTGCTCACCCCACCCCACCATCGAACCAAATCCAAAACGGAGGGGTTTGTTATCAAGGTGTAACGTGACTTCGTGTCACACACTGTTACCATGGCAACAGCTCAAAAAAGGGGCTGCGAGCTGTGATTTTTTCACCCCCAAGCTGCATCACAGACAAAAACACATCACAAGGAATCAGATTTTTTTGTTCATCGCCCAACAACAAACGTAAATGTCTGAGCGTTTGCCAGCTCGATGCTAAAAATGGGAGGCTTTATGTGCGACAACTCAATGTAACTGCAGATACAAACGTGTGTTTACTTGGGCCGACGTGCCTCCTTATGTAACAGAGGGTGCAAAACAATCTCTTCATATTTATGTGAATAATGTTAAAGCAAATATCTTTTTCCTCTACATCAGACAAGAATGATCCAAGTCCTCCACTTCAGACTGGRTCTGATCACCTGATAATCTCTCCATGGCGTTGGAGTAATCCTGATGTCTTACTAACAAATTATACCCTACGTTTAACAAAAAATACTAAACATACAGCTGACACTGTCTGCAGATCARCAGCCAGAACAACTTTAGCCGTAAATCACAGCAGCTACCACAAACAAGTGGCAATAATTACTGATCGTGCTAATGTAGGAAAACACTGATGTGGTTTACAGGTTGATTTAGGACTTTGACAGGTTGCATTCATGTTTGACATTTACGTTAGAACAAGGAGAATGAGGTCAAGTTTGGGTGCAAACTAGACGGAGGCAGAGGGCATCAGGGAAATATGTGCAGCAGTAAATCTGGCATGTACAGTGTGTAAACACTGAACAACAAAAGGTTGGTCACATTTATTCAAACGCCACAGGAACACTGAGGTCAACATGATGCTATATTATTCTAGACTGAAAGAGACAGCTTGACACCAAAGAATAATACTGTTTACTTATTGGTTTTCTCTCTGATTACAAATCTGAATATAAATGAGCCCTCATTTCTACTCAGTCTTACTTARGCCTGCTGTAATATGAAGATTATCAGCATGATGCCAAAACAAACAAAAGCCTTTCATATTTCAGATTCTTATTAGAAGAAAACTTCAAGTAAATAAAAATCACAACTCTGACACTGCATTTGTTGACCTAATTTAAAAGGCAACACTGAGCGGCTCACAGCAGCTGAAATCTTAGCTCTTTTTGCCAGTCAGATCCATTTATATCAGTTTAAATCCAGTGAGAAACACTAACAGGTTTTACTTTCCAACGTGGATGTGTRGGGTTTGTTATTCAGTGGGATTATGTGAAATAGAAAATGTAAAAGTGAGGAATTACAAAAAATAAAAAGTTTAACCTCATTTGAGTTTAGGGCTCCAGGCTAAGACCAATTTAACTCTGCAGAAATATTTACTGTTGCTTTGATCTCTAATCCAACAATCATAAACAACCACACATCACGTTTATAGAGTCAATCCCTCAAACTGACTTGATCAACTTTTGTGTTCCTGTATGTGAACTCAACRACTTTCAGAAAATTCAACCTTTCTTCATATCTGCATTTTCACTTAGAAAGAAATTGTACCAGAAAGTGTTTTTACACTATTATTTTAACAGAGTACACACAACAAGTTTTCTTACTGTGTTTCACAAATATCTGCCTGGATTCTTGTTTTTGAAGCAACAATAGTTTAACTGGGGTAGTTATATAAGGCAGTGTTGGCAGTGATCATTTCAAAATGTGTTTTCAAAACCAGAAAAGTGATTTCTCCTCCTCAGCTGCAGCCACAGTGAGCTTTTGGATAAAAAGCTGATGGTGACAAACCTAAAACTCTTCAACAATTTACTTCATTTTCTGTGCTCTTGAGTGGAAAATTACTGACTGAAAACTGACGGTTTCAGGCAAGACCGGAAAACGATGCCCTCGCTCCTCGCCTGTTATAKTTGTGACAAAGTAAACAAACCGTATAAACAGCTTCACTAATATTAAAAGCTCAAGTCTGTATTTTTTACTTTTACAAACTCTTAAATCTTAAAGAAGTGAGTGGAGTTTCAGGGTCTTACCATGTGGCTTTGCTGGGACTGGGTGGCGCCATACATGGTCATGCCGTTGGTCGGCTGTGCCAGCTGTGGAGCATCTGATTCCACAAAACCTCGTCTGTCAATGAGACTTGAGAAGAAAAAAGTAAAATGAACAAAGGTTTTATTAACAGATATTTTACAGCAAATGTTGTGACTTATAAATCTAAAATAAAATCTTCCAAAACGTGGATTTTGACAGTAAACCACAAACAAATGCATCCATAGGACTAATGGTAGGCAGATTATAATATTTTTTGTAAGTACTTTGATGCACAAAGCTGTATACAAACCCTATTTTTCAAGTTTTGACCATGAGGGCGATAAAGCAAGCGCAGACTCTGCCCGCACAAAGCCATAAAATCAGAACTGGATGATAAATCACGGCGGTCCTGCAGCAGAGCAGCAGTGTGAATTATTGTTTCTGTCCCATTGTTAATGCTGCAGAGGCCTGACGCAGCTGCTTGGACAACAACCTGCTGAACTCTGCTATGCATGTGCACATGTTAGAGCTAATGGGCTACATGCAGCCACCAAGACCATTTATCAGCCAGAGAGAGGCTGATCAGATACAGAGCCATAATCTGCCACACATGCACAGAGTCAGCTGAAGTGTTAAACAGCATAAACAGGGTAATCATTTAACAGAAAGTGTGTTGACAGTGAGCTCCAGTGGGACTGAGCTGTACGGGTTTCTTAACGATAAACTCCACAAGTCTAGATCCTGTGTTGCTGGTAATGAACAGAAACTCTGCAGACCGTTTGGAGGAAACCGGCATTCAAACATGCATTTGATGCATTAAAAATATTAGTCAAAGTCTCAAAAGGCCTGTGTGGGTGTGTGTGTTTGTGTTGCTTGCTTGGCCTATAGGTGAAGTGAAACATTCCTTCATTATTGCCGGATCCAGCTGTGCGATGCCTGTGGCTGCAAACACAAACACAGATGCCCAGATGGCAGCCACCTGTGCACCGAACGCTCTCCTCACCACCCACTGAAATCATTACCAGAGATTTATTGCATATGAAGGCCAAAGCACAGAACAGCCAAATGGCCTAATAAGAAAGTTACTAAAAGCCTTCAACGTAGCTTTTGTCACGCTTTGCATAAATGTGTGGGCACCTTTAGTGTTCCTTAAGAGTGTATGAGAGCACGTTTGATTACATTTACTTTACAGTTAAAGGGCAAAAGTGCTGAGAGCTTTAAAAGTTAAGAAAAAGCTYAAGTCGAGTGTCTCAGGAGTGAGTACAGTGGCCAGGAAAGAGGAAAACCAACAAGAATTAGTTACACAGGATTGTTGGGTAAAAGGCTGAAGTGATATAATACATAATATATACAGTCACATGAAGAGGAGAATGTAGATGTGACCGYTGGCCTGTGTATGAGCAGAAAAAAGGATGAAATGTAATATCTAACCAACTTTGATGTTGGGTTCAGTTAAAAACAGGCTTGTAATTCTTCACACTACTGCAGTGTCTCAGCTATGTTTAGAAAAAAGGCTGCAGGCAGGCTCATTTCAAAGAAGTTCCTCACATCAAACAGAGACTTAACTGTTTTGGCCTTTAGAGAAAACAGCAATTACAATTAGAAGGAGAATAAAAAGATGAACGACGGTATTTCAGTGAAGGTGGAAAGGGAAGAGAAATGATGGGGCTGTGCAAAAGTTTCAAGCGACAGCTTTCTATTTCGTGTTTTCTTTAAAGAAAAAGACAAAAAATGAATGTATTCTCAGTTTCTACATGCTGATGTTTTTTTTCCTTTGGACCATTGTATATGTATCATACATGCAACCAATCAGGCATCAGAAAATATATWAATAACCACATAAAAACACCTCGACACACTCGTCATACCTTGGTGGCAGGGGTCCACAAAGTGCTGCACAGCAGTTGGTGAACATATTCCCATAGCTGTAAGGGTTATAGTTGTCTTTCCCTCTTTTAGAAGACCACGAACCTTTAATCTGAAAAGGATGACAACTTTAGTTACAAGCTGGAGTGATRCGGAGGCCATCCATGGCCAGAATCTTTCTGAGCACTCAGCCTTTGAATAATAGCCACATTTCTGCTAATTATAAGAGATTTGTTTAATTTATTTCTAATTCTTTTGTCATAAAAAAGATGGTATGTGTCACGCTCTTATTTTTCAAAAGTGTTTAATCAGATTTCTATTTTTTTCTTTTGACAGAGAAATTATTGTTGTGACTTTGTAAATCACTGTACATGAATGACAAGGATGAAAAATGTAAAGATGATAAATGTTAAATAAAACAAAAATTTTGAGTGAAACAACTGGAGTGAACATTGTGTGTGTGGAAAAAGACGTAAACCTCTAAAATATCCAGAAACATCTACACGTTAAACCAACTAAACTTGGCCTCTGTAGACGTCTTAACCTGGTTGCTGATGCTAAAGTGACGTCAGTATAATTAAGAATAAATACGTCTTATGTGGGATTCAAACTTGGAATCTCTGTTCTTTTGTGCATCTCTCATCCTGCTGAGCTAAGCAGCTCCAGCCACAACATGGCACCACTATGACTGCTTACAGAACTGGTCACATGCCTTGAGCTAGCACTGTGATTGGCTAACACACTGCTATCAGTACCACTCTGAGCAGAGGTCCAGTTACTGTATATATAAGATGAATGGAATTAATATATGATTCAGATCTGGCCCGGGGACCGCTTGTTGACAACCAATGAGCTAACGTGTTAGTAGCCTACACGGTTTTGATCCATGACTCTGGTGTTATTAGCAACATGCGCTAACGAACTGGCCGTACTGACATGAATTTTTCTCCAGTCTGGCTGACTTGAACAGAATCCAGAGCTCRCTGTGAGCACATGTTAGGAGTTGGCATCAATGCACTTCTCTTTCCTTATAGAGTCCCATTAAAGGGCTGGGTTTCATTTCATTAAAAAAAAGGTTTTTGTTTTGTCTATTTAAACACATCACATTGAAACAAAGGGCACTGAAATTTAATTTAATTTAAGATATTTTTTAATATACCATAATTCTGGATACTTATAATTATAAGGGCAACATAATACTGTGATTTACAGCTTTACACATTAATGTGTTTTAAAGTCCATCTCTCTCGGCACAGGTAATATGAAGTCAGACGCTTACGTCAGACAGAGGTGGCATTAATTTAGAAAAAAGGCCATAAGGTTTATGGGATATAAAAATTTTATGTAAAAATGAGGCAATGTTGCATATATGTCTATCTTTAATACTTAGCCATGATAAGTTTTCGTACATAAAATCTACATGGGTTCAACAGTTGCATCAAAGTGCTACTCTTACTGAACAGATGACACAAAATAAAAAATTAAATACTCCGTTATTTAAACTTTGTAATACACTTGAACATATCCACTATAAAAAGGACAAAGTGTCTGGTGTAAAGTATTTCATGTTGATACTTACATCTTCATTGGTGGTCTGATTGGAGCCGATCAGGTAGGTATGGAAACCTGAGAGGCCCACTATTGACCAGACAGAGAAGAAACACACCACCACCTCCAGCACAGTAACACCATAAGGTTAAGGAAAAATGTATTTGTATAAACTCAAAGCAACATGAAAGCTTAAGTACAGACACACACAACAGATCCATATAGAGCCAGCACAAACACTAAAAAATGCAGCTGCAGCAGATCGTATACTGACCTACAGCCTGAGGGCTGTCGTCCTTATGCCAATACTTCCCAGTACATTTGGCTGGGACTGCCGAGTCATTTCCTCTCATCCGTATAAAGCTCCAAAAGCGCCAGCACCAGTCAACATGAATGCTTTTACATTTATAGAAACAAACTACAGTGACCCTCAGCACATGTGCAGCACCCCAGGATACAGTTTCCAAAGGAGGGTTTTGTTCTTAAAATGACACAAAAACCCAACTAACTCACTATTTATTGCCTTGAAGATGTGCTTCAACTGCACTTAGAAAAATCAACTAAAGACTCATTTATTTTCACTTTCTTTCACCATATCTTCATTTCAGTGACAATTCATCTCATCATTCGAGTAGGAAGACTCAAGGGTTTTTTTTTCTTTAATAAAGTTTTGCGAGACGCAGGCTWGCCACATATTTCTATAACAGTAAAAGTTGACAGTGACACACACAAACTTTCATTGTGYATCAAGTATCATTAGGAGTGGCTCATTTCTGGCTCTGAATCGGGGTTCAGATGCATGCAGTACTTTTCAAATGAAAGAAGGCATCAAAATATTCTGAAGCACCTGTCTTAATAGACCGCCATAAAAAGTCTGGGAGTATTTTTGGATTCTTTTGATAAAAAAATAATAATTAAAAACAAAAACASTGGCTGAGTTTTCTCTGCCAAACCTTCCAAGAAACAGCCTGCAGAATTTTAATGATGCCAACAGTTTACAGCTAGGAGCTCAGGATGAAGGGCTGGAAAGTAAACTCTGCTGCAGAGACAGAATAAAACATTTAAATTGAGCGTATTTACCCCCRTCTAAAAGTTTGTCTCTGGTGTTGTGACAACTAGCTGCTTTGTAGTATTTTGGTAACAGCTAGAGGCAGTACAAGAATAGAAAACAGGATCATTAGCAAGAGAATTCAAAACTATTACAATAATGTGGTGAAATGAAAATACCAATTAAACACATTTTCACTAACTGGTTTGCAGCTTCTGTGAGTCGTTATTACAAAATGAGGCTGTGGACTGTTTAACATGGTAGTGACAAACAGAGCAGCCTTTTAATAAACTCAACCTAACAAATAAAACAGATGCCACGCTCCTCCCTCAGTGAAAAGGAGATGTTCAGGATTGTATTCTGTGATGTGGCGGTGTTAGCTGATCTGATGTTAAACAGATTATCTGAAGTGCTGGGAGAGCAGAAGCACGCATCAGTCACTTTTCCTGCTTCACTGTGCAGAATGACAGACATGAGCCTTTTTCTAATGCATTTAAAATCTTCTCAACTGAATTACACACTCGGCAGGATCTACAGAACTGCTTCAACATCCCAAACAAACCGTATTTTTATTCCCGCGTTCAAGATTATCTTTAGTGCAAAAAACATCTACAACATACGCAAAATCCACTTTTTTAGCCATTAAATGCTTTTTGTTTTGTGGAAATTTTGACTGTAGTTTCTACCTGTGGTGTGTAGATATCTTTATATTCCGTTAAGAGACAGTGTCAAAACGAGTTGATCTGAGAAACGCCTCAGAAAACTGCTGAGAGGGGCTTGTTGAGTTACAGTAAGGAGGAATACACTCCAAAGCATTGCAGTTCCACTTTATATAGACCCTAACTGAATGATTTAAATGTGGAAAAGAAGGCTTTAAAAGCAGGATATGTCTCCTTTAATTAGAAATATTAGAAAATTCACAATGAAAGTTTATAAATAAAAATACCAAATATAAAAAGAACAACAAAGAGACTATATACGTATAAAAAAAAATCATGATTCTTTAAAGCTTGCATTCAGTATTAATTACCACCAAGTGTTCAARTAAAAGGATATCTTGCAGGACTATATTTAAGTGCGTTGAGGAACCCACTTTGATGTGAGACTGTGAACAGAAAGAGTTTTCATTAGACCTTTGATAGTTTCCATCAATGTGCACACTGTCTAACATATTAGATTTTATTACTTTTTGTACTGAAATGAAAACTGAAAAATACAGATTGTAATAAATACAGTTTAAAAAATGGCTTTTTAATAGTCTTATTGAACCCATTACTGCCCCTACTTCAACACTTTCCCCACAAACTATTATTTAAACATAAAAATGTCGAGCTGAGTGGTCCGCTGCCTGCTCCCAGCTGGAAAGATGGTACCCAGCCAGAACTCTGCAGCGTTTCACACCGCCCACTTACAACCTGCTGGCTTGGAGCACACCAAGAACGCAGCCAGGAGGAGTGTGTGTCTGCAGCACGCCAGAGAAGCTACTTACGTAAAATGATGTGTGTGATAACAAAGGCGAAGATGAAGATTGTGAGGAAGGAGAGCGAGAGGATGAACATGTAGAAGAAACGGTAGTTCCTCCTTCCCACACAGTTCCCCACCCAGGGACAGTGGTGGTCAAAACGCTCTGAATGGAAACGGAGAGAAGGAGGGACATGTTCAGATAGGAGGACACAAAAAAAAAATTCTTGATTTCTTCTCACTGCAACAAAAACATTTCCCCTGTCCGAAGGTGGTGCGTGATTAGATTACACAGGCTGAGAAATTATATTCATCAAGCACATTTTCAGCCACGAGCCAGACTTTATTGACTAAATAAAACAATAAAATCTTTAAAAACATAACCTGGTTACTTCAGTRCGAACTGAAAATGATGGAGATTAGTGAAAAGGGGAAGTGTCGCTCTTGGTTTTGTCAAAACAAACTAAAAAATATTTCACACAGTCAATTTTTTTATAAAACTTACAAAAACAGAAAAGACGATCTGCTGTCACGGCTTAAAAAAACAGAACAACATTTGATCAAGTCTAATGGTGCGTTCACACCGAACGCGATTTCAACGTCAGGAGCAGCAGGTTTACATRCAAAGTCTATGGTGGACGCGCTTCAAGCARCGTCGGGAAGTKCTGCGGCGCCTCAAGCGCGATTAGAGCAGCRCGATTTGAATGATTTGAACGATCTGAGCGTTCGACGCGCTGAGGCGCAAATCGCTGAAGTTAGAAAATCTGAACTTTTGCAGCTCGACGCGCAGCGTCAACCAATCAGAGAGACTCCACTGTGTGACGTAGTGACATATTTCCTGACGGGACAGTTTACTGAATGATGTCCACTAACCTGAAACAGATGGAGAGGAGCGCTTTAGCTGAAATGAGTGCCTGCAGTCGTGTCCTGATCCGCAGCAATGCGTCACAGCGACTCATCAGACTGGAAAAATAGTCCTGAAAGCGAGCTGTGAGCCTCTACTCTGAATTATCTGGTGAATTAATTATGAATTAATTATCTGATGAACGTGACATGCTCTTGCTCTCTGTAAATAAAGCAAAGCCACTTCCTCGTCTGACAGAGGAGGGAGGGGCGGGGAGGCTGTTGCCGTGAAGCGCTTCAAGAGCTGTCCTGCGTCTGACCTCAAAGTGCACAAGCTTCAAACTTCAGCGTTGGCTGCGATTTTGAAGCTGAAATCGCGTTCGGTGTGAACGCACCATAAGAAATGAGGTAGAGAAGTGTTTTAAAACAGATAAAAGCCTCTCAGCCACTTCAGGACACTGTAACTGAACCGTTATCACGTTGCACGATTAAAAATACTTCCCTTCAAACCTGGCAAACATTTGAATGTACTGCGAATAAAATGTCAGTGAACGCAGCTCCAAGTGTTCATCTACTTGAGATATGAAGTGACTTACAATTCTCCCTCATTTAAACGAGCCAGTAATATTTTATTCAGAAAAAGTGCAAACAGCTTTATTTCACTTATTTCACCGACTGCTCTGCGTGAGAAAAAAAACAACTAGTGTCATCATTCCATCAGTCTCTGTGCTGCAGTCTAATCTTCGAGTATGGACTACTTGCTGCGCACAGTGGTAGCTACTTAACTAATTAATTAGAGCCATTATTAGCTTAGTGAGTTGAAATGACCCGCTTTTGTCTCCACTGATCAATGCCTTGTTGAAATGTGTCTGGGAACCGGAGCATCCAGCCCGAGGGAGAGGAAAGGTACTACTAGTCAAACTTGATTAACACAGAAGTCTAACAGAGGTCTTAAACAGGAAGTCTTCAACACAAAAAAACGATCACAAATTCATGCACGTCTGTACTCTTATGTTCGGAGTTAAAAGTGGTGGGAATAAAATGCTCAGTGGCATTATCCCTCTGATGATGGTTTTCAAATTAAATAAACTCAAAAACGGCTTCATAAAGATGCACTATATCCATATTTATGTGCCAATAATCCTAAAGCTTTTATTTTCTGCTTATGTAACAACATAATTCCCCCGAGGCAATCATTAAAGCTTTGAATCTTCTCAAACTGAGCACACCAAAGAGGGAAAAAAAATAAAATAAAAAACAGCAAAGAGCAAAAAAATTACCATTAAAATCAATTATTGAATCCCAAGCCTCCAGTGTCTAAGCTGTGGTATTCTTGATTACTTACAGCTCGACTTAAAACAGTCAGTCCATCTTTTTCCTAACAGAGTGAGACGACTGCGAGGGATGGAGATGCTGTGTGTGTGTCATATTTCTGCTCTTTCACAAGCTTCTTCCATCATTCCTAAGGGGATGACAGTCTTAATAAAAAGGAAGTGACTCCACTATACTCCTCCTCTTCACAGCCACCAGGGAAGGCCTATCCATTCTGCCTYCTAACTTATTTAAGAGCATATTATCCCTCTGGCTTTTCCAGCACCAAAGGACGACGGAGACAGGATAACAGTTTTTTTTCCATTGTCATTATAATCCCACTTCCCTTTTTAAAAGCACACATCTACCAGTTTATTGTTAATGTTGATCATTAAAGAAGACAACCATGCAGTGGGAAGTTAAAATTAAAGTCACTACTTATATTCAGATTTAAATTAGTTCCCATTTAGGTGGTAATGTGTAAAATAGGAACAAAGTGATTCATTAAGCCATAAATTTAGTTAAAAAGTAGCACAAACTGTGAAAATGTTTGCCTGTTTATACACATAAGGACGGCTCACAGATTCATTATTTTATGTTATAAAGGATCACCGAAACTGACGACAGTTACAACCTAAAATTATCAGCAGATTTTACTCCCACCCACCTGCACGACAGAGTCTAACTACGTGTCAGTTTCTCCTTTTTTATCTCCCTCCCATCTGTGGCTTCCTTTTCACAACAATGATCGAGTGTGGGTACCTTGTAGACAAACCTTTTTTTTTAAGTTTAGTAGTAAGGAAATAATCCCAAAGCGTTGCAGTGCAAGCAAATTAAAATTAAATTCTCAGTAAAATATCCATAAAAAGTGAGCTTTAGTGTTTGTGTTTTAGCACGTGTCGGCTTAAAATGTGGACAAAGAGCAGCTTTAGGTAACAACTCACACTGGCTGTCAGATAAATGCTCTTTCATGTCTTTCATAGCTTCTGCCTTCCTTCCTGTCAGCGTGCAGCTGCTGCGTCTGATTACCCCCCTTCTCGTCTTCTTCCTGTGATTATTACATCATCTTTGTCTCAAATGTAGTCAGATCCACTTCTGACAGACATTCAAATGCAGACGTCTCTCTATGAGTGAGGTAAAGACAAATTTTCCACATTTCTGTCTCCAGCTTTTACGATCAGCCTTTTCGGCTTGAAGCTGAAGGCACGAAAACTCAACCCTTCATTTCTGTGTTTACTTGGAACCCTCCCTGCTTTCTCTTTTGTATAAAATGCCAAAGTCTCGAAACATATGGTGTGTACTAAATATTCACAGCAGGTCTACAGCATTATCTAAATATTTAGCTTGGCCCGTATTATCACGAACACATACGATCCTCCTGAAATCAGTGCGACTCAAGTGGCCTGAGTCCACAAAACAACAACAAAATCTATAATAGATTATTAAAATCCATGCCGGCCTCGAACTGGGATAGACGCTAAGTATGCAGACGTCTCAGAATTCCAGTTGAAATCCAGACAACATTGCAACTCACCCACACAGTTGTCACAGAGGCTGCAGTGGGAGGCACGTGGCGGTCTAAAGATTTTGCACGTGAAGCAGTACTTCAGCTTGACGGTCTGGCCGTTGATGACGACCTCCTTGGTCCTGGGAGGAGGCCTGTAACCAGTGCTGCCATTGGCCACGTCTTAAAGAACAAAAAAAAAGAGAAACAAAAGAATCAAAGAGGATCAGGGGATTTGAGTTTTGTCTCTGCAGAGCTCCTGGAAGATAGAAAACATTCGAGGCTTTAGGGTGGAAACTTTGGAAGTTTCTCACCAGCTTTGCCCTTTAAACTCCAACATAGCTGCCTAAGATGCAAATGAAATGTGGCCACAGATGCCTTAACAAAACCAGGTAATTAAGACTCCTGTCAGTTTGTATTTCAATGAAACCCTCCCACACAGAGTATCATACAACATTAATTAGCGAGCACGTTTTAAAGCTTAAAAACACTGACGACATCAGCTTATGCTGCTAATAATTTACCTAATTACTGAGCCCAACAATTCAACTGGTTTTCTAAATATAAAACTGCGCCACTAAAACTTCAGCCAAGTTTAGTTGGTGAAATTGAAAACACACTTAACACCACAATCTCCCCAAATAAAATAAAACTGAAAAATAAAAGAGAAATGTTGGCAAGCTGCTCTCAGTGGTTTATGACGGACTAAAAAAAGGCAGTAACAATGGGCTAAATGGTCAGGATGAGAGCAGGGATAGTCTTTTTTTTTTTTTATAAAAAAGTAGAGCCTGTATTTTAATTTTTGCTGCGCTTGCTCYGAGCACATTAACACGGAGCGAGAAGGAAACGCTGCGTGTAGGAAGATAATTTGGAGATCTTGAAGCCTGTGCCGTTGCCTTTAAAGTGGTAGGTGTGTGTGTGTGTGTGTTAGCAAAGGGGGGTGTGAGGGGAGGGTTTAGGGACTGCGAGGCTTGTGTGGGTGTTTGACATTTCTAAAAAGAGAGCAGAGAAAAATGCAGCCAGCGAGTTCTGATCTATTGAATTTATCCCTATTGTGATCAATGTCTCCAACGCGCTCTCATCTCTCCACCGGGCTCGTTCTGCTGCACAGAGGACAATAAACGAGGAGAGTTGAGAGCAATTTAAAACCAATTCAGCTTTTAAAGCACCTACACGTAACCGTGTTATTGTTTAGGTTATCGCACTAAAGTAACATCTGTGTCAGTCGTGTCTAAGGTGCTTCTAAATCAATAAACGAGACTTGTTCCAGGCATTTTAAAGAGCGCTCATATTTATGCTAGCATGTAGGAAAAGATCCACACTGACATATATAGGTCATACTCTGAAAACAGGTATTTGAGGTGGTTGAGAAGGAAAAAGAAGCAAGAAAGATAAGATATAATTAGGAATTTGTGGCCACAGAAATTGGCAAAAAAAATAAATAAAAAAAAAAAACAGGAAAATGAGGCTTAACTAATTGCAAAACAATTACAGTAGTTTGCCTTAATAGACTAACAATAGATGAAAACTAGTAATAAATGTAGACTTCTTTTAAAGAATAAAAATATTCAGCTTAAGTTTAATTTCCACTTGTTTGGAGTTAAATACAAGAACAAAAAATAAAAAGAGGTATTTGTGCTTTACAGAATGTAAAGATAAACTTTCACCAATGTAGAAAAATCACAAAGTGATAATAATACTAATACGGATATGGTTTTATATAGTTAGTTTTTGCTTTCATTAACTGAAACCAGACTACAGGGCATACAGTATTTTTTATTTAAAAAATGTAATAACTTCATTAAAAAAACTATACACAGCAGAAGAAAAACATATACAAATAAATAGAGCTGTGTATTGGCAAGAATTTGGCGATACGATACATATCGTAACAGAGGGGTCACGATACGATATATCCCGATAGATTGCGATACTGTAAGCAAGGCAATATATTACGATATATTGCGATTTTTTGTCCAAAATATCTATTAAATAAAAACCTCTTACTGAAGAAAAAAAAGCTATTGTTTACTTACAATTCTAATGCTACCCTTACTCTCTGGTGCACGAGAGGTAGAGGAGCCAAATGGCTGGCTCACTGCTGCCAACTAGTGGTCAGAGRCTGAACTACAACATAAAAATGAACGGCTGGCAAGAAGGTTGACATTTTAATCCTTAATWAAAAATCGATACAGGGCTTTAGAATATCGATACAGTATCGGGAAATGAAATATCGCGATATTTCAGTGTATCGATATTTTCTTACACCCCTACAAATAAAATGAAAGGCTGCAGAAAGAAGAAAAATATCTTATAAGATCTGCCCCTTTCCCCAAGAATAAATTAAAACAAAAGTAATTTACAAAAAACTAAACAAAATCATCAAAGCCTTGGTGAACAATTCATATAGATAAACACATTATTCCATTTCTTATTTCTTTAACAAACCAACTCTTATCATTTTCTTAAACATAAACATTGATCTGGCATTTTCATATCACTCTCCAGATTATTCCATAATCTTATTCCTTGGACTGAATTACACCACTCCTTCAAAATCGTTCTAAATTTAGGTTTCACAAATATCTCTATCCCCCTGAGATTATAACAACTTTCCCTCTTAAATTCAGTTGGATGTTTAAAACCAATATGTTTTTGTGAACCCTATACATAACCTGTAAAATATAATAAATCAACTCATAGATATTGAGATTATTATTTTATCAAATTCTAACTGAACTTGTGCATTTTTATTCAACTGAGGAGCAAATATAAACACGAATTTCCAAACATAGGCTAAAGACAAGGTGGAATGACCCACTGCTTAGTCTGAAGTCGACACCGTAATTTGTTTAAATCTACTGTGTGATGATAAAGTGCGTACACCGTGAGCAGACCATTCACTCCACTGAATCACAGATGCCTGCAGTAAAGTGGTGTGAAAGCGGGGGTGTCAAAGTAGCTTTTCTGCTCTACAAAGCCATTTGTTCACTTAGCCATCCTGGCAGCAAAAGTTTAGGCTTACATCAGYGTCTAGAGGGGAGATTCCCCAGAGAGATGGTCCAGGTCTAAGAGCTTAAAGCTAGAAAACAAGGCCAAGTTAGAAGAGAGCGTGATGTAACAGCACTTACATATGGTATACACACTTACACACATGCAGACATCACTTGTGGTCTTAAATATAAGTAAATATGACCTCGAATGGGTATAACACACTACACACTTTTCTGTRCTACTATTAACTTAAAAACGCAGAAGTGGGTGAAAATCAAAGTTTCACTGTGAATTTAGACAAAAAGCCAAGTTTTAGGAATTGTCCTCCGTCTGACCTCATCAGTCCCTGACACTATTGTACTGTAGGAGAATTTGACCCACGTTTAACAGACTTCAGTTAATTAAGGGACTCATTTACAGCTCAGACTTCAGTTGGCTTAAGAACATTACAAACCATTTCTGTTCAAATATACAAGTTGAGAAATAAAACAAGTTTCTATAAATAAATGTAGAAAACCTTATTTTAGATCTATTAAGGAGAAAGACTAAATACTCAGTACTGAGAGGATTAGGCTTTAAAAGGCAAAAAGTTTATGTAGCAGGAAATAAAGCCTGAAAGTGGAAGTTTTATATTGTGAAGTTAAAAATAACTACTGACTGAAGGCTTATATTGAAAATAGAATAGAATAGAAACAGCCTTTATCGTCCCGCGCGGGGAAATTCTGGTGTAGTAGTAGCAGCATGTACATACATCAATCCACACAACAGTATGTTGCGATGTGACAATATCAATAGTAGCTAAATAAATAAATGAATGAATGAATGAATGAATGAATGAATATTTGGTACTTTTAGGTAAGTTTTGTACCTAAACATCAAAATAAACAACTTTGAACCATTTCAAAATCGTATCTAGAAGTTCATCTTAATAAAAAAAAATAAAAAAAGTTATATTATAAAGCATACATCACTCCAGACTTAATATACAGCATTAACAAACACATTCCCACATGTTCAAGCATCTGAGCTTGGCATTTTCTTTTGTTTTAATTAAAAAAAAAAGAGCACAGCATTAACAGCCAATAAAGACATCATCAGTAGATTAAATGTGGTGATATTTAACCCTTATCTCATCTTACGTCAACCAAGGTTTCTAAGCTGTTTGTAGGGAGTCGGGCATGAGGTAAGATAATAATAAAAAAAAGTGTGTAAAATAATTATTTACCTAAAGAGTACAAAGTCTACTTTCAGCCATTGTTTATTTACATTTACAGTAAATCAAAAATCAATGTTGCTGTTGTGTGTAGCTTCTTCCATCCTTATCCAGCAGGGAAAAAAATTCATTAAACGTCTACAGACTTGACTAATGTTTTTCTGGCACGTCTCAGGTGTATTAGGCTTRAGAAGAAAACCCTTCAGCTGCAGAAATTCACTGAACGGAGAATTCCTCTCTGACCAGAGTTTGAAAGCAAGAAGAAATCAGCATGTGCATATCGCTGAAGGGGACATCTAAATTCTTWTAGGAATGCACATCTAATCAAGAAAATATTGTGCTTTATCTTCCCAGCCCAAAGGAAATCCAGGTGATCATCAGTTATTCTAATGTTTGGATGATGTTACAGCTGTTTTTGTACTTTACACTTCATTAGAAAATATCAGGYTCCCTCAAAACCAAAATGCCACTCGAACTCTGGGCACAGGCCACGGTTATCTCACTTCTTAAGGACTGAAATGTTTCGTCAGGCTCAGTGAAACCCCTACAGATKGTTCAGAATGTGGTGGACCTTCTGGTGTTTGAGAACCAAAAAGGACACGTCATTCCAGCACTCACGTTGCCCAAAACAAAACCACTATCACATGCTTACAAACTGGACCTGTGCCTAAATCTAAACTTGATCACATAGAATCCTCATCCTTTCATCTTTATGCACATGGCTGTTGTCCACATTGTTCCCATTCAAACTCAATGTTATGGGAAAAACAATAAACTACCGAAGCTACAGAGGATGGTCGTCAATCTTTTCCTTCGAGAATCTCCTAAACACACATCTTTTCCAAAAAGACATCCTCTCCTAACATGTCAACACTCCTAACTTATTACTTTGACTTGTCTTTGTCCTTTAAATAAACAATTACTCTTACACCAAGGTTTCTTGTGACACTGAATATGAATGTTCCTGACTTGGAGAAAGCATCAACTAAACGACTACACGGGTATGTGACTAAAACTCAAACAATAAGAAAAGCTATGCGTTGCTGTACATGGAGGGTTTTTGATTATTGTTTGCTGTACTTATTTGCTTCTCCTCTGCTTTGTTGCAGWGTTCTGTAATCACTGACGTGCCCACACTGCATGCAAACAGGCAGCATTAATAAAGGCCCACAGTAAATGCCAAACAGGCATAGTATTTAATGTGCTTATCCACGCTTAACACATGGTTAGAATAAGCAGCCCAGTTTTTTATAAAATATCCCACCGGATTTTTTTCCAGCTACATGATTTGGTTTTGTAACTGATCCCATTTAGTCAAAAGTGAAGTTTAGATGATGATCTATTTATAGCTTGAAACCACATCTCCCAGTAAATTTTGCCAYATAAAAATAAAAGGAAAGACAAGAGTCTAAGAAATTATAAAGCTCCTCTTCACTGGTTACATTCTGAATGCAGTCTTAGGCTGACGGTCTTCTGCCTATGGCTACGTTCACACTGCAGGCAAATCCGACCCAAATCTGATTTTTTTGACCCATCTGACTAATATCCAATTTTTTTACGACAGTCTGAACGAGACAAATCCGTTTTTTTTTTTCAAATCCAACCCAGGCCGTTTCAGTATGTGGTTTTAAATCAGATATATAACTGATGTTTTCAAAGTGACTGCAGTGTGAACGCTCATGTCACATTCATCTGACTTTTTCATCAGGAGGGGGTGAAGGATCGATAAGACACTAACCTCAAGTCTCGCTGTTTAAATCTGTAGCTCYVYRTGTTTMCAGCTCCAAAACACAAGTCCAGTTGCTTCATCTTTTTACTTTTCATTAGTATGATGATAACAATGTCCAGCCTGGGTCGCGGAGAGTATCGATCCCAAAGTTAGCTACTCGGTCGATACTTTTTTCCAGCTCGTAGTTTCATTTAAAAAAAGCTTCACTGGAGCATCCCGGTCAGAGGCAGGTTCAGATATAAACACTGAACTAAAGAAGCAGGTCAGATAATTATTTAATCGGCTCTGATTAAACAACAACTTCCGATTCGATGTGCAAAATGTAGCATCCATGCTAGCTCTGTAAACAAACAAGCCGGCTGATGAGACGTCACGTCTTTTACTGTGCATGCGTGTCACATCAGTGCTGTGTAGCGTTCACACAGGGGTGTGATGCAGGTCACATTTAAAATGTAATGTGAACGTTCACACAAAAAGATCGGATTTTTTCAAAAAAAAAAAAAAAAAAAAAACGGAACTGAGCATTAAGACCTGCAGTGTGAACGTAGCCTTTGTTTCAAGGGGGAAAAACTTTGACCATGAAGTCTCAGGTGTGTAATTTCATTAAAAGGGAAAGTGCAACAGCTGGACAGAAAGATGACAATTAGGGAGAAAGTATAGCCATTAATAGGACAAAGCTAGAGACAAATTCAATTCAATTCAAATTCAAAWATACTTTATTRATCCCAGAGGGAAATTAGGTGAAGCACAAAGCTTTGTGTACACTGATTATTAAAGGGGTGGGGAGATATTATGTACACTTAATTCAATTCTATACCACAGTCAAGTAACTATGTTGCCTTTAGTTGTTATGAAAATGTTGCATTTATCAAAAATAAATTCGACTTTGCATCACAGCCTATCTAAACACCTTGAAATTGGCCTCCGTCTCTTAAAGAGGACCCATTTTAGTTCCTTGAAGATGTTAGGATACATTATGTGTGCTATACAAAACATGTTTATTAGAGTTAACACAAAATCATTTTCAGATAATAAGATTTCACCTGGTCAGTTCTGCCTGTTCTAAGCTCCCTTTAGAACAAGTTTATTTAGCACTTCAGATAAAATGGCTAGTATAAGCAGACGCACAATGGTACAACCCAGAGCCCTAGAGAGGCTGCGGGCAGTGCAGCCCCCGCCTGGCGCCTGGGTGCTGGGGAGGTCAACACTTGTCTGTTGCCGTTTCCCGACGCCGGCGAAGACCAACAGAGGGGCGGTCAAGTTCCACGCTCAGCAGCCTGGAGGCTCCCGTATCATAAGATATGCTCGGTGGTGCGGGAGTCTCAAGTCCTCTAGAACAATTCCTCCCCGCCAGATTGGTTGACAACGATGCACCGTGCGGCCACCTTGGGGGAGAGTGATAGACAGGTGTCTGGGGAAGCCAATGGGCATCTATCACCGCTTCCCGATGCYGGCGTAGTGAAGGGGGAAAGGCGGTTCGTGTCGCAGCAACATGGACCGTCGTCGCTTCCCCAGGCCAGCGTTATGGAGGGGGAAAGGTGAAGCTGCTCACATCCTTGTCTGTCAAACATGGCCGTGCACTACTGTTCAGCAGTAATTTGTGSTAAATGACAAATTATGTTCATGTCAAACAGCAATACTAAACGCACAAAACATAATTTACATCGCCATCAACTGCAGATTTGTGACGACAGACAGAAGTTTCCTTCAGTTGAAAGTCCTGGACAAATCCTGCTGTGTAGTGGTAGAAGTTTTCAAAGAAACTCCCACTTCAGCACATCTTCACAACAACGCTTCAGGGGAGGAGTGCTCTGTGGGGCGGGAGCTCAGCTGCAGACTGAGATCCTGGGAGGAGCTAGGAACAAATAGGTGGTGCTTTGTACCAGCAAGTGTTTAGGCAGCTCCACAGGAGATTCAAGAATTTCTCATGCATGAATGAGTCAAGGCAACACTCTGGTAGGGCTGGGCGGTTTGACCTCAAATTCATATCACAGTATAAATTGAACCCCTTCACGGTAACGGTATATATCGCGGTAGAGAATTATCATAAAAAGTTAAGATAATATAATTTTTAGAGCATTTTTTTTTAACAGAAAACTGTAATCTTAATTAAACCCAACGTTTTTGCTTTAATATCTGCCTGCCAAACAATGAGCTTCTCCCTGATGAACTTATCAGCTGCTGCTCTGCTGCGCGCTCTTCTTCATCATCTTCATCATTAGAGTGGAAGCCGACTTTATATTAGCAAGATGGATTTACGACTGAACAAAYGTCCACGTCTTTTTTTTAAATAATCTCTGTGGGTAACAACACATAAAAAACAAAGTTTTTTTCTCCGACAACTGGGTGTGAAAAACTACAGTTGTTAAAGCTTTGCTCTACACGACGTGCAGCAAGAGGAGAGGAAAGGAGAGGGAGGAGGAAAAGATCCCGCGACACGACGTAACTTTTCCTAAAGCGGGAGGGGGATATTTTGAGGATTTATCCTCTCTATACGCGTTTTAAAACACTAGAATTTCTTCATTATATTTCGAACTCCTGCTCAGTTGTCTCTGCACTCGGAGCCCTGTTCACACAGGTGCGATGATGTAATGACGATAGGACGGTAGAGTATAAATTTCTACTGTAGGCCAACTTCATATCGTTTCTATCGTCTACCGCATATACCGCGCAGCCCTACACTCTGGGTAAGCTTTTGATGAGGGAATGAAATTATAACATGATATAAAGCTCAAAAAAGTTGGTTTTGCATAATACTCTCATTTAAACTAGTTAAAGAAGTAAGAATTCACAAGACAAGGAAGCATGACCGAGAGAAAGCAACAAAATTTATTACTACTACTTCTTTCAGCTGTTCCCTTTTCAGAGGTTGCCACGAGAAAACATCTTCGTCCATCTTACTCTGTCTACAGTCCAACTACCTCCATGTCCTCAAACTGCTTCCAGATGTCTCCTCTCTGTGTTTTTTCTTGACAGCTGCATCCCTAACATCTATCTACCAATATACCTATTGTCCTTCATCTGCACGTCCAAACCCTCTCAGTCTGGCTTTTAACTTTATTGTTCAACCCGAGTTGTTCCTCTGATGATGTCATTATTAATCTTTTCCATTTTTGTCTCCCAAGGAGAACAACATCTAAAACTGGTCTCATCTGAACAAAAATAAAAATAAAAAAATAAAGGCATCAGGACGTTTTTTTTGTCTGTACATTTTCTACATGGTTCAATGTCAAGAAATCAAGCTCCATTAAGATATAAGAGTGCACACAAGAATGAAAAGGTGCCTAATGGATGGAAGTATCGACTCAGCGAGCAGCTTTTTGCTTCAGTCAAGGCCGGTTCAATTATTCCCGAGTCTGTCAATGTTTCTTCTCTCAAATGTTCTCCAGTAAAACAACTCTACTCTCTGTTCTCCTGCACCCCACTGAAGCCGTCTCCAGCAGCTGTCTTCTACAATATTTTTAATCTGCTTTTGATGTCCCTGTCACTGTAGACCAAACTACAGAGAAAAGAGAAAGAACAGAAAACACAAATGCTTTGTTCTAATGCAATTTAATAAGAAGAAAATGACAAAATTGCATAAGTAGCTTTAAAAGTGAAATGAAAAGAGAAGAAAAAACAAGGAATTTTCTTTTGTCCCTTTTCTTTTAGTTGAACAGTTCCACAAAACAATCCAGCAGCCATTTAAAACCCTAAAGGCTTGTTTTTAGCATTTTGTGAGGTGATTTTGATGATGTCATCTTGGTAGAACTGTGTAGGACAAAGCGAGGTTACTACAGCATTGTTTATGAGTGAAAATGTATTTTATTGAGACGCATCATTGTTTATTCTGTTTATAAATATGCTAATGTCATTGCRGGCAACAACATTTAATCATCTATGACTTTGAAACAGTTTCTTTAAGTCTGTGTCATGATGAGTTCTTGTTAGCTGACACATGGAAAGGTTAGGAGGCTTTATCCACTACATGCAAACCTAATGGTTATTATTCAGCCAAAAGCAAGGAAGTTAAACATTAATGTGGCCTACTCTTGTTGGTCACACAGACAGGAAATAAGAAAAGTGATCATGGTAGTGGTTTGAGTATCCACATAAATTATAACATCGTGATTTGACGCTGATTGGTGAGGACACAGGATGCAGCACAAAAACAAAACCGGCATGCAATGTTCTGAAAATGAAAACCTGTTTCTGATCATTTTGGTCACTGCCTGGTTATTTTAACTTAAGACCACATCATAAAGTCACTGATGTATTCTGGCTGATTTACTTTTCCAATTTAACATCTAAGGTTGGCGGTGGAGAGCAGACTGCAATCAATGGAGTTTTGTGATTACTTTTATTTATGATAATTAAACTTGTGCGAAGTATTTGTGTTTAGTGGCATTGATTGGTGCAGTGATCATAATTTAAGCTGGACTGTGGGCTGATTTTATTTTTACCAGCAGCACAAGTGAGCCAAACAAAGTGTTAGAAACAGACAAAAATTTAGAAGTGTTGCTTAAATGAATGTCGCTGAGAAAGTTTTGCTATTTTATCATCTCAACTGTATATGTTTTGGAATAATAAAGCTCTAACATAATGAAGATTTTACAGACAAAACACGTTTTTTAAAAGACAAAGTAAATCACTCAAAATTCCAAATTTTCCATAAAATAACAGATTACCAAACAAGATCTTCAAATCCTGGGCTGCAGTCACATGACTCGGATGACTCCCAAAATTCAGAGGGCGGGGAGGAAATGGATCAAAATGGATCACAGCAAGTATGCTAATCCCCTAAATGGGCTGGCGCAGATGAGATATCACGAAAAAAATGCATGCATTGATCCATATTGTCTTAATAAAAAAAAAAAGACTTGTCATTTAATCTGGAGGATTTACCTGGTGTCGAGGCGACTGACAACTATCTGATGCTGCAGACCTTGTATTATACGACGAGCCAGATGAAAGCTTTCAAAAGCCTCGAAGCTTACAACTATTTTGTTTCAGGTTGGATCAACCATTTAGGATCCAAAGAAGCTTGAAATGGCCGTCAAATTGTTTCTGGCCGGGTGAGTGTTGAGTTGTGCTATTTTCAGTAATTATCGTTAACGAATTAACCCGTTATTTCTGTTATATGCTTGAATCTACTTGTCATTAAGTTATTTATATTCTGTAAACCCAAATTCGAATAACTATGCAATAAAATATCTGAAAATACGATTTAAACAATACAATCTCCTGTTAGAAAGTGGTTGCTGCAAACTCTTGCATTGTTGTCAGTTTCCACAACTCACGTTTTTAGCCGTCGATTGATCCACTTTTGTCGTCTTTTTTTCTGACATTACTTTCGGAACACGAAAAACACCATATTTCCCTTGATTGGAGTGGTTGCAACAACCGTACGTCAATACTACGTATGTCATCAGCAGCCCAACAATGGGATTATATTTGGAATATACAATACATCAATACGTCTTACTAACTTACTTTTAATGATTTTGGATAGAATAGCATATTAGCTTTAGATGGGTGCAAACTTCGCAATGGTAAAGAGGAACATAATGTGGATGTAAATCGATAAATGAAAGTAATTACATTTATTAGTTATTGCATATTTAGCTTTTCATGTGGATTCACTTGTTTGAGATCGTAGTCCTTCTTTGGTRAACAACTTCATAAAATATAACTAAATACCGGTAATCACAATCTTAAGGTTTTTTTAAGGGATGCAAATACAGAAAAATTATTTATTTTTGTGTATTTGAACATTTTTTGTTGTTACACAAAGGCCTCATAAACAAAAACCTTATTACAATCATGGAAGGGCTGGGCAAAATCGTATCATGTGCAATTAATTGTCAATAAAACTCAATTTTTGCCACTTTGCAGTTACTGTAATTAGTGCCATGTGATGACGTATTTTTGCGTACAACGCACTGTCACTATCAGGCACGCATGTGAACCTGAGCTCAATGGTGCAAAGCTGCGTGGAGCAGCTGACACTAACCCTACGAACTTGTTTAAATCACCTAAAAACACCTACATAAACTGGAGTAAGAGGAAAGCCAGAAAATGTGGACAAAGGCCATGTCATTGGCCACGTGCAAATGTCCTCTATTAAGWCATATTAATCGTTACCGGCTAAATGCCACAATTAATCAAGTCGTGGTGATATTTAAAATAACCAAATAAAATAAATTTAACAAAACAAGCAGACAGTGTTTTTAAATCTAACAATCATGCTTTGAAGTGTATTTTTGGAAAGAATGGAACGAAATGAAATGAAATGGACTTTGCCTTTGGAGTCCGTCCTGAAAATTGCAAGCAAGTTTGAACCATTTCAAAAGTAAAGAGAGTAACACGCCTTTCTGGTCATGCTTTACTCTGACTACAGCTTCACAGAGTTTCCTGGGATTTGGCATGCAGTAGCTGAATTAATGCCAGCCTGTCTAGTCCTGACATACTGGGCAGCCAGACATGAACAGACATCAAATGCAGCACAGCGCTGAGAAATCAACTCTTGTTTTGATTGCAGTTGGAGCTAAACAACAATCTGTGCACCCCTGTTGCGGTGGCATCACTCTCTCACAATGTCTAGTGTTTTCCCTGCTGCATTAAAATTAAATGACAAGACAGAATGGGGATGACACATGCAAAGCTTTATGGGTCATGCATTTATCAAACGTTCCCACCGTGCCAACAAGCGACGTTTGATTTTGTTTGAGGCAGACTATACTTCACTCCAACCTAAAACTGAAAGCGTTTGGCAGACAAAAGCAATAGCTGCTCACATAACAACAGCAGAAGTTTAGCTATCAGCTTTCCCTTCTGGGATATGGAATGTGAGAGACCCAAACGGCTCATGGTGTTCAGAGATTAGGTCCTTCAATGCTTGGGCAACAGATCGATAAGGTGTGTGTTGAACTTGAGCCTTGTAGCACTCTGCTTTCAAAACATTGTCAACTATTCATGAGGCTGTTGGTGAATTACAAAATTTCTGGGGCCACTGGTTGCTTCAATGACCAGGTCTGCATGCATTATTAATGGAGGTGCAAAGTTTGATAGATTTGAATAATAGAAACCTAATTTCAAGAATTATGTCATTGTACTGGTAAGCAAATGTCTGCATAGAATTGTTCAGTTTAAAAACACAAAACCAGTTTCAGGACTTGTGGTTGGTATTTGGGTCATGCTTACATTTTTTTGTTCCCTAATTTGTTTATCCTCTGAAAAAAGCTCATTCCAGTAGAACATGGAGCTTTTACTCAGTGCTGCCTCAGACTGCTGCTTCATGTTTTCTGTACTCTACCTTTCCTTTAAAGGCTTTTAAAGCCTCCTAATGAGATTAATTAAACCAGTCCAGAGTTTGTTTAATGAGATTCTAATGGCCTGAAGCACGGAAAAGAACTAAAGGCTAGTAAACAGGAGCTTCACATTCCAAAAACAAGAGACCAAAGGTTTAAAGGAAGCTTTGAAAATCAGGATTTAGACAGCTAAACTTTAAGTGGTGATAATCTTTTTAGCTACCAAGCAGGACGGTACTTTATGAGATTGGGTAATCAGTAAAGAAAGAAAAGTGAAAAATAAGCATTACTGTTTGCACTCGAGAATTGGACAAATGACATCCCTCAAGAAATCAAGAGGACACAAAGGAGATGTTAATAAAGAATGACAGAAAAAGGGAGAAAGTAATGTGTCCTGACAGAAGAGATCRGTGAAAAGAAAAGACAACGGAGCTTCCTGATTCTAAAGTTCTCAGCTGTTKTAAACAAACTATTATAAACTAGAGTTGAAAGCCAAGAAGCAGACGAAGGGTTMATTTTAGCTTCAACAAATGGTGGCAAATGACAGTTCAAAACTTTTCTGAAGTTAAAATACTTGTCTGGAATATTTGTCAGAAGAAATGTCTGAGAACCACTCAAGCCAAAGTACATTTTTGAGTTTTAATTTGTGCTTTAACTGCCTCCATCTTCCCATTACCCTGTGACTTATTCTGTGTGCCAACATTTGTATTAGATGTGCCATCATCAATGTGGGCTCATTKCAGGCCATTATTCATAAAGTAACAAAAAATAACAACTGTGGTATATATTTTTTATATTTTTTCTAAATATTTAATTTGTTTAAGTAATGGGGCAGATTTCCTCAATCCATTTTTTATCTTCTTTTTCTACTGCTTGTAATTTAGTCCAAGAATTTCACCTAATTTAGAAAAAGCAGCAATCAAACAGCAGTTTAGAACCAGATGAGAATCTCAGAGAAGCTGTAGTGATATAAAATGATAAGAAAATTTGGTCAGTGTAGCACCAAAATTTCATATTAGACTAAATGCTCAGTAAAACATWACTAAAGACCCCAGTATTGTTGACTATATGGGTTTATTTTAGACACCTCATTCAGGTAACGTGTCAAGGAGTCCCCTAAAGCTCATACAACAGCTCACTAAAGCCACACAAAGTAAATCTTTAATCAGACAGGGTAGAAGAAATGAACAGGAGGGGTGATAACAAGACAAACACAAAAGATTCCTCTCTGACACCACAAAGCAAAACTCTATTTGCACCCTTTGTAARGCCAGAACAGTGGAGGACTGACAAAAATATACAGGCACAAAAACAGAAAAAAAAAACATACAAGGGAAAAAGCCTAAAAAAAGAAAATGATATGTAAGAGTTGTATACTCTTATGCAGTTAAGAGTTTTCTTACCAATTTGTCTCTCCAAGTCAGCTGCCTCATCAGGGGTGGCCCTTGGTAGCACCCCAGGGTCACTGAAACTGGTTCTCAATAGAGTCCCGAGTACAAACAGAAACAGCGCACCTCCTACAACTGGGATGATCGGCGTCAGCTGCAGTGCCAGGAACGGACAACTGGTGAGATGGGGGAAAAAAAAGATGATAAGTAAAAGGTAAAAAGCATACCAAAATGTATGKTTTTGTCAGCTACAGGTTTAAGGCAGAAATATTTTATTTTTAGCATTAAAGCATAACTCAGTAAATTTGATGCCTGTTTACACAGATGGGTGTCAAAATTCAGAACCCAGTAGCACCTTTAACCTGCAACTTAATGATCACCGAATGAACTCAACAGGCATACGATTAAAGGTTCCCCAGTTTTAATTAGATTATTTCACATAATCTCATTAAATATTCAAGTATGCAGCTCTAATCCCATTTAGTCTTACACAGGTGGGGCATATCCTGCTGTATTCCATTTCATTTAGGACTCTCTGGTTTAAAGTGGTAGTCAGCAAAGAGAGAGACCGTTGTGACCAAAAGCAGCTAAATCAACATGCAGTGAGTGCATGCTATGACAGATGCTATGGATGAATGCAACAAAGAAAGGGGAGTTTAGTGACGGTTTTCAKTAATAATGACATTCATATAAGATGACTTATTTATTTGGTGATTTAACTTGTGTCAAATACACAAATTCAATAAATTACATCTCATGGACTGTTTGTTTTAGCGTTAATTTGTATTAAATGCAGTCCTAAAACAACTTTCATTCAATMAATTTATGGAACTGACACTAAAATGTGCATATTCTATTTGGGTTTCTCCATAAATCCTCTCAACATCAAACACTACATCGCTATCACACCAACTCACTGGCCTTCAGATTTAACCAAGGGCAACTATACCTGACACTAATACTAAAAAACAGCCCAAACTTTATGTAGGCTTCTTGTGAGAGTTTTGCCCATGACAGTGTTTAGAGGGGATGTAAATTTAAACCTAGAGCTTTTATTTAGATCTGTAGATTGATAGAAAGCAATCTTACAGCTTAATCAAAAGTCCTTTTAAAGGTTTTAAAAAAAGGATGGAAACACAATGACTAAATCCTGTCTCTTGATGGTGTAAAACTAGATGGAACAGGGCAGCAGCTTGATTTTTTTTAAACTGATGCTATTTTTCCATAATTAGGACTGTATGAGAATACAGTCTGATGACAGTTTTTACCTAATGCATGTTGAAGCCTATTGTCCTTTTTGTACAACAGGATCAGTTTAAAACTGCTTTATAACTTGATTATGTCGACACCTTAGTGACTTACGGCATGCTTGTTTCAAAAAGCTACAGGTGTTAAACATCATGTTGGACAAACCGAGGCTACTTTCCTTTGAACAGGATCTGAACAACACCCTCATTTACGCAAAGCACTCAGTTTTCCTCCTTCACCTCTGTCTGCCCTTCAGTCTAGCCATGAGCTGCATGTATAAACACTTTCTCAGAGGTTTTCTACACGAGCAAAGCCAGGTTAAAAAAAGGCACCATCTGAAGTTAATTTATCTGGCTATATTATGTTACTAAACAAGATTTCTGCTGGTCCACACATCTGTCACAAGTCATCTCGCAGCTGTTTGCATGTCGGTATTCTTACAACAATTTTGGCTAAAGATACAGCAGGAGATGATAACTGTGAGATTTAGTAGTAGTAGCCAAAAAAACAGATTAAATCAAATGAATAGCTAAAGTACAAAGTGTAGYAACACGGATAAGGGCAGCACAAGAAATATCTCAGAAGACACAGAAGGGCCAAAAATMAGGCATGCGAGTGTGTGCCAAAGACAACAATATTTCCACAATCACTTTCAGGGCTTAAAGCCGGGCTATCATGGTACTCCCTCAGGGCTTTCAGCCAGCAAATTTCCTTGGGCCAGAGGGCTAACTTTGGTTTTAGGCAGTCTCCTTGTGAAAAGCAGAATTTATATCTGGGAGTTGAGATGTGGAGACCTGGTGCGTGAGAAAAAGTTTCAGAAGCTCACTGTTAAGCCATTTTGAGAAATGCTACTGCACTGGAAACTATGTGCCTTTGTCTCTGAGGATGCTATTAGCTTGGCTGAGAATTTAGAAAGAAATAACGTCAAAAAGCGAGAACAGAGTCTGCTGTAATGATGAGAAGTGATAAAGCACAATAGGATAGAYTTTTAAGATGATGAGGATTATAAATAATTCCAAAAACATATATTATAAACATTTGTTGACATATTCTTGTACTTTGACTTGTCACTGCTCCAAAATGTCAAAATTATYCTTTTCAGACTTCACTAAACCCTGTTCATCTGAAAAAAAAAAAAAAGAAAAAAAAATCATGCATCACAGTTACCATATCATGGCAGACTCAATGCTTGCCACTTCCATCACATCAACTTCTGCACCAAAGGTCTAGCTGTTACAAATGACAAGTCCCACGTGAAGAGCTGGAAACACTTTGCTCCATTTTTCAGAGGGGAAACAATAAAAAAGAAAAAAAAATACTAGCAGATTTTTGACCATTTAGGCTTCGCTCGAGGGAAACACACACACACACACACACACACACACACACACACCCCCGTGGGGACCGTGCATCGACTTCCATTCATTTATTTAGACTTTAGCCTAACCCTGACCATTTACCCTAAAACTAGATACCACATAGCGGTAACATAATGACCCCCGCACATACAAATGCAGAAGAACTCAGAAGTCTTTATTCCTAATAAATGTCACGC
>NW_013952404.1:4150572-4155252 GCF_001266775.1 Austrofundulus limnaeus | reverse complement strand
CCTCAAATATGGGGTCTATCGTAAAACCGTTGGCTGGAGCAGTGTAGGTCGGACTCATCTACAGCCCTGCCTAATTTCATGTTGATTGGTGCAGCCGTTTTTGTGCTACTGTTGACCAAAAATCACTGAAGAAAAAAAAAAACAGTACGAAAACAATATGACTCCCACTTACGCTTCGCGTGCGGGGGTCATAATTAGCCTCACAGGTCCACCTGACCCTAAAACTAACCTAAACCTTGGTCCACACCCATAATTTGCATTTGGACCGGTCCCCACTATTCACTTCGGTCCCCACAAGGCTGCTTTTTTTGGAAAAATTCTTCCCATGCCCCCCCCCCAACACACACACACACACTTTAATTTATGTACTTTGAGGATGTATACGTTTTTATGTTTGTTTTTACAATTGTTGGGGCTGTTCGTGTTGGTATTATATATTTGTGTGCATATTAGCATTATTTGCATGCTTTAACTAGTCACAAATCTCTACAACTTTTATTTTAGAGATAAGCTAATAAATAAATAAATAAATAAATAAATAAATAAATAAATAAATAGGGAAACCCCAAGTCTAGATCTTCCTCTTTAACACAATAGTTTACTACCTATCCATTTCTGGTGGGAAGCCATTTCAATACATAAAAAAGCTTTCTAGAACATTGCTTGGGGTGCTACGTCGCTAACTATTAAATCACATTTTAGGTTTATCACCAAATCATTAATCAGAAACAGAAAACACAATGAAACATTATTTTTTATTATTAACTTCTATTTAAAACAGGCAAATCCCACTGAGATCACAGATCTCTTCTGCAAGGGAGGAAACCTATTGTACATGTTTCTGGTCTGCGTGGGAAACCGGAATACCGGGAGAAAACCCACGCAAACACGAGGAGAATGCATCCAAACTACACACAGAAAGATTCCAGGTCTGAACTGGGGGGAATCTAACCCAAGACCTTCTTGCTGTGAGGCATCAATGCTCAACACCGAGCCGTCGTGCTGCTCCATTAAACGCTCTACAACATGTGAGTTTGAAGCTTKTGTGTGTAAAAACACTTTCATCAAACTGTCATCAAACTCCAAAAGATGATTACAACTCAGATGGAAAAAAAAAAAAGGCACACGCTGCTGCTTTTGTCTTCTGGGAGTGAATCTAACAACAGCAACATAATAAAAAGGCAGTCCTGTGAGTTACAAACTGACGTCAGACACAAACATAAAACCCAGGAAAGAGAAATGACAGATGCATCCCAGGCTTGTCTATTCTGCACACGTGGATCAATAGATGTATAAATGTGCTGCAGGTAAGCAAGAACTTGCTTAGTTAACAACCTCCTGCAGGAAATGCCCCTCAAACTAATTTTCATCTGCCTGTGAAGACGAGCAGGGCAGACTACAAGTACAACAAACAGCTTATGTCAGAGTTACATCTTTATTTTTATGTGTTTAATACCAAATCTTATTTTTACTGGGACATTCGAGGTTATGTTGCCATGGAGGTGGACAGTATCTAGTGTTAGACATGGTAAGTTTCAAAAGGGAATGCAGTTACCCTGGAAACAGCCAGGAGCGAGCTGAAGCCTCCGAGGAAGAAAACAAGAAGCAAGCAGTCAATAAGACAGAGACAGCATAATGACATCCATTGTGAGGTGGAAGATCTCAACAAGCAATTTAGGTGATTAAAACCAAGAAGGGAGTTTTGGATATGAGCCAAAACTAATGCCAAATCCCATGCTGACCCCAAAGAAAAAAATGTTCAAAAGAGTTCAAGTCTACAGCCCAAGAGAGTAGGGTTGGGCGATAAATCGATTTAATCGATTAATTCGAATTTACCATTTATAAAGATTTAATTTAGGGAAAATCAAGATTTTTTTCCCCACCAGTGCACTCTTTGGGGCTTCTGTAGTTCAGAGGTCACCCCGCCTGTCCCTCAAGATGCTTGGTACACGACATGACAATATGGCAGCTAGCAAAGAGGATCTACATCTCAAAAAAAAGGCACTGTTTCTTCAGTTAACTGGAACTGGTTTGGTTTTGTAACATCGGACTTGCAGAAACGAACACCTCACTGCCAAATCTGTTTCTCTTGATACAAAAAGCAGGAGTACAACAAATTTGTTTTGACACCTGAAACAGAGGCACCCCGTAAAGTGAAAAGAAAAATCGATTAAAATTGAAAATCTAATTTGGGATGAAAAAAAATTGTTCATTTTCTTTGGACCGCATCGCTCAGCCTTACAAGAGAGTCATAAAAACGGAGAAGCTGATGATGTGGGAACGATGACCAAATTGGAGTTAGAGGTCCAAATAAATATGTAATATTTGCCACAAAAAACACAGCTGTTGAGATGAATTGTTTCAACTCAAACCTACCAATAACAAAGAAAGGMATCTCTGAGTCAATAAAATCTTACATCAGTTATAGGACTTCTCCATACTGCTCTCACAAATCCACAAACTTAAAATAAACAATTTAACCAGTTGCTGAGAAAAAAACAACAAAAAACAAAGCTAAGACATGAAGGGGTTGGATTTTATTTCACAAAATCGCGACAAAGAAAAGGCWAGCTTTACGCAAGCCTGCGGTTTTGCATTCCTCAAACAGGATATAAAATAAATTAACAAAATATTTTCTACTACATTCAGTGGTGGAAMTTTTAGGCCTGTAAAAAAAAAACTTTCCTTATTCATGATGGAAAACACCATGAGATGGACAGTGGAAAAGAATCCAAAAGTATCGACATCTGCCTCAGACAAACAAAAACATCGGATCTGAACATCTGAAATCCATCCTTCCATCTATCCACCCATTATCTATACCCGTTTCTTCCTTTCAGGGTCACTGGTGCCCATACTCATAACCAGCAGTCACAGTGCGAGGGGCGGGGTACACCCTGGACAAGTCGCAAGTCCATCACAGGGACACACATAGAGACAAACAACCATTCACTCTCTCTCTCTCACCTAGGGACAATTAAGAGTTATCCCTTAACCTAACAGTCATGTTTTTGGTCTGTGGGAGGAAGCCAGAGTGCCTGTAGAAAACCCACACATGCACGGAAAGAACATGCAAACTCTACCCAGAAAGGTCCCCAGACCGGGATTTGATCCGGCAACCTTCTTGCTGAGAGGCATCAGCTCTAGGGCTGCCACAATTAGTCGACTATTCACGATTATTGTCGACTGACTATTAAAAATGTTGATAATTTAATAGTTGATGCGTCTTTTTTTTCTAACTTTGTTTTTCTCTCCAAACTGCTAATCAGTGATTAGTCGACTATAAAAAAAATTACAAAATTAGAAAAATAAATAAAAACAACGCCTCGACTATTAAATTAGTTGACAATTTTAATAGTTGACATAATCGTGACTAGTCGACTAATCGTGGCAGCCGTAATCAGCTCTACCAACTGAGCCACCACATACATTTGAAATATAATTTTCTAATCTTCAAATGTTTGAGAGCTGTGAAATTATTGAGATCTGTGCTGAAAAATGCTGAATTTATAGCGAGTAACATGGTTCGACATTTAGTCAACAAAATTGCTAAAATAATCTTTTCACTTCAACAAGGTCTCCTGAAAAATTTCATACTAATTTGCTTTTCAAAGAGTGCACTAATCTCACTAATAATCTGATCCAGATTACGGATATCACATTTCTCTTTGAATCCTCTTATAAAGCTGAACATTTACTCAAAACCCAACAGAGACTTTTATCTCAGCTTGATGAAATCATGTGATATTGATTCTTACAGTTTCACTGAAATAAAAATTAATTAATACAATGTTTAAAGGAAACTATTAGATCAATAATCAGTGACATAGTTGAGCCTGTTTCTCCGACATAGACAGTCATAAACAGCATCTAGACCTGCAGTTTTTCTATGGAACTGCATGAAATAAAACCAACCCCCACCCCCCACCCAAAAATAAATAAATAAAAATAAAAAAATAAAAACATTGTCTACCCTAATGTGGAACACCTGAATGTAAGAGTGTGTTTTGTTGTGTTAAAGATGTCTCAGGCTTTAGAGAATTTAGAGTCTCATTAATCATCTAAAAGCAAAAGTGTTGCCAGTCCGGCCATTTATTTCATCTTGATTGTGTTTGACGACAGACAGGGGCAGAATATGAACCTCTTCCTAGCTGGAGGCCAATTCATTTGTCTGTGAAACAACTGAACACGACACACTTTTGGAAACAATTTCATATTTGTGCTGGACGACTTCATAAAACTGACAACTTCTTTTCAAGTCACATACAGATGTGAACGGTGCAGTGAGGTTTTATCATGTGCCGTGTACTCAATTACTCCTAGAAGAGGACTTAATGAGAAAAGATGTTAGACAAAGGCGGGGCTGATAAAAGACCAAAAGGAAAGCAGAAAGAAATCAAATACACACATTCACACACAAATATATATATACATATATATTTTTTTAATTATTTATTTTTTTAGGGGTGTCCTGATCCGATATTGATATCGGTCCGATATCAGCCAAAAAACAAGTATCGGATTTTATCGGCCTGCATAAAAAATGTCTGATATAAGTGCTCCGATATTAGCAGTCCGTTCCAGCAGTCCACTGCCTCCGCTCCAGCGTTTCTATCCAGCAGCGCTTGGCTCCAGCATGCAGCGCTCACGTGATCACAACAACATGCTGCGCTAACAAGT
>NW_013952404.1:4146947-4149382 GCF_001266775.1 Austrofundulus limnaeus | reverse complement strand
TGGCGAAAGTAATAGATGGTGGCAAAAATAATCTGTACTTAAAAACATGTTTACATCTAAAGCAACCTGCCCAATTATTGATTTATTATGTTCTCAGTTTTTTYACGTTTTTAAAGTCAAATGAACATATACAAAGAGTAGTGGGAAAAAAATTTATTTTCGGTTCAAGAGCCTTTCATGTGTTTTATTTACCACAGTAAAAGCCAAAGGGACTAAAGTTAGAGTGTCACTGCACTGGCTTGAGAGGAATGCTTTATWTTATTTATTTTTATGGTTTCCATTAACCATGTCTAACATGGGCGTGACAGTTTAAATCATGTGGACAAAGAATATTTTGCAACTATTTGCCTTACAACATTTCAAAAGCCAACTTTGCTTTTGTCCCAGCATACAGCACTTTATTCATCAAAAGCACTGATCAAAATGAACAATGTAGAACAAACTAAAACATAAGAGTTTACCTACTTCACTGCATGTTTGCTCATATTCAAGGTATTCATTTATTGTTTTTCTTTTAATGTGACTTCAGTGTTGTTTGTTGTTCTAAGGAGGACATGACTCTTTTAAAAAGAACTTCACCTCAAGGCACTTCTCTGTTTAAAAGATGAACAGCCACTTCAAAAGACAAAACAAAAAAACAAAACTTGTTAGTTTGTTTTCAAGTGATTACAAAATCTGGGCATGTTTGTTTTAAACAACCTTCCAAGAATTAGCTGTAAGGATTAGTCACTAGTACAAACCTGTCTAACAGCAAAGAGAATATCCAACACTTWTTTCTAGTACCTTGTTCAACAGTGCTCCTAACAAAGTTCTATGGAAGGAATAGCTAATGCTATTGTTGTTTTTTTCCAGGTATAAACCCATCAGTCTTGTTCTCAAAACATACCTGGAAGGTGTTAATTCGAAGTCATCCGGATCCCAAAAAGTTTCTGAATCAAAACAAGTTTGGAAAATATCTCTTCCTAGACAAACAGATAAAAACAACTTCCCATAAATCATGTGATATTATTCAAAGGAAAACAAAAAGACGGACTTAGCAGTGACTATTGAATGTTTTACACAGCTGCCAGTCTTTGTTATGTTGCCATAAACAACAAGATTCATTACAAACAACTACTTGGACAAGGATGATTTTTAAAGAACTTGTCACTGGAAGCAAACATGTTCCCGTTGTTTTAGAGCACATAAATAACTGTTTCCTGAGCAACCTTTGTTACACATTGTGTGAGGGTGTTATTTTCATGAATTATATGTCAGATGGCCTTCTAAGACAACGTACAACTCCCACAGGCGTAATAAAGGAACTGTTGAAGTATTTTCAGGAGGTATATAAATCAGATGTTCTACTGTGCACACACTAAATCACAGTTTAATTCATTCTGTCTACATTATATGGACAGTAGCCTACGTGGGTTTATCAAGAAGTGCTTCCTTGTTTAGATTAGGGTTAGGCAATATAGGCAAAAAWTTTTTATCACGATTACTTGTGGTATTTAGCTGATAAAGATTAATTGATTCCCTGGACGCCTGCATGTCCTAGTCACATGACCAATTTACTCACTCTAGTGGGAAAGATTTGTTCTCYGTAAAAATCTGTTCCAAACTGTGTCAAAAGTCAAATCATCAAATTTAAAATTGTGTTGATTGACCAAGCAAAACCAGAGTTATGATAATAAATTACAGAACTTTTTGAAAAAATGTTTGTCATATTTGAAGCGGAGACGAGTATCGAGCGGACTGACCAGGGAAATCTCGAGTCAATCTGCCTAGCAGCGTTACTTGTATTAAATTGTCAAGTGCCAAAAAATAAATTGATTAAAGCTTTTCTGATGATTAATTGTACGCAATACGATTTTGCCCAACCCTAGTTGGAATAATGGATCATTATGGCAATGGGTYTCGCTTGTTTTTATCTTTGGTTTTCATGTATTCCAAGAATAACAGAGGAAAAATAAATAAGTAATGAAGAATTGAAAGCGACAGGAGAAGATCAGCTGGTCTTAAAAATGCAATTATTACAGATGTACAGATTGTTTTAACAGACTGGATATTTTTTAGCTAGACAGGCAAAGTCAACACTGAAAAATCAGATTCAGTTCCAGTCCATGAATGCACCATTGCTATGTGTCTAATTATTGCTAGCTACCATGGCTGTGTCTAATTTCAGAGGCTGYATTCTTCAAAGGCTGAATTTGTTGATCAATTATGCTACAGCAATGTATCGAAGGCTGTCCAAATGTGAAGGCTAGTTTGTGTATTACCTCTAAGRTTATTTTGTTATGTTTTAACAACAACATTTTGCAATTTTTTTGACCATCCAAATTCACAGCCACTTTCTTACAGTCCTCATGGTCGACATAGGACTAGGGCTGCAAGAATTTGGTGATAAGATACATATCATGATACAGGTCACAATACCAAATATTGAAGTACAT
>NW_013952404.1:4113742-4139124 GCF_001266775.1 Austrofundulus limnaeus | reverse complement strand
CTCGTACTCAGTCTTGAAAAAACTGGTATCGGGACACCCCTATATATAAGTACAGTCCATTTACCATTTATATTAGCTGTAATTTGTCATGCAGTTAATGTAATGAATGTTTTTGTACTGTATATAAATTTAAAATTTCACCCAGAAATTAAAATATATATTTGTTTGGTTTCACTTCTAGTCCTTGACCTTTCTATACTGATCTCTGCATGTACAGATGCTCTAGTACTTTCAAAATAGCAATTGTTTTCTAACACTTTGGTAACAAAAGGCTTTGAACAGGGATGCCAAACATTTTTTTTTACTAATTTGCCATGAACTTCATATTAATTAAATGCCTAAAAACACAAAGGCCCTATTGTTCAACCTGGACGGCGCTGCTTTTGCATAACAGGCTCCCCACTGTCAAACTGTCCTGATTGACTTTGATTTGCACTGAACACCCTGCAACCTCATCTGTGAGGCTCGACTGTTCTGTGTTTGATGATGTCAAGATGGACACAAAGGTCTGGTGCTGTTTCCCTATACAATTATTCATCTTTAACTTTGCTCCACCAATTGCACACTTCCAGCAGTTTGCACCTAGAAGTTTTCCGTTTACATGCTTCACAGAAAAATTTACAAATTGATATCAACATAACTTGTTTGCAGCAGAAAATATTGCTTACAATACACATTTTGAAAAAAAAACATGTGATTTTAGAGCTTATTTTGCTTAAGTTGTCAATACCAAGAGATTATGAGCACCCCTATTTTTTCTTCTTGTATGTCTAAAAATATATATATTTGTACAAAATGTAAGATATTCACCTAATATTTTAAGAAAACTTGTCTTCTCAAATCTTGTGTAGCCTCAGAATTCTAGTTTTACTCAATCTTCATAACATGAATTTCATATTGTACCTAAGTTCTGCTGATCATCGTGACATAGCATAATAGGAGTTTGCTTTTAAGAAATGAAAATATGTATCAAAAGAATAAATTCTAGAAAATGTCACTGAACCTTGAACTTTGTCCAAAGGTCATGCCAGCAACCAGTTCAAATGCAATGTGTCCAAAAATAAATACTTTTGTTCTTGTAAAACACTGCTAATACCATTTCATTTTCTCTTGAATCAGAACTGTGCGTCAGACATCCAACATCTGCTTCAATTAACTTTTAAGGGACGTAAGAGACAGAAAGCAACATGTGAAACAACAAGCCATGTAGGCATCTGGGGGGGATCCAGCAACAGAATAATAAACAGAGCAAAGTCTCCTGGTCACTAACAGGGTTTATTGTGCATGGCTGAGCACCCCTCAGACAGAGACAAAGAAAACAAGCACAAAGAGGCACAGAGATGTAGCAAGATCTCTGGAAAATATACTGTAAAAAGTGTCTCCGTGACTAAACACTTTGCATCTGCTGACTCTTCTTGAACCCTTCGAACATAACGTTCAAACAGATGCGAACCCCCCCACCGAGTGATTTAAAATATTTGTCAAAAGACAGAAGAAGCCCCTGCAAAGTAAATGAAGAGCTGCACCTCACTATGCTGACAACCAGTGAATGAGCTTTGGAAAACACAACTAATCGAAACACATTACAGTTAATGACACCAGAAGCCAATGTGCAGGTCTGCTGACCATCGTCCTGTCCGATAAATGTCTCCTTTCAGCTGATGTGAGAAGGGTGGAGAGGACAGAGAGGACAGTCAGTAGGACTCAGCCAGCCTAGAGGCACGGACAGTTGAATAGAACGGGTACTGCTTAGCTGGAAAGCTTTTTTGTGGCTGTTTGGTGTTCTTGTAAAATGTTCCCTGTAGTCACAACAAACAAAACAAACCACAGAGCCTAGATTTACTGAAGGGTCACAGTGTTTAGGAAATTAAGCTATCCGGTGGGGGTGTGGGGGAAGAAAGGTATCATCAGGAAGCATCTGGCATCCTAGACGTAGAAAAATAAATAAATAAATAAAAAATCCAGGTTCAAACAGATGCCCAAGAAAGTTGACCCCCGATATATAATCAGATGTTTCATAAAGAGACTTGTGTGTCTGAACTCAAAGTGCTTCAGGAAACTGCCCTTTGGTCATGGGTTATGTCTGTATCTCTGCTGAGGTGACAATGCATTGAAAGCTCAAGTGGTTCAGAGGTCATTGCTGATAGATACATAGAATTTGAGATAGTGTATACCAATGACATAGTAGTGGTTTGTATTGGGAGAAAAGCAAATTATAGAGAGCTGTGACAGGGTTTCTGCAAGTTTCACAACATAAATTTAAGACTTTTTGAGGCCATTAAGAATTAAATTTAAAATCTATATCGCGACATACAGAAATCTATAAAAAATGTGTTAAACTCGGGCAGCACGGTTGCCTCCCAAAAAGAAGTTTGCCTGATCGAATCCTGGCCGGGGACTTTTCTGAATAGTTAGCATGTTCTCTCTGTACATGTGAGTTTTCTCCGAGTACTCTGGTTTTTCTCCAGAGGCTAATAGCCTATATGCCACGGACATCTGGTCCAGCACTTGATGCCACTCCCAACACTTCCGATTTGTGGTCAACATAGTGTTAGCAAAAGATTTTTTCACCCAACGACTCTTAATGATCTCCACAGTACAGAATTAGCATATTACATGTACCAACATTAACACAGGACACGTACAGGTCCAGCCAACTGAAAAAAAAAATCACTCCAGTGGATTAAAGCCATAAAAACAAAGGAAAGACGTTCGTGTTTATGGTTCCAGAACTTGAACTTTTTCGCTTTTCCGTGGCTGCTTGTTCCGTGAATTTTTCACGTAGAGCTKTGACACTTATATTGTTGGAAAGAGCAGAGTCAAAGTTTTAAATTGATGGGCTACTTTTATGGTTTGGATGGTTTTCCCCGACGTTAGTGAACTGAAAACGTAATGATTATCAGGCGGAGGTTCTGCTGCTCTCGGTGCTCAGGGGAGGAGGGGTGGGGGCGCTCGTCACTYGGCTTTAGTCTACGCTGTAATATACACTCTAACAAGGTTTTACTTTTGCATAAAACTCATGACAAAGTTGCCTAAAAACATTTCATACTCTGTATAACACAAATACGCGCACATACACACACCTACCTTTGTACCGGCTGCTGTGTTAGCTTCCTGCTAGCTGTCATGTGGAGGAGGTCTTTCCTCAGTAAAGGGGATAAATGTACATTTCCCTTTTGTAACCTCTGTCTTCTCATTTCTGATGCTGACTCTTGAATACCCTCAGGTTAGAAATGCTGATTACAAGCGCAAGCATGAGCTTTTAAAGATAAGTTTTCCCTGTAATGCTATGATCCACTGCTGTCACCTCCTCATCAATGGGAAAAATGGATAAAAACTAACTACTCGATCGTACCTGCTGCTTACTGGACACAACGGCACACAACAGAACTCACGTTTTATACCAGTAGATCACAGATGCTTTAACTTTTGTGACTTTCATGGACTAGTACTAGGAGCTAACGCTAAAAACATAGGCAGTAAGCAGGAAGTGGAAGGGAGGAGCGTGGCAAGAATTTTACCGGAAATATGTCATTAATAACTGTGACATATAGGCTATTGGTCACTCTGAATTGTCCCTAGGTATGAGCTTGTCTCTATGCGTCCCTGTAATGGACTGGAGACCTATCCAGGGTTTACTCCACCTCTCGCACAGACTGCTAGATACAGACACTAGTGACCCCCATGACCCTGAAAGGAAGACTGGACCAGCCAGTAACATGAAAGCTGACTGGATGCAATGTAGGTTGTGCGGTTGTAGTTGTAGCGGGGGCATTTGATGAGCATTTGAGTTAACGTTACATGGGCGTTAGAACATTAAGACCTATTTAAAATTAACACTTGAACACAATAATTTAGTGAATTTTAGCCTTTAAGACCTAAAATTTAAATCTTTTAGAATTTGAATTAGTTTCTGTGTAAGCAACATCTGCAGGACACCAGCTAATGACATAAAATTATGTTAGCATCTCTTCCTAAACAATGCTGAACAGCCAGTTTAATTAAAAGGTGTCAAAAATAGCGTAAAATGTCTATTTTGACAAAAATAAATAAAAAAAGTGCAATCTTCCTAAGATCGTGTTTTGTAGCCATCTTTATAAATTTAAGTTAACTGCGTGGATTTTTAAAAATATATTGTAATTTTTATACAGACAATCCATGTTCTTGCTCAATCTGAAAAGCTCTTTCGCATTTCACTCATTTTTAAGCTGGTCATAAAGACTAAGATAATTCAGTACAGGCTTTAAATGTCAGTTGCTGAACAAAATATGAGCATGAGCCAACAGTGATGGCATCAAGTTACATTTCTTCTACATTTTACTTGGCTTAAACTGTTTTTAGTGTGTAGTTAGAGTGCAGCAGACATAAAGCACAACGCATATTGCGCCTGTTAAGCATTCCCTGTCTGTCGGGCACTTTACCCTGATAAACACACTCCAATTAAACAACAAATCTAATGACAGAGCAGGACTTTTATCTGGTATTGATGGGGGTTTCTGAGGTGATGGATGACAAAGTGATGGGCTAATGACTGGAGAAAGAATACACAATATCTGGTGGTATCCTTCAGGGATGCTAGCACTCAAGGTCTTTGTCCACATACTATTTTCTGTGGTCTACTCAGTGATGCGATAGTGAGGAAACTGGCACCATGTGTTCTATTTGCAATCTATTCTAGCAGCAGAAAAGACAACAAAAATTATTGTGGAATGTGTGATTAACTGGGGTGTAGGTAAAAGACACAACCTATTAAATGGTATTCATTAAAAAATGATAAACTCAAACATAAAACAGATTATCCCAAACTAGATCATATGGTGCAGTTTGAAAGAGTTTAATCTAGTAGTTTTCCAGATATATTGGTATCTAGTTATAGTGAACAAATCAATCTTCTCTCAATAGATGGTTTTCAATGACGTCATCATCCGTGACTTTTTTACCCTCCGCACCCCGTTCGTGGGCTACTATTTAGTTTGTAGCGATAAAACCAGTATGGGAGAACCACAAAAGCAAGGGAGAAAAAAAATGCAAAAAGGCCTCTGAAAGACGCAGACGAGCATGACCAGGATGATAATACTTTGTATTTAAAACATGCCTTTCAGGACACCCATGGATCTACTAAATAATAAAACTAAGGTATTTAACTTTATTGAAAGTAGCGATACTTACGAGCTGCTGAAGTCTGCAGAGCCAACACGGAGGCTGTGTTGACATGACTCKGTGTGACTTTYGCTGATATTTTTAGTAACTATATCTTACATACTCCAAATAGGTACATACTGCACAATACTGAGCTTTTTGTGATTATAGTCTGATACTGTCAGTGTATCCTACATTCTTGTTTACAAGGGTAGATTGCATAGWATTCAAAACACTTTTCTGTTCATAGTGCGCAACCTTTTACCCTTTTTTTAAGGTAATTAACGTACTATGCGGTCACTAACCATGGTAGGAGTGATTTGAACACACTTTGGAAACCTGCGGAGGGTGAAATCTTTGTGGCTGATTATCGCCAGCCACAAAATCACTTCTCCTTAAGTGTTTTTACGCCGTCTGTATTTTTTAAGAGCGTTTCTCTGCCACACGAGCAGCACAGTTTTGTAACTAACTCGAACGCAAATTTGCTCCATGACTGTTAAAACAACTTATAATAGAAATATTCAACATAAACAATCTAGACAAGTGGTTCCCAAACTTTTCAGCTTTTGACCCACAAAATAACAGTAGCAGAGACCTGTAATTGTTTTTGGATGATGAACATTTGTATCAGGTCAACTAAACATGGGCATAGTAACAATATTTTTTATACTACATTTATCCATTTTAAATACACTAACCTCACTCCTTTGTAACAACTAAGACAAAAATGTCATTAATTCAGAAAATCTTTTCAGGACCCCACCTTGATTTTTCGGGACCCCACTTTGGGTCCCGACCCCAACTTTGGGAAAAAATGATCTAGACTCTACATTTCTATGCTGTAGGCCAGTGTTTCCCAAAGTTGGGATCGGGACCCAAAGTGGGGTCCCGAAACATCAAGGTGGGGTCCTGAAAATTTTTTCTGAATTAATGACATCTTTGCCTTAGTTGTTACAAAGAGTGAGATTAGTATATTTAAAATGGATAAATGTAGTATAAAAATATTGTTACTATGCCCATGTTTTGTTGACCTGATACAAATGTTTATCATCCAAAAATAGTTGGGGGCACAGGTCTCTGCTGCTGTTATTTTGTGGGTCAAAAGCTGAAAAGTTTGGGAACCACTGCACTTTGGTTCCCAAAGTTGGGCTTTGGACCCAATTATGGGTCATGAAGCACCTTGGATAATCTCCAGAAATCAATTTAAAGGGTAATAAAATAATAGCTGATGTAACATTTTCCCTATAATTATTACAAAAACACAAAGTAAGTATAAATAAGTATTTATGTGTGTGTACATGCTGTTTAGATTGTCAAAAAGCCTGTGTTTTTAGGGTTATTAATGAAGTTCATGTACTCAGACCAGTAATATTTGGGGTCACAAGTTTTTGCCATGGATATTTTGTGGGTCAGAAGATAAAAAGTTTGGGAACCACTGCTGTAGACTATCCCCTCTTCCGCATTCGCAGCCATGAATATGGCGATTTGATCACGTGATCTGCAGGTCGCTACGTCATTTGAAAACCATCTATATGGGAAAAACGTGCAAATGTCGTTTGTTGCTTTATGAACTTTTATTAGCAGTCTTCACGATGTTGCAATGAATACTTTTAACAATGATGACGAGGAAGAAAACTACCTAATCAGCCAGGAAACCAGTTTAAGTCTCAAAATAAAAATATTCAACACAGCACTTTATTTCATTTAAGCTATCTAGTTAGTTAGGGTTCAGTATCTTGCTCAAGGACAKTTCAGTAAAACAAATGTCCTTAAAATAATAATTTGCCAGCATTTCAATACTAGTGTCAAAACTGTCAACGAACTATTAAGCTGAAAACATGACGGTATTACCTATAAGCAAATTAAGACAGGAAGCCCACACCTTAAACCACTGAATTATTTCCATCAACATCAGTCGGTGTTGCTATATACACTCTCTGCTTAAGGCTTTATGTATTAAGGGATGTTTCTACCTAATCTACAACCAGTTTGAACTGACATCTCCCTGACCTTAAGACAGATAAAAGGAAATTACTCCAGAGCCATGYATTTGACATAAGTGTGCCTAAACTCTTCCTCTGGCATCTGAGCCCATGAGATGAAATYTCTAATCCACAGCTCACCCATGTGAGCACAAAAGCAGATGAAGACTTTTATTATTACTTACTCAAAGACGAAAAAAAGTCCACAGGTTACGAGAATTAGGACAAGGGTGAGGTAGAAAACCCCGGTCTGCTTGGCCATCATAATCCTCCCATCACAGTAAAACTTGTTTCGACCAGGGAAGGCCTCCCACTTCCTCCTCTTTGGTGTCCTTTTCTTGTATGGGGTCTCCATTGGCGTGGAGCTGCGAGTGCTTATTTGGCTGTACTCGCACTCTCTCATGGACTCCCCAAGATGCATTAACCGCAGAGAGAGAGAGAAAAAAAAATCCCAGAGCTGAATAAACCCAAAGGCTGCCTGGCGAGTTTCTGTGTGGAGGAAACAGGTTAAGATTAACAGAGAGGCTCACAACTTTTTTAAAGTTTGACACAACACTTCCTGTTTTTAAAAAACACCCCCCATCTACCCAAAACAATACATGACTTTAGGCTTTAAGAATCCTGTCTGGCAACATATATCAGCAAATAATATAATTTTGTAAACCCTGCAAACAAAGTTTGTCGGAAAGCAACTTGGCTTGTGCGACATACCTCAATAAAGTGATGCTAGCATGCTAACGTAGCTAACAAGTTGGCGAGACAAATTTCAAGTTATCACGTCGGGCAAATTTAAAGATTAGCTCGTTGTACGTTCACGCACGAATAAAAATCACAGAACTGGCCGCTTTAATTGCTTAAAATAAGCTACAAATAAGGTTTCGGTGCGCTGTCAACCACGTATCCCTAAAAGCAGAGAGAGAGGCGTCACATCCCGGCTGTGTTGAAAACCTTACCGAGGCAAAGTCGTCGTTTCGGGGGTGTTGTCGCGGCGCTGCTCCCGTCGTTATCCGGGCTTGTTACGAGGCAAAGCGAAGATCATTTTCGGAAGTTTAAGGGTGAACAAATGAGTTTGTGATCTTCTTCTCGCCGCCGAGGGAGAACTCCGTTTTGAAAAAGGAAAAAAGAGGGGAAAAAGGGGAAGGGAAATCCAAAAGCGACACACAGACACACAAACACACAAACACACAAACACACGTTCTCTCAGACGAGCTCCAGCATCCTGACTCGACTGGCCGTCAATCACAAACAAAACGAGTCTTTGCGCGCAGCTCGAGCTGAGCAGGACCTTACAGCCATACGGCCGGGCGTCTCAGAGGTACCATCGACGAGTCATGGTCACAAATGTTCACCGTTCAACCTCATTAGAAGGTGGGGGGGAAAAGTTGCCGCTTCCCACAGTCCTGGACCTGGCAGGCCAGCCGACAGCCGTCCACACACAGCGATGCCACCCTCGCAAACATCAACATGGGCGCAAAAAGAGAAGAGCCTCCGCCTGCTCCTCCCCCTTCAGCTGAGGTCGGGAGCAAAAGGTGCAGAGAGGGAGGACGAACTGTTCAAGGGGGCTCCCAATGCAAGGTCCGGGGRCTTTTACAGACGTTCATCAACGTGCCAGCAGGGGCGTGTCCAGGGAGAGGCCCAGGGGGCCCAGCAGGGCTATACATCTACTATCACCCTCTCACTGGTCCCCCCCAGACAGTCTTAAAGGAGACATAAGCTTTTAAATCCTTCTCAGGGGTAGACATATATTTTTCAGGTTGTCCAGCGGACAAATGTTTTCAAAATGTTTTGCGGACAACCAGGTTTTGTGAACAGGTTGTCAACCTGTTCACAAAACCTGGTTGTCCGCAAAACATTTTGGTTGTCCAAAAGAATCGCAAGAAAAATGTAATTTAACAAGTATATTCTTCTGTAGACAAAGTTTATTATATATAATTGTTCTCAGTCCGCCAGGTTGGCTGGAGCTGTGTGAATAAAACTTCCTAATTCTCTTCTTTGAAATAAAGTATTTAAGGCTCAGGGAGTAAAGGCCTCGACACACAGGATGCGATAGCGATCGCAGCGTTGCGAATCGCGCTCTCAGATCGCTTGTCTTCACAAAATTTGATTGGTTCTTGACTCCGAAGGCGGGTGTGCATTACGGACGTGTAAACTAAACAAGTCTTGTGATGCTAATGATATTGAAAAACAAACATCAAGATACAGTTTTATGAGGAAAAACTTACCATGAACTTCACCCTGGTGCCAAAAAAATTCCCACAAAGCTTTTTAGTAATCACTTGGTGAAAGTGTTAGCTAACTGCAGTGTGTAGCATGCTCTCCTCTCATTGGTCAGTCAATGAAACCCTCGCTGATTGGTTGTACGCTAAGCGACAGCGACAAAAGTTGAACATTTTTCAACTTTCATATCGTCGCAAGCTCGCGTGTGCACGTCTACGTGTACGAGCGCGACATTTCACATGCACTATTTTCGCCGGTCGCTTAGCTGGAGGAGGGCGAGCGATTGTCGCCTCACCGCACAGGCTCCATACGAATGGAGAGCGAGCGACGTCGCCTCCCGTGTGTCGAGCCCTTAAAGCAGCAAAAATGTTGCTAATAAAATCTAGAGGTTACCCAACATTCATAAACTTCTTTCTGCTCATAGGTCAAATATTTTCACTTAAATAGGAGTGTACTGTGTACATGACCTTATTAAAAGTTACAGTTTAGTGTTCTGTTTGGCTTTACCAAGTTTTTTCTCCCTTTCATTTTTACAAATGACGAACCCGCGGCAGAGAACTTTGAACAATGTCTTTTTTCTTGATTGTCCACTGGACAACCAGGAGACAGGATCTGGTTGTCCGAAATAAAAATAGGTTGTCTCGGACAACCTAAACAATGGTTATGTCTACCCCTGCTTCTTTTTCACATTATATATCATTCATTTGGTCTACATAAACTGCACTGCAATGCTCTGGTCTGAATTCCTTCTTATTGTAACTCCACAAGCCCCTCTTTCACCTTTTCTGATGTGTGTCTCAAAGCAGCCCGTTTTGAYTCTGTTCCTTTAAATCCTAAGAGGTGCTTCACGCCCCGCACTGCTCCACCTTCCAGACTGGTACGTTTTTGTTTGAGAGAGACATCTAGCTGTGCTGAAACATTTTATTTCCAAATTAATTAAAAGTCGTAAACAAGGGAAGACTTATCGGTTACATGTTGGAGCCAGAGTCTGACCCAGAGCCAGAAGAGAAAGACAACAATATTGTAGTTGGTAAGTCCAGACCTTATTAGTTCTGTCACAACTAATTTGACGTAATAAACAATATAGAACAGAAACATAAAATAGAGAAAACTGATGGGCTGACAAAATGAYCCAGACAGAATATAARGATGCAGCATCRRGAGAGATTAAAYTCAAAATTTCTGCTCYAAGTACACTATAAGATGTATCTAATGGCTTAAAAGTGGATTTTGCATGATATGTCTTMTTTAAAGRGGACATATCAGCAGAGGTAGGTGATACTAATCTTGGTATCGAAATAAATAAAACATAAGTAAATAAAAATGTTTTGTATTAGCTAATAAAATAAAACAACTCATCTTAATATTGATACTCAGATCGATAMACCCACCCCTACATATCATGCAAAAGCTACGTTTTTAGCACTTAAATACATTTGGTTGTGTAATTGAAATTTCTAGGAATGTAGAAATTTTGATTTTAATCTCTCCCGGTGCTGAGTAGATTCCTTAATATTCTGCTTGGGTCATATTTTTCAATCCGTTCAGTTTTCTCTGTTCCCTATGACGTTTTTATTTTTATTTTTATTTTTTTTACTGTGAACCTGTTAAACAAGGTCCTGGACTTCCAGCTAAACAATTTTTGCAAACCCGTGGTTCAGCCGGTTTGTCATCTTCATTCTCYTTTTCACTCTGGGTCAAACTCAGCATGTAAAGCTGGGTGGGCAAGTCTTCCATTGTTGACATTTTTWAATTAATATGTAAACATAATTGTATCTCTGCTATCATACTAAACAGGCCGAACAGGGTGGGGTTGGACAGGGTGTGAAGTGCATCATTTGCATTTAAAAAGACCACAGGAATTCAGATCAAAATATTGCAGTTGCACTCTATGTAGACCCCAACTGAATGATTTAAATGTGAAAAATGATTTAAAAGCATGTCTCTTTTAATGAGAAATTATATCTGYAAAATTGTCTTAATTTTCAACTTTTTCTTGCCACCGAAGAGGTCATTGCAACCAAGCTGCACCCCTCCTCAATTTTAATGTCCAGCTTGGTGGGGCTCATCTTGTTTTATAAACAATTCAAGCTGTGTAAAGATTTATTTCCTATGTTAACATGTTTCTACTTACCTTGTTGTCTTGAACTTTATTCTCAGACATTCTTCAGAATGACATGATTTTCACTTTGTAAACCAGGGTTCTTCTATAAAGAGGATTGCAATAATGAGTTTTAATTTATTCAGTTTTCATCATTGGGATATTTTAATACTAAAAGGAACATTGAAGCTTAAAAGTGTGGACAGAGCTGATATGACTGAAAGTAAAATAAAGGGGCTCAATAAAAGTTAGTTAGTGCAGAAGTTCTCAAACTGGGGTCAGGGGTCCACGAGACGTATCTTGGGGGGGCCTCAAAAATTTCACAAAATTGTTAATTTGGTCACTTTTAAAAAAGCATGCGGGACAAATAACTAATAAAACAAACATAAACTAAATAAAAATATATATTCCCATGGCATTTAGGGGTTGAAATGATCTTTTAAAACAGCATGGAGTTTATGAGGAGGTCCCTGGAATTTTATTTTTGCCCTTGTGGGGTCCCCAGACCCCCAAAATTTTGAGTTTCCAAGTTGTTGGGAGGCATTTTTACAAAAATATGTAAGGAATTCAGAGTAACATCTATCTTACAGGCCCCACTGTCCTGTTTTCAACTCTTTTGCAGTGTCTTTTGAGACAAATGTTCCATAAAAAGGTTAAGTTTCCTTAAGATTATTTATCTGAAGACAATCAAAAGAAACAGAATATAGAAGATTAGTATTTCATCATCAACCTACATTTTGTCATCTGTCCTCTTCTTAACACCGACATGCACACAGACACACACACCTCCTCATTTTGCTCCGAGGCTGTCCAGCTCCTTCACACCCAAAGCTGTGCGCTTACCTGCTTTCTTTCAAAATAAGTCTGGTTGTTTTTCTTTTAATCGTTCTGTTTTCCACTTGCTGTTTGAAAGTACGGTGTGGTTTTCAGGCACGCTGAACTGTGATCAGATTTAAAATATAATTTTTAGTCACATAAAAACACCTCAATTAAAAAAAGGGGAGTTCTGTTGCACATCTGCAAGGAAAGCCCTGAGCTGGCACCTGTTAAGCTGAATTTATTGGAACGTTTCGGATGTTTTAAATGGTTGCCAATGATCTGTTAGTATAGCATGATGATTGTGGAAGAAGTGGAGTTTAAGAAAACACAACGTGAGGACAACGAAAAATACGATCCTGTCTAGGCTTCATCTATGAGGACTTATCTAAAGTTAGCTCACATGTTTACAACCACACACTGAGTGGGTCAGCACAGTCTCTGTTGTTTCCACCCAGTGTTAACTCACCTACATTTGTGGTGAGAGGTAGTCAAGGCCAATGATGGACACGTCTTCCTGCAGCCACCACATCCATCCTGCTGGAGCTCGATGACTCAGCTGTTCAGAGGCGCAGAACTGTGGGTGGGTTTCTCCTACATGAAATTCATCCCGCACCACATAAGAAGGGCAGAAACCCACTTAAACGGCACAGCTAGGCTTGAAATTTGAAAAAAAGTATCACAGTCACCCACACGCTCCTCCTTTGACTTAATTTAAGGTGTCAATAACATTTTAATAGGGTAAAGATGAGAGTGCATCTTTCTGACAAATGACCCAGCTAAGAGTCACGGTTTGACGCTCGGCCTATAATCTGTGTTATCCACTTTAGGAATGCTTTTACGGAAGGCAACCTAAAATAGCTTTGATGCGATGCCCACATCTTCCCTCTCCAACGACGAAGGCAGAGGGAGAGATAGACACCAAAGTACAGGAAGTAAAAACACCTAAAGTTATTTACTGAAGCATGGTAAAAAATAATTTCTCTTTAAATTGTAATCATGAAAATAAAACAGAATGCTGCAGTAGCACAAGCACACTGCTTTTGGTTTTCTTATATTTTCTGTGTTTCATGTTCTAGTTTTGAGGGATGAAAACAATGAAAGCTACATTAGTTATGAAAGTGATCAAACTAGATGAGAAGTAAGCAGAGTTGTATTTCTGTAAAAAATCTTAAATTTGGTTTTCTTTGACTAAAATACTCCGTCACCTCCTGAAGTCCCTTGATTCTTTAAAGGAAAAGTTTTAGGTGACAAACATTTATGCATCTGGTAAATTTCTAGGTATTTATCCTAGGACCCGGCGCCACATATGTGGACAAAAATGCATTGCAATGCAAGAGTTCGGGTCTTAGGAGGTTAATTAGGAAGAGTAATCTCTGCCTATGCAGACACTAATGAGGACCTTTAATAAATTGTATGTATTTTCCCTCTTTGTGAAACACTTTGGTCAACACTTGTTTATGTGCTATATAAATAAATTGATTTTATCAATGCTGTGAGACTTGATAAACCAGCCATTTCTCTAACGTGTCAAACTCAAGACCTGTGGGCCATATGTGGCACTCAACGGCATTTTTTGTGTGATTTTGGTCAATACGGTTAAAGTATTATTAAAGTAACCATATTGACCAAAGAGGTGTCAATTGAAAGAAGACAACCAATCAAATTGCTTGAACAGCCTATTATGCAGATATAAAGTCCCTGGCAGAGTGGGCTATAAAGAGGCAGGAAGTAACCACAAACTGGGAATGTCCCGCGGGTGGTACAGTACATTGAGGGTTAGTGGTTAAACTAGAATGCCCCTTCCAGTGGGAATTCAACGAGACAAGGAACACGACTTTTCATGTTTAGTCAACGTTGAACATGAAGTTAATTATAACTGGCCCTTTGAGGGCCACCATAATGCTCATGGGGCCCTCAGTGAAAACAACACCCTGCTCTAATACTATCTTCAATAAAGTCACAAAAGGATAGCTCAAGTAAGCAACTGATGTTTGTTTATTGGCCTAGGATTGTCAGGACATAACGCAACGTCTCCAGTGCTTAACAATGTTCGTTGTACATTTATTTGTGACATGTGCAGCACACAGTATAAATGTGTTTTACGGAAGAAAAGACAAGGAGTCGTACGAAAAAAAAAGAAAAAAGAAAAAGGCCGATTTTACAATGGGTTCTCAGGACACTGAAGGTTCTTTTCACACGTTTTCTGTAAGAGGGATTCAAAAATATGCCAGCTGACATGAATGTAGGACTGTAACAAAAAGGAAAGATGTTCAGTTTTCTCATGTAGTTATCTTCTCACCCTGGCACTTTCACATTTAATTACCAAAGCGATTGTTTTCTCAGCTATAATACAATGCATACAAGAATTTATTAGTATTTTTTTTTACATTGAAACATCATCTGCCATGTTCAAATATCTGACCCAATTAACAAAATATGTACAATAACAATGCCAAATTGTACCCTCAATAAAAGCATTTGTTATAATAGTCTCAAAGTCACATCTCCTGCTTGATGGAGACTGAAAGAGTTGTGTGCATTCTTTGCACAAAGGTTTATTTACACAGTGATCAAAAAATACAGACAAACTAYATTGGTGCCAGAAACACAAAGTTCATCGGTAAAAGTCAATGAGGCCATGATTGATAAATTAGATACTTATTTCTTGACAGATGCTCTTCTGTTTTGTAGATTGGCTGGTGCAATGCTGCCACCTCCTGGCCTGAAGCACACACACACACACACGAAGCTTCACATCCTGCTGTTTCCAAAAGGGACAACTTGCTCTGGTCCTATTGCACAATTTATCTTCCAGCGATGGAGACATATACATTTCAGTTTAAAAGGTCTGTTTTTTTTTTAAGTTTATTTACGCCCCCCATTCTCCCACGCACAAACTGTTGGCAAAATAAAAGTTCAAACAACTGTACAGTGTCACGTTTTAAATAAATACGCTTCGTTAAGAAAGTGTTGATGAGCATATTCGTATTTATAAAACTGAAAACATCTCATCAACCCAAAAAAGAACCACGGAATTCAGCACCGACATCTGCTGGCAGCTTTGGCTGAAAAAGTAAAATAAACAAGAAAAAAAAAAGAAAACAAAAACATAAAACATAACCAACCAACACATACAAGTATTAAATATTTGTATTAAAATGAGCTGTCAAGTCCCAAACCCAATTTGTTTTTCAACAGGGCCAAGAAGCTATACATATATATAKAGAGAGAGTTAATTTTCGTAATGCRGATTTTTTCTTTTTAAAAAACACAAACGTTTTCTGTCATTTTAATAAATAAAATTAAAAAAACCACAGGGATATCATTGTGACCCGCCCTCTGCCATCTTAGCTCCGCCTCTTCTTCTGTCATAATTTCCCTAAGTGAAACAGAACTTGGCAAACAATCGCCACCACTCCCGTGTTGAGCACCGAGGAAATGGAGATGTCTAATAATCTGCTCTCGTACAGTACGAACTCTGACTTGTTCTCCTCCACTTTAGCCATGGCCAGCAGACCTTTAGCTGCTCTGCACATCATGTTCACGCTGGGTGGGTCCATAGGGGGGTGTCCCATGTGCAGCAAGCTGTGAGGATTCTGCTGGTATTGTGCCATGCTGACTCCATCTTCCAAGAAGGCAACCAAATTACCCACGCTGCCCTTCTGCAAGGCGATGGCGCGCGCCGCTGTCGGGTCTCCCTGTGCCAGGTGGGAGAGGACGGCCACGGCCATCTCTCTGTACACCTGGCCTTTCCTCTGACCCACGCAGCGCACCAGGACCGCGAAGAGTTTCTCCTGTCGGCTGAAAGGCGGGGTGGCCAGCAGCAGGTCTACGTTACCGTCCTGGATGCTCAGCTTGCAGAGGCACTCCAGGACCAGCCTCTGGGGAGTGAGCTGGGAGTGCGGTGCTGCTGACGGGAAGGGGTCCTGGGCCTCGGCTGAGGGGCAAACCATCCAGTGGAGAAGGCCGTCCAGGATAGGAAGGCAAATAGTGTCTGAATAAGAGGAAAGATCCAGGTGACCTGCGATGTTGGCGAGCGTGACCATGGCGTTCTCCCTGAGCAGACTCAGACACTCCCACCACCACTCGTCTCTGCCGCTCGACAGCTCCCGCTCCCGCTGCTCGTCTCTCTGAAAGCCCGGGGCCAGCCTGTTCCTCTCCGGGTGCACGTGTTGCAGCAGGAGCAGCCTGCCCAGAAGCAGAACCAGCGCGGGGTGGCGGGACATCTCCATGTCGTTCCCGGGGATGAAGGACAGACTCCGGACGATGTTGGACACGCAGAGGCACCTTTTGGACAGCGAGTCTTGACAAGGGGAGGCGGTGCAGAGCGGAGCCTCATCCAGGCAGCGGGGCTCGTCCTCCAGCAGGGTGATGTGGTCATCCTTCCCGTCTGGGTGCACCCTAAACGGGTAAGATGGCAGGGAGCGAGCAGGGTGGGCGTGGGAGAGGGCGTCCACCCTGGCACACAAAACATCATCGATAGTAGCGGTAATGTGCTTCAGCAGTTTCTGATTGTCCGTCCTGTCCTCCTGTTTGTCCTCGTGTTTCGTCTTTTTTTCATCCCTGACAGGCGGTTCACTCTGTGGCTCAAAGTGCGTCTGAATGTGTGTGGTGGAGTCGCCTCCACCTGCCTGCCAGTGCAGCAGCCCACTGGTAAACTCGGTGATGTAGCCCAAACGCTCGGTCAGATCTTCCATCAGGTCGTCTTTGTGCACAATCTTTATGGGGAGTTTATCGTACTTGCTGGCTTGTTTAGGTTTAGGTCCCAAATCAGCAGGAGGATGGTCCAAACTCTCCTTTTTACTTTCCCTTTCACTCTCTTCTAATGATTCCTTTTTGTTATTTGTCTCTTCCTTTTTCGTACCGACATCTAAATCCTCCTTTTTGCCACACGCCTCAGCCGGCTCAGCGGGTGGAGCCTTCTCCTCTGTGCCTCCAGTCTGCTCCTCCTGTGTTTCCGCTGGGGTTGACTCAGGTCCAGTTGGGGCAGTAGGGTCCGTTTCCTGATTAAGGGTGGGGAGATTCTGTTCCGTCTGAACAGAATTCATATCCAAATAGTTCTTATGAGCTATTGTCCCCACCTCAAATTCTTCCAAGATGCCAAAAATCTCAATCAGGCACCGGCGGAAGTACTCCACAATTAACTCGAGGAATCCAGGCAACTGGACAAACAAGAATTCAATATCAGTATCAGTATTTCARCAAGAGAAACAACAAATAAACAAACAAATAACCCTTTAATTCTCTTAAAGTAGGCTGTTGATATTGGTTCAGAAAAATAACCAAGAAATACAATATAMGATCCAAACAATTTACACAAATATTTGGCTTTTTCATGATGAAGCAATTATGATGCAGTAACTTAAAGGGATAGTCCAGTCAAATAATTGCATAGCTAGTATCATACAAGTTGCAACATTTTTCATAGAGCACAAACTATGGAGAAACAGGCTWGGTTCATGGTTTGGCCAAACAAGAGATTTTAATGTTTTTCAGCCTTCAAACACAACTTCTTCTCAAAACCAGACCAGCGTTAAAGAAGACTGTGGTTGTTTCTGCTCTGTCATTAAAGGTAATAACTGATCGAGCTGTTTACCTGGGACAGGTTGAAGGAGGCCACGGTGCTGTCGTCGTACAGCAGGATGTTGATGGTGTCTAAAGCCCAGGTGCTCTCCGCCAGCAGGCCAGACTTTAGAGACATCATCACACGCCAGGCTTCAGGTGTTCCTGAGGTTCAAACATCAGGGAAATAAACAGCTCTGTCAGGATTTGTTCACGTCAAACATAGCTTAACATACTTCCCTGCAAATTTAGCTAGATGTAGGTAAAAATGACTCTTTTACAGGGGGAGTTATTGTCATTTTACGAACACATGATGACACAACGAGGGCTCTGTCTTACCACAATCCTTAGAGTTGAGCTTGCGTCGAGGCTTGAGAACTGGTAAGGTGGCTTCCACTGACCCTGGGGGGTAATTGAGGTCTCTCCTCAGGTTTGGAGGAAACTGACCAATGGGTCCACTGCTTTGTGAGCCCATCATACCCAGGCCAGGCTTAGGCATCTTCATGGGTGACATAAATGGGGCTTTACTGGGGGACATTCGAGGGTCCATTGAGCGATGGAAGGGTCCTGGGCTGGGGGCTCTAGGCAGATGATTGGTCATGGATGGGGAGTTGGAATAAGACAGTGGCTGGCGTGAAGACAAGGGGGGCATACCACCAGATGATGACATGTAGGGGGACTGACGGTGCCACTGGTCCTGCCCGGCCCGACCGTCCATGTCGTCTCTGCAGATGGAGCCGTAYGACATCTGCGTTGGAGGTCCTTGTCTGTTGTGGTAGGGATAGCCAAGGTCCGTTCTTGAAGGCCACATGTTGGGCCCATCAGCAGCATGATTAGGAGTGGGGCCCGCACCCATCATACTGTGCTGGCTCTGGCCCGATGGGGCCATACGGTCGCGGTGGTAGGGGTAGGGAAACTGTCCCTGGATCGGTCTGTGTTCAGGTCCTGAGTACCCACCACCGTAGTGATTGTACATGTCTGGCTGCTGGTTGGTGTACTGCATGGTGTACATGTCACTCTCGTGCCTCTTGGGTGGCGGGCCGTACAGTCCATCCATTTGCCGTTTGTAGCCCTGATGGAGCAAAGATGTTCTTAGCATACGTGTCAAGTTGTACGGATTGTTCGCAATTTACACGGATTTTCCGTCATTTTGCAAGTATACGGACAAATAGAGCAATCTCAGGGATTTTTTTCATGTTTTACGGATTCATCCAAAAACTCAGTTTCAAATTTATTTAACATGTCAGAGCCTGTAGGATGTTAAATAAACAATGAATAACATCAAATATTTGTTTCCAACCCACTCTGCTGCTAGAAATAAGTTCTTCTGTCCTCATTTCCTTCTGAWTTTGCTGCAGCCGACAGTCCGCCTGCACTCCACCCCCTCCCCTCCACAGCTGACGGTCTGCATGCACCCCCCCGCATGTGAAAATTACGGATTTCTGAGGCTCATTAAACATCTGAAGGGGTTGACATGTGTGCCTTAGTAACCACTTGTTTGRTCAAAGCGACTCTTTAGGATGTGAATTCTCATAATTTCAATAAAATACTATTATTACGTGGGTTTAAAGTAGTAATATTTTTATATACATCACCCTTCGATAATACTAGGCACATTTACCCCAATTTATTTTGTGGACATAAGTTACCTAAATTTGCAGAAGAAAATATAGAAKCATAAATTCATTCACTTTAATTAACTTGTGATAAACTCATATCWATATATAGATGTATTTTGATCAGAATTATAAAGTAAMAAAGTAAAAACACTTTGTAGAAATATTGGTTATMTTTACTTGAGTAATTATTTTTTAGCCAACAGTTTTTTACTTTTATAATTATCTGTACTTTCAACTCCTTCCATTTTTAAAAAACGTAAAAATTAGAAAGTCGTTATTCCTATTTCATTTAGGCTAGTTTTCATTCCAGTTTGTTAAAAAAAAAAAACAAAAACAACAAACTATCCAACTATATGGTGCCTCCCAGACAGAGTGAATTTAATTTTGGCTGGATGATCCATCCCAACACATTATTGGTTTTTACGATCCATCATCCTTGTACACGACTCAAATCACATCCGACATGTAGCTTGGTGTGAAGATGACCGTGGCAGAGATATACCATATATGCAGCCAAAACAGTTAGCCTAGCAYATCCTAAATCGATCAACATTAACATTTAAATACAATGTTATAATCATTTTGGCCTTTAGAAATCTGTTTTTGGGAAGATCACCTCCCAATAAATGTTATTTTGGAAGTTCTAACAGCTCACTTTTACTAAATACTTTTACTTTTAATACTTAAGTACAGGAAATGTCAGCCTTTTAGTCAAGTAATATTCTTAAAAAATGAGACTTTAATCATTTACCAAAGTAATTTGTTGGTAGATACTTGTATCTTCACTCAACTATCACTATGAGATTCTTTATACAACACTGATTTTTGATCTGTGTCATTTATCATAACAGAAGTGGCAACAAGAAGCAAGAACAGAAAAAAAGATGATAAATTATGCAGATTATTGATATTCATTTGTAATATTTAATCTAATGTACAAGATTACTTGTTAAAAATCCTTACATTTAGCTAGAATGTTATGTCCTGTACTCATTTAATATAACAAATTAACAATACTGCTGTTGTTCCCTACCTGTTGCTGTGGATACATCCCAGATGGATGCATCCCGTATGGCATGCTGGAATACTGCTGGCCGTAACCGTCATGTCTGCAAAGCAAGGAGGCAAAGCAGAAAAATCCTTCAGTAATGTGTCAGACTTGTATGCAAATACAAGCTGCTAAATATGAGCAGACTGACCTCTGCTGTGACGGGTATCTGCTGGGAGAGTACATGCTGCCTTCACTGTTGGAGTGTCCCATGTTATTCTGACTTCCTGGGGGGCCCATGGTCCCTTCCATCCCCATCATATGATCGGGTCTAAAGATAAAACAGAAAAGTCTTAAACACCGCTCTTATTTTATTTAAATAAACCACCACTACCAAAATGTTCATCACCGTGATCTTTGTGTGCGTACCTTCTGTCATAGCCTGACCCGTATGGATACTGGGATCTTTGACTCATGCTGAGGCCTGACGGTGGCCGACCATACATATCTGGCATCCCACCGCTGGGCATCTGGCTCGGTATGTAAGGATCAGCTCCTGCCACTGCACAAGTAAAAAAGCAAAGAAATACAACTATGTTCAATAATTTTATGTAACTAAAAAGAAACAGTTTACATATGAATGCATTAAACTATCTTTACCAGCAGGTGGCAGCATACCTCTATGAATATTCTCCATCTATACTTTTGAGGCTAAATGTTATGCAGCTACCATCCACCATATTATTCATTCAGACTCCATTCTCTTCAGCCTTGAGAGGAGCCGCCGTTATTTCTGAAACTACTGTTTGTTCTGGAAACTAAACCACCCGACTTGGTCAAAACAGGTGCATCCCAGCAGGGTGAGAAATACGAAAAAAAAACAAAACAAAAAACAAAAACGGATGAAAAGGATGAGCAGAATAAGGATGAGACGGAGGCTAGGCTACCAGAAGATCAGACGAGATGGTGTGTTTCTGATAAACGTATGTGTGGCGTAACAAACTGTTCTTATCTCCTTTTGGACTTTGAGTAATTAAAAAGACACAAACATCTGTCCTGATCGGAGTCGACATGGTGAWTTGACGAGAAATTAGACCAACAAGAAAGACGAATGGCTCCGGGACACGYGTGTCATTTAAAGAAAGAACCGTGTGAGTTTATATCAAGTTTAAGGGTGATGTTTCAAATTTAAATCTTGTTTCATCTAAGTTTGGTGAAAATAATTTAATACGTTCAAAAGATTTGTCTAGTTTTGCTCGCAGACACATCAGCAGAAACAAAAGAGTGTTTCACATAAAGCACAAAGAGGTGGGTTCCACAGCGTGTGCCTCACTCACTCTTCCTCATCCCTGCGAAGGGGTCCTTGGCGTCGTACTGCATCCTCATCATCATGTCAGGCATGCTGAGGCCCTGCTGGTAGGGAGCTGAGGGGGGCAGGCTGGCAGCCCGCTTCTGAAAGGCCGGGTCACTCACCTCCGAGAAGGGGTCCTGCACGCTCACACTGCTCCTGGACAAATGAGGAAAACGGTAAACCAGGGRAAGAGTGCACGTCATACAGACAGAACGAGCAGAAAATGAGTTTGATGAGCTCTGAGGGCTTCAAACTTTCACATACAGCTACGTGTTTTAGAGCAAAAGAACTATTTCTTTACATTTAATAATATTTTATATAAATTGCCACAAATACTAACTTAAATGTAAAAATTAATTACTCCTTATCCTTCTTAGTGGTTCAACAATTAACTAGAATCTATAAGCTGAAGATTTAAGTGCAAACAAATTATTTACTTTAAAAGCCCTGTCACATTATGACATTTTAGAAAATTTATAAAAATTTTATCCAGCAGTAAAGATGTCTGTGCTGAAGTTTGATTGTAAAAAAGTACTGTAATGCTCATGATTAGATCAAATACAGCGGGTAAAATAAGTATTGAACACGTCACCATTTTTCTCAGTAAATATATTACYAGAGGTGCTAATGACATGAAATTTTCACCAGATGTCGGTAACAACCCAAGTGATCCATACATACAAAGAGATCAAACCATAAATGTCCAGAAATGAAGTTATTTGTAATAATGTGGAATGGCACAGGGAAAAAGTATTGAACACATGAAGAAAGGGAGGTGTAAAAAGGCATGGAAAGAGAAGACACCAGCTGAACTCTCTCAGTAATTAGAAAGCAAGCCTGCCCCTTGTCAGTGCAAGTTAATATCAGCTGGTTCAGTCCCAAATGATGGCCAGGTATCACACAAGAACCATCTGATGATGGGTAAAAGTAAAGAGCTCTCTGAAGACCTTCACAACCTTATTGTTGCAAAGCATAATGATGGCATCGGTTACAGAAGAATGTCTAAACTTCTGAAGGTTCCAGTGAGCACTGTTGGGRCCATAATTCAGAAGTGGAAAGAACATTATTTCACCATAAACCGACCACGACCAGGTGCTCCTCACAAGATTTCTGACAGAGGAGTGAAAAGAATTATCWGAAGAGTTGTCCAAGAGCCAAGGACCACTAGTGGAGAGCTTCAGAAAGACCTGGAATTAGCAGGTACGATTGTTTCAAAGAAAACAATAAGTAATGCACTGAACCACCATGGCCTGTATGCACGCTCACCACGCAAGACTCCACTGCTGAAGAAACAGCATGTTGAAGCTCCTTTAAAGTTTGCTGCATAACATTTAAACAAGCCTGTGTAATACTGGGAGAATATAGTCTGGTCAGATGAGACCAACATTGAACTGTTTGGATGCCAGAATACACATCATGTTTGGAGGTCAAATGGCACTGCACATCAGCCCAAAAACACCATACCAACAGTGAAGTTTGGAGGTGGGAACATCATGGTGTGGGGCTGTTTTTCAGCATATGGTACTGGCAAACTTCAAATAATTGAAGGAAGGATGAGTGGAAAAATGTACAGAGACTTTCTTGATAAAAATCTGCTTCCATCTACCAGGATGATGAAGATGAAACCTGGCTGGACATTTCAGCAAGACAATGAGCCCAAACACAAAGCCAAGGAAACTCTCAGTTGGTTTCAGAGAAAGAAACTAAAGCTGCTGGAATGGCCCAGCCAATCACCTGACCTGAATCCAACAGAAAATCTATGGAAAGAACTAAAGATCAGAGTTCATAGAAGAGGTCCACGAAACCTTCAAGATTTGAAGACTGTTTGTGGAAGAATGGGCCAAAATCACACCTGAGCAATGCATGCCACTAGTTTCTCCATACAGGAGGCGTCTTGAAGCTGTCATTGACAACAAAGGCTTTTGTACAAAGTATTAGATAAATTTCAGTAAGTGTGTTCAATACTTTTTCCCTGTGCCATTCCACATTATTACAAATAACTTCATTTCTGGACATTTATGGTTTGATTTCTTTGTATGTATGGATCACTTGGGTTGTTACCAACATCTGGTGAAAATTTCATGTCATTAGCACCTCTAGTAATATATTTACTGAGAAAAATGGTGACGTGTTCAATACTTATTTTACCYGCTGTATATATCATATAAGAGTAATTTATTCAATTTTACACAAGTTGGAAAAAGTTGTCTAATCTTAGTGTGACAGAGTCCTAACAATCAAAAGAATAACCAACAATTATATCTCACTATAAGCTTTTTATTTTATTTTATATTGATAAAAGTTGCAAAATCATTTCTTTGTATAAACTGTTCACCATGACTTTAAATCATCTTGAAATATGTAAAAAAAAAGTTRCAAAGTATTATTTAAAATCATCGAACACAAACGTCTCGGCCCAACATTTTACTCAAGATTGCTGCTTTTTTCCCCCTCCTCCCTTTAAACTGTTTATCTTGTGTCTAAAACTGATTTCACAGACTAAATTGCTGGCATTGTTGTGGTTAGACAACACCTGTTAGATATGAATATTCCCTTTCACAATATATCACAAAGAAAGCAAACAAAAGCCTTTGACTCTCCTGCCAGGCGTTGCATACAGCTGTCATGGGCTGTAATTAAAATCAACAGAGAAGAACAAAAAAGGAAAAAAAAAAAAAAACTACACGTCTGAATCTTACACAAAATCAAACATCTCAAATCAAAGTTGTTGTTTTTTGTAATTGTTGAACTGGTCCTCATTAAACTGTTGTTAGAGTCAGTATGTATGCGGTGGAGGAGTAAGCAGCAGCAGCATCACTGAGAGCAGCTGATTCAGTAGAGGTACCTGTTGGGGGGCAGTGGAGTGACTTGTCCCAGCGGGGTGGTGGCAGGTGTCGGCGGTTTCAGGTCACCTACTACCTCTGCTGTCGAGCTGCTGCCAGAAGACTGGGGCGTCTGTGGACCTTGGAGAGAGCCGCCCGAATTAGCTGTAAGACCAAAGAAGCATTATTACTAAACCTGAAAAGGATTCTCTGAGCTCCCCTTAAAAACTGTTGCTCATTCAAGACCGCGGGGGTCCCCCACGTCCTCTGCTGTGATCTTGAAGCCGGTTCGAGTTAGAGCGGCCAGAGTGGGATTTCACCGCAGCAAGGTGCTGTATTAGGGAGATAACTTTGGGCTTAGGTCCAAAGCACTCAGAGTGATGCCTGACATGAGAACTGAGCCGAACAAACACGCCGCACAAGGGCAGAGGAGATGGGAACACGGGGACGGCTGAAGAGAGGCCAACAGAGGGAGACGGGAAGGAAGAACGGGCAGAGCGAGGAGGAGGGGGAAACAGGTGCACTCGAGCTGTAAAAGCAGCACGACGGTTCGTATAAAAAGGCGTTTGAAATTAGCAGTGTTGTACAAAGTAGCACAGAGTGATACTTGGGTAAAAATACAAGTATCTTACCAAAAAATTACTTTGGTAAAAGTTAAAGTCTCCTTTAGGTATATTACTTAAAAGTCTTAAAGTATTTGATATTTTTTGTACTTAAGTATTAAAAGTAAAAGTACTGATTTAAGTTCGATTTTCTGTAATGATATTTATTAGGAGGTGACC
>NW_013952404.1:4108994-4113713 GCF_001266775.1 Austrofundulus limnaeus | reverse complement strand
ACACACACACACACACACACACACACACACACACACACACACACACACACACACACACACACACACACACACAAATGTAAAACATCTAACATTAACCGGCCAGAGCACTTTTGTTTCTGAGTGTTTAAAAATTTACAAAACTAAACATCCTACAGTATTTTTACAGTCTTTATTTTACAGTTAAAATATTTGTTTATCAAATAAAATCTAATGTTACAACTAATCACGGATCTCCTTAAAAATGGAGAAAAAGTCCACGGAGACACTTTTAAGAAAACAGGCAAAACATTAAACCAGTATTATTTATACTTTTGTTGCAATATAAGTGTAATTTCACTGCTTTAAAGAACATTTAAATGTTACATTTTTACCGCACTAACTCCTAATTTCACCCACAGACGCTCATCCTTGTGTTTTTTTTAGTCCATGTGTGAAGGGCATCTGAGAAGGCCACTATGCAACCGTGAGGAGAGTGTGTGTGTGTGTGTGTGTGTGTCAGAGTGTGTTTGAGCGTGTCCTTGTGTCAGCGCCGTTGCCAAGGGGATGCCATGGTTACGAGGTGCCAGCCAAACAGCTGACGGTTCCTCTCTGGAAGTGGCAGCGCCTTTGTCCTTCATTCGTGCCGACAGGCTGCGCCAATGCCTCCCAGTGCAGCTAACTGGACCAGACAGCTGAGGCGCTGGGACCGCGGGAGCGTGTGACGGCTGAGAGGCCCTTCCCCATCGATCCCTCCGCTCGCTGCCTGTTCAAGTGAGGGCAGAAAGGAGCGGCGAGAGAGGCTGGCTGGATGGAAGGATGGAGAGGATCGGCTGGAGGCTATGAATTATATATGGACCCAATCTGTTCTCAGGGCAGCTCGGGCTCCGTGCCCCCCCCCCCCCAAACTTCTGACTCAACTCACCGTCCACACTCACAAACACTGCGGACGAGAATAAATTCAACAAACACACACAAAAATAGAAGGACAGCTTTTAACATATTAAATCCAGAGGAAAGCTCCCCCCTCCCCTGCCTTCCAAACATCAAACAGCTCAGGATGGGTGGATGAAGGAGAAGCCATTTATTTTGYCCATCTAATGAAAGCAGAGCGCTCCGCAGCGCTGCCAAGACTGCGAGCGACAAAGCGCCACAGGCAGCATCTTCCGTTCTTGACATTCAAGCGCTGCTCTTATTTATTTAGCAAATTTACTTACTAAGGAGGTCAGAAATGAATTATTTGGCGAGGATTTGCCTGCGAGCACTTTCCTTTCCTCTCTTCTTCCCTCATCCAACATTTTTTTTTTCCTCCCTTCAATTTCCTTTTTTTATTTACGGCGCTTTTTCTTACGAGCTTTGCTCCTCTTYGACTAAGTGCTTATTTTTACGACAGCTCGCCCTGTTCCTATAGCTCCGGGAACTTTTCGCAGAGAGTCGCCGGTAGCGCTGGAAAGTCATTTGTAAAGCCAATTGATCCTCAGAAGCTGCTGCCAAGAAAAGCTTATACCTTTTAATACTTTGTGTTCTTCTCTCTCTTTTCCAAAAACACATCAATCTCCAGCCCCCTGCAATCCCGTTGTGCACCTCTCTTCCAAACAGGCTTACGCTGCCTCCTCGTGAACGTTGTCAGTGTTATTTAAAGGTATCACGCTGACAACTGGCAGCTGACTATCCTTCAAAACTCATCTTTTCATTGCTGACATTTTTTGTGTGTGTGTGTGTGTTTTTTTTTTACAGCAAATTAGCCACATTTGGCAAAGTTGCCGTTCTCGATTTAAGGGATTAGATTAAAGTCGCAAGATGTTTGAAACTTTGTGCACCAGTTTTACAAGTTAAAAGCAGAGGAACAGGAACATTTTCCACGCTTTCTTTAAGTCTCCAGGTCAAAAAATCCCCCCCCCCAACCATATCGAACTGATTAACCAGTAGAAGTGGGACATTTGTTTCTAATTCCAGCCCTCTGGTGAGTGGAAGGGGGAACCTGACACGGCTCGGGAGGAAGCAAAAACACTCGATACGCCACACCTAATGAAGATTTAATCTGGACCCACGCCTGCAGCCATGGGACGCCAGAAGTGGCCCTCCTCTGTTCATTTGGAATTCCTTTTACTCAGTGTAATGAAATCGGAGTGTGTTTACTAATGTCTGAGGGTGTGTGTGTGTGAGAGTCAGGAGGGGACAGAGATGAGGGATGAGAGGGCAGAAACRTAGAGGATTATTGGTGAGGATGAAGCGAAGACGTGTGTGAGAAAATGAGAGGAAAGAAGCAGAGACCAGCTTCTGTTTAACTAGCTGCTTATTTTGGGAAGGTTTGGTAGCGGGTGTCTCCGGCAACCGGCGTCGACTCATCAAAGGGGAAAACTAGACGCATGCTTCGACTAACAAGTTGTTCCTCAGACGGAGGAGTCTGGATGTTTCGCAGTGTTGCAGAGATCTGGAGCCTTTAACTGCAGGTTTTTTCGGAGGCCAATTTTCCCCTGATCTCCTTCAGATGTTCTAAAGTGGGATCTGAGGGAGAAAAACATAACAAGGTTGTGCTGGAGACAACGGAGAACAAAAGGCAAATTGGAAAGAAGAAAGGCTGAGCGAGATAAAAACAGTCTGGGTAGGATAATAGAGCTGCACAAAGATGACAGGGGCGATACAGTCGGCAAAAAAAGAGTGAAACAGGTGGGAGGARAGGTAGACGGTGAAAAAAAAAGGGACGGAGCGACAGCAGATGAGGCAAAAAGTGAGACGGATAATCTCAAGTTGTCTGCAAAAACGTTCATTCCAACAAACTTTATGGCACCTTTTTACATMTTTTGCTTTCTTCTAAAACACTAAATGGATAAGAAGGCAGAGAAAGTAGAACGACTTCTTTACATGTTTGAACACTGATTCGTTTTGGCATCCAATTGTCTCATCGAGCGCGGAACATTTTCCACGCTCGCTAGGTTGTACAAATCCTCTGTCATATTCTCATGTGACGAGAATAAACACTAAGAACCGGAAATTTATGAGAGAGACAGAAACCCCTTCGTCGGACTTGTTGCTTCCTGTGTGATCTGCGGGGTAGAGCGCGACACCCTCCTCGACGACTTCGTGGAAAAAGAAGGCAGAAAAGCCAACCCGGGACACCTTTCACAGCTGATGGTGAATCAAAATGGATCACTTTACAGCAAACTGAGTTAGAGTGAGAGCGAACGAGCCTCCTCCTCCAGCAGCTCCACAGTGAGCGACACCTCTCTGGTGTCTTGGTGCAGAGACTGACAGGCAGCCTCATTGGTCCCAGCAGTGGGGATCGTGTCATGCCACTTCTTATTGACAGCCCAGCCATCTCTTAATAGCTTGTTCAACATTTGCATTGGTGCCTGTCTCTTTGTGTGTGTGTGTGTGTGTGTTGCAGTGGAGCCCCTGATGCACATAATTAATCATACATATTGTCAGGCACTTGCAAGCCTCCCCAGCACTCAACAGGAGTGCGTCTACTCAGGATTCTGAATGTGCTCTCTTGCTGCTTCCGTACGAGCGACTAAAAGTTGCCTGTTATGATCTTGATGATGATTAAATGATTGACGACGCTTTTTGTTTTTCCTGCGAGGGAGGACATTTTATTATTTACTATACATCTGCCTAAAAAACAACTGTCAATGTGACACAACATTATTCATACATAAACAAGAGGAACWGAGGGCTCCTCCACATTACAGCCCTTCAAAGCTTTAATAGAGTCTCAACTTTTCTAGTCTTTCTGTGGACATGTCCATGTTTTATATCTACGTGCAATTTTTTAATCAAATTTACTCTGAATATTTGTGTTTGTTATTGTTTTACTATTATTTTTTTAACCCACATTGTACCTATAGCCACACATACACCTGATGCAGCTATGGACGAATCAAAAAATGTAATCATGGTGACTATATCCATTTGTATATTTTTTTATTTTAAAGGTTTTTCTTTACTCATCTTTATGTTTTGCTTAATACCTATCTAGGCTTGTCCCGATAAGYAATAAATCAATTAATYGCATGATAAATCACGATGAGGTTGATCAWTTTCATTTGCCTGCTTGTTTKTTTTCTTCTCRTCTCCATCTTTTCTACTTGTTAGTGTAGGGAGAAGTGAACCCTRGCATCAGGTATTTTCAGGCGAATGGTCTCTAACCTCTGTAGTTTAACCTTCAAAGTGAAGGGAATTCATGATATATGGAAGTCTGAATATTATAGCAGAAAACCAGTTGAATCTTTTCTAAAAACTTTATTCTAGTCTCTGACTCCAGTTTGCTCCAGCAGCATAAAGTCAGGCCTCAGCAGCCAGAAGGCCTTGGTGCCTGAAAAGCATAAAACTCAGACTGCTCTAAGATCTGCAACCAAGAACCAACAAAAAAACCCCTCTTCCCAATAACGATGATTCAACCTTTTTACATAYGTCTCTTCCTGGTTACATCCCTCAAGGTGTTACCTTTTAATTACAAATGTTAGAACGTAACCAGCTTTGTTCATTCTCTGTTTTAAACCATATGGCTACAATGATCAGAAAGTATAAAAATGCCAACACCGGATCTAACATTTCGTCAATCAACAAACAAAACTTCCTTCAAAAGTATTGTCCTTGTGGGGGTGGGGCTTTTGAACACAGGAAGATTGAGAGCAAAAATATTACTATTATTTATTAAAACAGTGTGCAGGTTTTTTATTTTAAATTGCAGAACATGAAAAAGTTGGAAAGTAAATTTACATGAGCTGAATCATATGTCTC
>NW_013952404.1:4099695-4107271 GCF_001266775.1 Austrofundulus limnaeus | reverse complement strand
AACGAGCAGTTGGACAGGTGTACCTAATAAAGTGGCCGGTGAGTGTATATAGTGCTGATAAGCCTGAGTGGTCTGTTGACTGACCTTGGTATTTGTTCAAATAATTGTTATGGGCAGGTTACAATATAAAAAATGGTTTGCCACAAATCATGTCTTGTGATTATTTGACAGGAGTTTTACTTTTAAAATGTAAGTGTATTTAAGTTAGTTATAATGTAAATACAATAAAAATTAAACCAATATTTAGAATAATTATCATTTTGATCCGTAGATTGGTAATGTCTGACTGGGCCTTGTGCCACTTTATGTTCAATAAATTGGGCCCTGAGGTCAAAAAGGTTAAGAACCCCTGATCTAGAAAACAAAATTGTGACAGGAGAGAAATGGGGAAAATGTAAAGAGCAGGACTAAATTCTTATGACCTCTACAAAATACCGTTGCAGAGAAAAAAAACTATTCAGGGTGTGTTTCTGATGACATTTTTCACAGCTGCAGGTTGCTGGATAGCCCTGGGAACGATTTCCAAGCTTAGGGCTGACTTTGTGAAACACTTGAGAGGAGCTCTAATCTGCAGTAAATGCTTTCTTGCTGCCCTGGAGTGCCACGCGACCATGATGCCAGAAGCCTTCCTAAAGCACACTTAAACCCCTCCATTTTGGCTTTAAAACCTCAGCTTGATTCCAACTGGAACGCATGCTGAAGGAGAATCACCACGCTGGCAAATACAACATGCATATACATTCAGGCACACTACAAGACACCTATTCTACATGTGAGAGCTGTACACAGCCCTATAAAGAGGAGAGTATTCCCTCTGCAGGCTCTGAGCCTTTTTCGACTGTGATATTCCCTCCCCGGRACAAATCCTCCGCAAAATAGAAATGAAAAATGTGGCATCTTCTATTGTAAAGGGGACTATTTATTTTGATTTGATTAAGGGTGCTTTAGTTGGGCCTCGCTGCATAATCCTCTGAGAATATGTCTGGAAAAGGGGATCAAGTCCCTTTAAAACCTGAAGGCTTTTCTGCACACTCAAACGAGAGAAAGTTAAATGACAATATTCCACACGGGGGGGAAGAACAACTCTGAAAATGGAAATGGCTTCCCACTGTCCTCGAGTTGCTTCAGTAAAGGCACTTTCCACATGACATAAGCCGGTGAGCTCAAAAGAGACAGAAGCAGCAGAAGGTGGGAAAGGAAACAAAGCAAAACAAACAGCAAAAAAAAAAAAAAAAAGAAAGAGGGAAAGAAAAAAAACCTTGAGATGGGATTTATAGTGAATAGAAATAAAAGTCTTTCCCATAAAAGTCAGCAACTCCACTTGAATTTGTCCAGACACCGAGATGAAATCTACTATGGGCGATGTGGGGAAAAGAGGCGGATTATTTCTGGGAAGGCATTAGTGAGCCGGTGAGCTGAGTACGGCTGACACCTGTCAAGGATTCTGGGGCTATGATAGGGGAGCGTTCAGCAAGAAAGGATGTGTCGTAACCAACACTGGAGGAAATGCGCGCCGCTCCACTGTGTGAATGCAAATTGAATACATTGGAGACCATACAACCGCTGAACGACACATTTCCATATTTCGAAGATTCAGGAGCGACTGTTTGCACGGCTGTGGTAAATCCTGGGACCGCTGCCCTGTGGACTCCATGCTCTCAGCTCAGCTGCATGGGCTGCTGCAGATGAAAGAGGTCCCAGCCAGCGACCTCTCAGCCCTCGTTGGGCAGCTGTTGAGACTCGTGGCTGCAGGCCATGCATTCTCAAATCGCCTGGGCGGACACTGTGGTTTTTGGAGCTTGTGACGGAATGAGGCTCCAGAACGCCTCCTTGGGACTTGTTTATACCATTCAGTTCCATTTGGACAATCTGCTTTCCTTTTTTTTTTGTTCCTGGCAGATGGGATAAAGCCCTAAATGTTCCAAAACCAGGAGTGGGAGTCTGAAAGTTTCCATGAGTGCGTTTTCAAATTTTCTTATGCGTGGTGAGATTCTAGGTCAAGTCTAACCGAAAAGACTACAAATATGTCATCAACAAAGCTTAATAGGTTTTATATAACACTGTCTAAATGCTCTGGTTGAGAGTTATAAATACCTTGGCTGAGATGAAGACAGAGTAGCTGTGTGATAAGGTTAATGCAAAGCTTTTTAATGAGACTCCTGCTCTGTCCTGACAAGAATGATTCTCTTCCTGAAGGACTGGTGCTCCGCCAGAGAGCTTCTTCAAGGACAGATAACCCACTTTAAAAAAAGAAATGACTGTAAGCGTAGCCTCAAACTGCAAGGCATTATCTTTAGATGCTTTCAAAAACTTAAAAGGTGCAAATTGATCACAACTGGAAAAGAGATTGAATCATTTTTGAGGTGAAGTTCGGTCTAACTTTCAAAAATGGAAGGAATAGGATTGATTTACAAACTTTAAAGAAACTGTGCATCAATCTGAAACACGGATCCTTACTTGGAGTTTTAAAAGAGCTCGGTCAAGAAATAACCTTCGTCTGCCTTTGCTCTGGAAGCTAATTAAGCGGCGACACAAGGAAAAGAGCACAAGGAGGACGTAATTTCCTATTTGCACCTTCTTGTGTCCTTGTTGCTCAGTCTTGGTTTCCAGCATGCTTCTCAGCATTCGGTGCCTTTAGGGAGTCTTGGTGATATTTATAGCGTGTGGAGGGGGGGAGAACTCACGGTGCTTCGTTCACAATTACACAGAAATTCMCAGCACGGTCACGCATTTGGTGGACGCTACATCCGGCGCTGAGTTTAATCCCTGCGGTCCCACAGGAGAACCGGAGTGTGACCGAGGAGATTACTGTCTGCTGCTTCCTCAGCAGACTGGACCAGCCGGAGCTAACAGCCGAAGCAGTCACTCTCCAGTTCACGCCGGGGGGTGGGGTTTGGGGTAGGTGCAGCGGTGTGCCCTCAGGTCCGGTGAACTTCATCAGTAAGGAGTGGAACACAGATTACATGCCTGAGCTGCCAAATACAGGAACCTGTGCAGGAAGTCTGTGTCCAAATATGGATACGCACACACAAAGACAAACGAATAATGGCAACTTTTTTTTCTTGTAGTAAATGGATGGTTTGAATGGAAAGAAGTCAATTAAAAACCAGAATATAGAAAGCAAAGCTCAGACTTCCTTTAAGAGTCAGTATTCATGGCTGTAATGCTGAAACAGATAGTCGTTTTTGCAACATTTCTCTTTGCCCGAGGCCCCCACATCCTCTCGCAGCCACCTCATCACCTTCCCCAGCAGGATTTCTGAGCCGCAGCCAGGCCGGGGTGCAGCTCGGGGCCACCGAACTCTTCACACTGTCAATTTCCTCCCAAGACTTACTCTTTCCTCCAGGCACTGGCTTGAGTCATGGGTTTTCCTTCGTTTTTTTTTTATATATATACAATTTAAATTGCAGCTCAGGCAAGGCACCATGGCTTAAAAAGTCCTGTCTGAAGCATGGTCATTACCAGCGGAGTGCTTAACCCCCTTAAGGGAGTAGAGGGAGCAATGCAATGGGTGGGAAAAAAAGCTGAGTGGAGACAGGCTCCAAATCTCTTTTCTGTAATGGTATAATATCCTCCTACACAGTCTGATTGTGTGTCTGCTGTTCTCAACACACTGGCTCTTAACCAGGTCCAAATGCAGCTGTTGGAGCCATTTGAGTCCTAAGAAGAGCCTGATATTAATACAAACAGATCAGTTTAACTCTGAAGAGGGGGGCTTTCAAAGAACAGCAGTAAACATTTGGCAGCTTGACTCAGCGAGCAGTTTTCTTCTTGTGAACTCACTCAGACAGCAAGAAAATAGGGAACAAGTTTGCATAATGCCACTGAGTTACAAACTCATCTCATAAACGCTTACCAGARAAAAAAAATATWTTTTTTTTTGTAGAAGGCTATTTCTCTCTGCAGTTTTACCAAGTTTATTCAGGTTATTACACAAGCTCCGCTGTGGTGCACCCTTCAAAGTAAAACAACTTTTAAATGTTTTACAAAAGAAGTCTCGCAGTGTCTGGCATCGCTGCAGACGTTCTGTCGCTCACTGCGCGGAGGAACACAAAGCTGAAGCTCTCTCTCAGCGCGGACAGGCCAATAAAAACAGCCAAGTAGAGTTCAGGGACTTGGAGTAAGATTTTGTGTTGGCTAATTTGTTCGCGCACTTGGGAGAGAGAAAGGAGGCAGATGGAGCTGTCATTAAGCACAATGACCAGCAGCTGTCTGCCCTGTTCGACACACTCACACCCCTGACCCGGTGCTGGCTACGTCCTGGAGTCTCTGTAAATCCTGTGGATCAGAACTATGACTGAGTTTCTAACAAGACTAAAAAACCAATGCAACATCTGTCTTCTGTAAGCGTATAATCTTGACTCAGTGCCGTGGAAGAATTTGTAACCTGATAACCATAATTTTGCTCTTGAAAAAATACTCTGGAAGTAGATTATGTTAGAAAATTTGAGGAACTGGAATTATTCAAATGTATTTTGTTTCCTTGCAATCATTTTAAAGTTATTATCATCCTTAATGCTGCTACTTCTGCTGAAAGGTGACAACAGGTGATGATATTTTTTCTCTCTTCCCAAAGTATCTCCTGAACCGATGGCCAAATTTTAATGAGACTTACAGAAAATAGTTACAACAGATTAACTCAAGATGATTGCCACAGCTAATTGACATTAGCCGACACAGAAACGGACAACAACATTAAACTTAGCCGTCTGGTTTGCTGTCTGAAAACATCCATCGATGCAACACAGAAGAGAATTGGTTGCAGTATTTTTAGATTTAAATGAGATTATACAAAAAGTTATTGAATGCTTAGAAACTATGAACTGTGTGAGATGAGCAGCTCTSTTTCCGATGGGTGCATTGCTCTTGTCGGCCAACCAAGATTTCACGCTCATCCGACTCCGGAGCTCCTTCCAGGCCAGTCGCTCTCTCTGCTTCCTTAATTTCTCTATTTCTCTTTGCTTACCGAGCTGTCAGGCCAGCCAAAGTCACATTAAGAGATAAGAGTGGGAGGAGAAGGGAGACCAAATACCAAACGCATTAGGGTTATTAATCAACATTAACAAATGTGAGGGAGAGCCCGCAAATTTGGAAGAAAAAAAAAACACRAGCACGGACGGGTGCATTCATCAAGGTGACACATTAAAACTCACATTTACCAAAACAACGAGAAAAAAAAAAAGAAAAAAAAATACCACAATGTTTCTTCTGGTGTGTTGCCAAAGGCAGAAAATAAAGTGCAACAGAAGACGTCAACATTTGTTTGATGGTCGGGAGTCGCACGTTGGAGAAACAAGAGCGAATAATACTTCATTATAGAGAACAATTTAGAGGTTTTTTTTTTCTCCCTGAAATTTCCTGGAATGTGATTGATTTTTTTCCTCCTCTAGGGTATCGGAAAAAGCTTAGACTAATGGCTGATGGGACTGACTTTTTGAAAGGCTCATCAAACAAGCCTACTTTCTGTGATATACAGACCTAAASACTACTGGTGAGAGAGCAATTTAAAAAGAAAAGAACTGATATTTATGTTGTTTCTACTCTCATGCATCACATTTTGGGGAAAAAAAGATCACATTTATGTTCATTCTTTTACAAACAATGTCCGACTCTAAAGGGATTCTGAACACAAACAACAAATTTGAATGGGATTATTTCAGTTTGGGAGCGAGTTCGTTTTAGTTAGAAGTACTCCAGAAATGGAGATCTTTGAATAAAACTTCTGAAACGTCCATCAGCCTCGTCACTTTTGGGTTTCTTCGTGTTGAAAAGGAATAATAGGTTCTTCCAGGTTTTAAGTGTCTCATGAATATTTCTGAGTCACATTGGTTTTTAATGTCCACTGAGAGACTCGCCACTCCGGAGGAAAGATGATGGCTTTACCTGAGCGTATATATACTGTATGTGTGTGTGTGTGTGWGTGTGTGTGTGTGTGTGGAGGGGGACAGATGATGGAAATATCTTTCTAAATGAGTCCTTTTGTATTTCTAATTAGTAACCTCTCTGACACCACTGACACTGCAGTCAGGGACCTCAGCGTCTGTGGGACAGGGGGTCAAACGGCCTCAAAAAATGACAAATGGGACTTTTTTTTTCCATTTTAAGTCCTCTGAGTCGATGTTATGAGGTATTCATCTTCTCAACACGACTGGTCAGAAAGCAGAAACGGCTCTTTAAAAACATGACATTAGGTGGAAACTGTTACAGCCTCCTTTATTTAAACAACTGTTGTTCCATAATATAGTGGAGCACGTGTCTTCACATCGAACCAAGGATTAAGTCTCAAAGTGTGTGGAGAAATATTCAGGTAAAGTGCATTGATTGAACTTTTGCAACAATTGCATTTCATCAAAAATATATAATGTATCTTATCTGTGGGTCTTAAGGGAAAATTATTGTATTGTATTATTATTGTTTAACACAGATTTTTTAAATGCACTACACATTCTTGGTTTTACCTACAGGTCTAGGCCATTTTCTAATAAATCTATTCATAATCACCTATTTTTATGTGTTATGTGTTGTGGTTAATCGATGTGCTATCTGCTTTGAATGACCAATGTCAAGGTCATCTCAAACAAACTTTTAAATGATACATTATTTACCATGCTATAGTCACCATGCAATAGATCAACACTCTGTTGTGTAAGGCTCCGACCATGTGGTAAGAAGGCCCTCCCAGTCGATGTGACGTCTTATCCTGAGGTGTACCCAGGTCCAGAAGAGAATGGATAAAATGTGTTGGTTTGTTTTGACTCATTACTAAAGTATTCTGAGACTAAATGAAGGTCTGTATTTTGGTCCAGATCAAGGTATTTGTATGGCTTTATTCTTTGCACTTAAATATTAAAGCCTAATTCTGTATTTGTCCCCTGGTTCTCACCTTGCACCGAAATAAAAGAACTTGTAAATCATACAGATCATTTAAATTAAATATCTGAAATAAAATCTTAAAGAGTTTTTTTTAAACACTTTTTGGGCAGTAGCTACAAAAAAACAAACAAAAAACAACAACAACAGAAAAGCCTTACATTTTTCACATTTTATCTGTGAGCGCACGAAGCTCCTTTTCACCCCAGCTGGTACATGTTAATATCCAAACACTGTTTGAGGTTTCCTCTTTATAATGACTTTAAAAATTCCTCATTAGAATAACATAAAAACAGGATTCAGACCAAATAATCAACAAAGCCCTTATCTCTTACTCAAAATGAAAATTTTAAATAAAACTTGAAGATAATGTCTGACAGAATCAGGATCCAAACAATAAAAAAAAGTAAACAAACCACAAGTTTGTTTCAAAACAGCACGGGATCAGTACGCAATAACTTAAGAATTTATTATTTTTTGTTAGCTTTTCTAGTATGGTAACATTTAGCTACTCAGATTGGGGGTGCAACAATACATGTACCCGTTATTGAACCGTTCAATACAGTGCTTTAGGTTCAATACACACTATGTATTGAACAATACAGATTTTTTTAAATTATTTGATCAGCTTGTCTTCTGAAGATGCTCTGTGTTGAAGGATCAGTGGATTTGTGTTCGACTACTCCACCTAGGCTGCATTGTTGAG
>NW_013952404.1:4094199-4098109 GCF_001266775.1 Austrofundulus limnaeus | reverse complement strand
ATTATTCTTACACAATCAGTTCTTGTTTAGTAAATCAGTCTCAAAACAAGATCAAAAAGACGTTTTGGCTGGATATAAGATTTTAAAACTTGGTTAGGTGGACAGTTTTTGCAGTGTATTTATTAAACCTGGAAATTGTTCTTATTTCAAGAAGTCTTACCAGGTTCAACTGAATTACAGATTGTTTCACTTAATTTGAAAATATTCAGACTAGAATACTATTTTTTAAACTTATTTTCAGATGGAGAGTTTTTACAGCGCAGATATAGAAAGCACATGTTTTTGCCATCATAAAAAGGTCAGCTCACTCCTCTGCAAACATGTATGGTTGATCTAATTTCTTCAGATATTTGTAGCTCTTAATATTAGTAACTTTGACATGACTTTATGCGATGAGACATACTGCTCTCCTGTACAATGAAAGTGAACTGAATTTTCTCTGTGCTGCTCACAGTGTCAAAAACTGACATTTAAAAAAGTCTTTTACAACAGTGTTCCTGGTACTATAGATAATTGCAGATCAGCTGTCAGCTGTGCTAATGGGGATTCTTTTTGTTTCTGGAAATTATTGCTTTGTTAGAATTCCACCACAGATAGAGCACCATTAAGTYCCATTGTGTGAGGCAGGGCTCCACAAATACATGCAGACAGTGTGGGTTTTGCACCTTATTTCTTACAACTGGTATTTATCTAAAATCTGAAGTGTTATTGTGATTTTGCACTTCGATTTGATGAACACATCAAGCCCGTCCAGCATTTTTCCACCACAAAAACAGAAATATCTCAGCTTTTACTTAATTTATAAAGTACAAAATTGCAGCAATTTATACTTTGTCTTCATGCCAAGACTTTTCAAAAACGCTCACTTAAAGTCAGTCCAAAATTCTGCATCATAACGTCTCACTAAACCTTTTATTTCTCTCAAATCTCCCACTTTTTATGACACCATTCTGAGTAATGAACATTTAAAACTCAAAATCCTCCTCATGTAGCATGTGTTTTGTTCATATAATTTACATTACGTTTAATAAAAGTAAATTATGTGTTTGTCGTTTTAGTATAGTCACATCAGCAAATTCTCTTGAAAAAAAAAACAAGTAAAAGTAAATATATCTTAACAGAAAATGACTTGAAAATGAATTTCATTGATAAGAAAGGTACTTAAGTAAAAGTCATAAAACTCACAATAAACGGGAAAGTAAATGTAGAAGTAAGAGTACACACTCTAAGGAATATATTTTTGTATTTACCTAACCAAGTTATGCCAAATGGTTCCACTAAGCCAAGTTGAGTAAATCTAAGTCAATTTACTCATTTTCTTTAAAACAAAATGTGTAAATTGATCAATTTGAAAGTTGAAACCAATTGACATAACTTGGTTTAATAAATTCAACACTTGCATAAACTCCTTTCAAGATGAGTTCTGGTCATATTTAAATTTGTAGCGTGTAATGTGGTGTTAAACTTTAAAAGAAATAAAAGTATAAATTTTATGTTTTGAATGTAAGAAAATAAAAGTAAAAGTCACAATCAAAATAGTAAAATTACAAATCCTCAAAAAATTACCTAAGTACAGTAACAAATAAAATATATGTCATTAATATTCACCTCTGGTAGTTTTATACTTAACTTTACACATATACAGCTCTGGAAAAAGTTAAGAGACCACTTTAAAATAATCAGTATTTATGATTTTACTCTTCATAGGTATGTGTTTGAGTAAAATGAAAATTGTTATTTTATTTTATGAACTATTGACATGTCTCCAAAATTCCAAGAAAAATTTAGTATTTATTTACAAAAAATGAGAAATGGTCAAAATGACAAAAATGCAGAGCTTTCAGACCTCAAATAATGCACAGAAAATAAGTTCATATTAATTTAGAAACAACAAAACTAAAGTTTTAACTCAGGAAGAGTTCAGATATCAATATTTGGTGGAATGATTTCCACCAAATACAGGGAAACTGTGCAGTGGTTCCTTAATTTTTCCACAGCTGTATATTGGTTTTGTCTATTTTTTGTTTTGCACGCAAAGCTCTCATTAAATTCTGCTCTATTGTTGTCTAAATAACTTTGTGTGTTGAAAAAATACACCCAAAAATTATTGAGAGCTGTCTCCTCACATCTATTGTGCACAAAATGTTATTAGTGTTAAATACTTATAAGCAAGTGAGTATTATTTTAAGGCATATGTTTCATTTCTATAAAACCCCATTTTCAGGTTTTAAACRTATAATCTATTATAATTTTTCCCAAATCACCAAAAGACCTAACCTCCCTTTTCCTGTATTGCAGAACACACAAGGTAAAAAAAAAACACTTCAATGAGCTCAATAAGGACAGTTTTATTCTCCGTTTCTCTTCTCTAGGTAAATATAATGATGTAAACTGTAATTAACTCCAATAGCTATCGTTTGTAGGCCTGAGGGACGGATCTTCTCGTGGCAGTGCTGCACTCATTAATCGGCTCCGGCCGTTGTACTTTCTGTTTTTATGATGCACTGGAGACAACGAGAAAATGCTATTACAAAGATGTTTTCCTTTAAGTTTCCCTCCACACACCCCCGAACCGTCGATTGAGGCTAAAAACCAAATGAAATGCCACACAAATGAACCCAAATGGACTTCTGAATGTCTCTGTATGTTTTAAAGAGGGTTTAATGCAATGCCCCATGCAGAGCACCAACTGTAATACCCTTCAAAAAGTGCTATTAAGCACCGAAAATACAAGGAAGAAATGAAAACCAGTGAGAGACTTTGTGGAGGAGGATTTCACAAGACGCCCTCATAATAGTTTCTTTCTTTTAATGTCAATCAGCTGGAATGTTTACCAAGGCTAGAACGATGATAATAATGAGTGTTCATGATGATGAGAATTGATAGAAATGATGGTTATTTAAACTGTAACACTCATCAGAATGTGCCTGATAAAAGGCACCAAAGCACATGTTACAACTGCTTCAGCCTTTTTTTTCTTTTTGTTTGGTGTCAGTGGGACTGTGCAAACATGTTTTGATGCCGTGTGTGTTTGCTGTAAAGAGTGTGAATGCATCAAAAAAAAAAAAAAAAAAAAAAAAAAAAAAGGAGAAGATTGTGGAGATAAGATTCTCTGGTACTTTTAGAGTCTCTGAAATATATATATTTATTTAGGTGAGGAGGCACAAGAGAGACTTCAAACACAGGCAGGGGGAATTTCAGCAAACCAAGATGAGACACTTGGCGTGCTTGCCAAGAGCCGAGCATCTAACAAGTGATCAAGCATGTTAACACGCCAACCCGTGAACATTGTCCACTGAGTTTCCAGGAGGAATGTTTCCMTCTCAAGGGTCTCCAGTTTTTAAACTCCATTTAAGTCTAAAGGCATAAGTGTCCCRCTGAGTAACAGAGGAGGAGAGGTTAAATTTTATATTGTGTTAAATCTGGAAAATGACCACAGTCATGCTGCTATTCTAAGTGCTTCACATGGCAGACACTAAAAGCACCGTAGGAGTTCAGTGTGGCTGAAAGAGACTTGGTTTCACTGTTTGACTTGGTTTCAAGAAAGAATAAAGCAAAGAATTTTAGAGAAAAATACTCTTGCATGGAGTCTATTGTTTTTAAAAGCTTGAATAGAAAAATAATATTTAAAACTGTAAATGGAGTCCAAAGAAAACAAAAGCTCATTACAGGAGGCAGTTTGGGACATTTTTACATTATAGTGTAAAATGCTTATTGAGTTGATCCATAGTTATTCTGTAAGTTTTTGGCTCATGGAAAGAGTTCCATGGGTGTTATATGAGTTTTGATATTACAGAAACTGAAACTATTTTGGCCACTTTTTTCTCATTAAAAATAAACAGAATGTCTTCAACATCCTTAAAACCCTTTAAAATATTTATAAATCTTTACTGCACTTTATACCTTTTAC
>NW_013952404.1:4092407-4093899 GCF_001266775.1 Austrofundulus limnaeus | reverse complement strand
ACACACACACACACACACACACACACACACACACACACACACACTCAGTCTATTTGTTCTGCTCGTATTGGTTCTGCTAATGTTTTTATTTATGGCATTCCGGCATGACATCCCGCCATCCGCCCACCCCCTCCTCACCTCTCCACTCACCCAAGAGAGAGCCAAACAACAACACGTGACGCAGGAAGTGTGAGTGTGTGTGTGTGTGTGTGCGCGCGCGAGAGAGAGATGGAAGGAGAGGAGCAAAATAAAATAAATAAAGGGCCCAAATTCCTCATTTCTAATTCAACTGCTCGTTCAGCTTAACCTCTCTCTCCTCAGCAATTAAAGCGCACGCCACATCCTTCACGCTGCGTACAGCCGAGGCTAAATAATGCAGGGRGCATCCAGCACCCGCATCCTTTATCATCCCAAATGACAGCCATTTGCATATCTCCCCAGTCAATTAGAGCGCGGCGGAATAATCAGCCCATAATTGGGGGAGAGCGCTGGTAATCACCCGCCCTGGCACACCGACAGGGCCATTGGAGGAGTGAAAGGAGGGGGGAAGAGGTTTTGTGTGGGGGCTAAATGCATGTGCGTGTGTGTGTGTGTGTGTGTGTCACGAGAAGAGAGTCCACCCGAGTGTAGACTTCACTTCAAACTAACACGTCTAAACAACCACTCTAACTTTTCCCCGGCTTCCTCTTGTGCTCCCTCTTCCTCCCCATCCTTGCTAATTTGCAAAAACAGGCTTCCTCGACTTATCTGACTCCAGCACACATTTTCTGTGTGGTATATTTTATTAAAGACGATCAGCATCGCGCTTTTATAGCATAAAAAGCCTARCCTGAGTGACGGGTTTTTATTACAGACGCCGTTCGGTCTGAAACATTATCTGATATTAGTTTATTCCCATTCATAAATAACACCTTCTGCKTCGCTCTGTTGAGAACAGTAACGGTACATTTTCGTGTGAGGAACCGATTCTGACAAACGTAACAAATTAGCTGTTAAGAAATAATACGAAGCTCGAAAATTTCTCGACTCGGGAAACCAAACAGAGCGGCGCGTTTTGTTCTGTTTGTAAGTCTCATGTGAGAGCTGATAAATTCATAATGTATTTCCTGTCAAACGGCAACAAAGTGTAACATTAAGAGCAGTTGAGAACGTTAATGTTTTTTTAATCAATCTATTTGTGTTTATTGAGCAATATGTGTTTTTAATTTATTGAGGTGTTCACATGACTTCTTATTGCTGTTTGTAGTGTATTAATTGTAGAAGCTGCTTTGTCGGGCGTACGATGTCCAAGACAAATTTCCCCTTGGGGGGCGGGGAAGAAGGAAGGAAAGTAAGTAAATAGGTAAGTAAGTAAGTAAATAAGTAAGTAAGTAAGTATGTAAGTAAGTAAGAAAGTATCTATCTATCTACAGTATCTATCTATCTACAGTATCTATCTATCTATCTATCTATCTATCTATCTATCTATCTATCTATCTATCTATCTATCTAT
>NW_013952404.1:4086248-4090972 GCF_001266775.1 Austrofundulus limnaeus | reverse complement strand
TATCTATCTATCTATCTATCTATCTATCTATCTATCTATCTATCTATCTATCTATCTATCTAATAAAGAGTGTGTTGAAGGGGGGATTGGAAATCCTCACTTGTCCCTTCAGATGGGGACAATCAGAGGCATTTCACGGGAAGTTTTCGGGGCATCTTTGAAGTGCAGTATCTGCGCAGCCTCTGTGTTTCCTGCTGGAAAGCAAACGGCCAATTTTTTTTTGTCAAACAATGTTTCCCTTTAATACACGGTAACCTCCATTCCTCAAATGCTTTTGGTGCCGTCCTCTGAACATGACAAATAAAAGGACGACTTGAGAGGGGAAGAAAGACTGAGGGACGAGGGTAGGGGGGCGGTTGGAGAGTAACGGGTGCGGTGGAGGTGAATGTGTGTGAAGGAACATCAGAGAAAACGCCGGCAAGGTTAGTTCCCATCTGCAGCTCCATCCTTTTGTGTCTCTCCAGCTGCTTTCCTTCCCCCTCGTGCTTTTTATATTCGTTTTTACCCAATCCGGCTCCGTGTTAGCCGGCGCTGCCCCGGCGGGGCTTTAGCCTCACTGTTGCTTTGGAGAGATGAAACGCGCACGCCACTCACTTCTTCCCRACAGAAGTGGCGAGATATAAAAAGAAGGAAGTAAGAGATACTGGAAGGACAGCGAGGGAAAATGACAGTGATGATCCGTCTTGATTTAACTGGTAAACAGAACTTCAGTCTGTTAGAGACAAGAGGGGAACTGGGGCGACACTGAGGCGAAACAGTTGAAATGCAAACAACAACAAAAAACAAGCTTCTTTTGAAGGGTAAAGTCAACAGAAAGGCAAAGCATGGCAGGATTCTTTAAGCAGCTGTCCACAGAGGGAGGAAACATTGATTTCCTTTTGACTCTTCCCCCCCTCCTTTTAAATAAAAGGGAGTGTCTTTCTCTCTTAAAGCCTCCCATTCCGCTGTTCTCAGGGGATCTGTGGCATTTCCTGCCAGCCTGCCTGGCCTGCTCTGTTCTGCAGAGACTTATGCATCACTGTCACAACGACTCAGATCAAAAGAGGAGGAGTGGAGGACGTAAAGAGAGAGACGGGGGGGCTTGATTAGTGCATGGCAAAAAGCTTCCTCATTGGACGATCCGCCTGTCTGAGTGTCCGCCTCGGTAATCCATCAGCGTGAGCTGCTGATCAATAATGGGAGTGGGGAATTTTGAGATGTATCTTATCATTATCCATCTACATTAAAGACACAGTTCTGTAAAATTTCAATTTAAATCTGCATTTATGGGGKTGACTAAAACAACTTAACTACCCGCTCACTGTTTGACTCTAGGATTGCCCGATCCTTCTAATGAAGTGCACGACTTTCGTTTTATGTTAAACCAGAGAAACAGAAACGCGCTCGCCCTCATACAAAGAGTTACGTCCGAGTGCSGAGGACACGCCTCATCGTCAACGTCAGCCCACGTTTCCGAACGCTCAAACAAACTTTTTAGCAGCGAAAAAAAATAAAAAAACAAATTGGGCTCACCATCAAAGAGACTTTTCAAAAAGCCATTTCTCTATGCCAGTTCAAAAGAAGCCCTGGTTGGTAAACAAGCATGGAGAATTCACAGCGCAAGATATTGTAGGAGGTACAAACGGCTGGAGCTTCACCACAACAAARGCAACAGAGAAGGAATGGAGGGGTGTAATTCATCACACACTCAACAAAAGCAAGAGAGACTGACTGTCCGTGACCAAAGAAAACTTTTTTCCTAATTGGAGAATCCCTTTTTTCCTCTTAAAATCCGCTTCATTTGTTGTTTTTTTCCCCTTCATTTTCTTGTTGCTTAGTTTACTCCTGCCCTCTTCACCTCCTCTATAATATCCCCCTGTTCTTTTCGCTCTCCTTTTTCTCCAGCAATCATTTGTTCATTTATATATAWAAAAAGAAAGTATTTCAACCTCTGACTTAAATTAAAAGCAATCTGGAGCTGCAGGCAAGGAGACAGTGAAGAGAGAGAAAAGGCTAAAGAAATGGAGCTAAAAGGGAAGAATCAGGAGGTTAGGAGGAGAGAGAGAGAGAGAGAGAAAAAACCTCTGGGTCTTTTATGGCTTGAGAGATTTCTTAACAAACAGAAAACTAGACGGACAGAGGCCTTGCTCTGTGTACCGTCTTTCCTTCTACCTCGGGCGAAATCTCATTTGTCAGGGATTCAGCTGAAGACCAGAGGACGGAGGGAAAGAGATCGAAGAAGCGCAGCAAAAGCTGCGGATTCGAGCCCGCCCCTCCGTCGAGCCGTCATTAGCTATGCGCAAGACAAAGTGCTGACACGAAGTCGCACAGCGTGCTGAGCGGGGGTTTGTGGATAGGCAGGAGGAATCCATCCTTCCATCCCTCCACCTGTCTATCGACTTCCCTGGCTCTCCCTAGTCTGCCTCCGGTTTTTGCAATTACAATCAAACGGCAGCATCCAGGCCCCGAAGCTCTGACTGACGGCTTGGATTAACCAAGATGTGGAGAGGCCTTGGGCCGATGTGTGTGTGTGTGTTTCTCTGCCTGTCAGCAGCTCTGCTCCTGTGTGTGTGTGTGTGTGTCTGCAGCATCATTTTGTATGTGCAGCATGTTTCACCATCAGCAGTGATGTGTGTGTTTTCCGCTTCTCTTCTCGTGTATCACTGGATTCTGTCCGCGTATTTGTATGTACAGTGTGGGTTTATGTAAATGACAGGGAAGGTGTTATGTATGGATAAAAACGACAGTGAATCACAATGCAGTCATGCATTTTAATTAAATCCCACAGTGTGGATCATTTGATATTCTTGGCCAGATTTAAAATAAAAAGAAAAAAAAATCCTCATTTGTTTTTCCAGCAGYATCTTAACAATTTTAGACAATTGAATAGTACGCTCAGATATAATTTGCAGAATAACACATTTGCAAAAATGCCTTTCACTGACATTTTGTAGTAAGCCCTGAGCAGTAATTTGCAGAACAATCTGGTTTCTGCATTTTGAAGATATAACACACTCAGACAGGGGGGAGACATGTCATGAAAAGTGACAACACAACCAAATCTAAAATTTGACAATAAGGAAAGAAATCACAAAGCTGTCAGACATAAAAGAACAAGCACACGCGCGTATACACCCTCTGAATTAGCTTTGCTGTTGCGCTGCCACAGTCGAGCAGGCAAACATGCAGGCGTACAGAAAAACTGCTCCTCAGAAGGCAGCGAATAAAGTGCAGGGAACAAAAACACGTCAATCTGCTTCGTCCAAAAAAGAAGTCTGAGCGGCGCTGCTGTGTCCTCTGAGGGATCGTTGCTTTAACTCTTCCCTGCTCAACGTCGACGTCATCCATCAGAGATGACAAATGTGACATGACAGGTCTGCTCGGGAAGCTGAAGACAAGAAAACTACAGCCTGCACAGTCTGCAGCACGGGGGAGGTTTCTTTAAAAAAAAAGCACATTTAAATACAGAAAAGGGTCAATTTAAAAAGGTCTAATTTGCACGAGAGGCCTTTATGACACCTGAAGTAGAATAATTTTTAAAAACAAACAATACGAATGTGCATTTGCTGCATAGTCGCATTAAGTGTTGAAAGTTGTCCAAATATGACATCAAACCTTTGATTTACTTTCAAGAACTTGTCTGAAACAGTTCCAGCGACCATGACACAAATTTTGACATCTGAAACAGAATTTCAAAGAATCTCAAAAAAAAAATTAATTAAAAAAAAAAACAGAGAAACACATCTATAAATATGCAATCCACCATTACGTTGAGTCACAACTCATATCAAACATCTATTGTGCATCACACCCTGATCCGAGAGTGAAAGTCATTCCGTGTGCCCTTTCTCTCTCCGGAACAGAGACCAGTTAACCAACCAGAACGTCTTTGTGAAGCTTCTGAGCCAATGGTCGCCAGGCTGTGTGTGTGTGCGTGCGTGTGTGTGTGTGATGTAAGCTCGGGGAAAGGAGAGGTGACAGCGGCGCGAGGCTGATCTAATAAAAGCGGAAGATGAAACGCTGTCAGACGCTGCGGAGAGCAGCTCACACGCTAGCAACGTTTGGTAAAACACACACGTGTCTCCTCCCAGAATGTATCCTTTTGCTCACACACACACACACACACACACACGCACGCACACATTCTGACACACATTTCTGCGTGATCGACAGTTTCATAGTGTCGTAGCCGAGGTGTTGGCCTATAAAAAGCAGTGCTGATATGATTTAATGGGCAAGTCTTATTATAAGACTGTCGCTGGGCCGGCGTAATCTGGCTAGCGCTCCCGGGCACAGCGCTGAGACACATGCACTACAATACTCCACAGCAGATAATATTGCTATGTGCTACATTGCTATTATAAGACAGAGCCATTTGCCACCCTGATACAGTACGCTGCGTATGAGGCTGTCATTTGGGAAGGAGTGATTTAYGACCGTGAGGCGGGAGAATAAAGACAGATTATTTTTATTCATGTGTCTTTAGAGGCCAACTTCATTTCTCTTTTGTTTGCGCTGCACTTATTTTTACGCCGAATCAAAGACAAATCCTTGCAGAGCACTCGCAGAACCGCACACGACTTTGAGGTATTCATATATATTAAATCTCTGCAGCGTGTGACCCATCCACTCCCCAAAAAAGTGCACAATGTCACTCTGACATTGATTCTGAATCTGTGCTTAATGGAACAAGATTTCTCTGCTAGTCGTCTTCCAGGTTTTTTTTATATATATATATTTTTTTT
>NW_013952404.1:4082378-4083581 GCF_001266775.1 Austrofundulus limnaeus | reverse complement strand
CGTGGGAGGAGGACAGGGGGTGGGGGTGGGGTTTGCTTCAATTTCACAACTTAAAAGCCACAGATGACACCTTGTAAAAAGTTAATTTCATTTTAGACATTTGCGGAACGGGGCTGTAAATTTAAGCTCTCGAGGTGCACCATAGGGTTATCAGCTCTGATAATTGAGATATTGAGTAATTAGATGTAAGCAATTTATTACAAGTAGAAATGCAAAGTAGAAGAGTGGGTGGGGGTGAGGAGGGAAAAAAAAGTTGAAATCTCGACTGACGACTATGAGAGTACAGGGAATGTTTTCAGAAATGCTTTGAGGTGTGGAGAGGGGTTTTTTTAATGGCTGAAGGAGGCCATTGTTTCCTGGGTGTAGTTGCGGAGTTTAACAGGAGATGGCGCTGTGTTTGCTGGGAGCACATGGGAGAAACTGATGGGGGTGGTGGGGGATTCAAGATCAGACAACATTCTTGATCGTTTCATAATGTGATTTTAACTGCTGACATGGACACTTCTGACTGCCAGTCAACTTTAGAAAGTTGGAAAAATCACAACAATCTGTTTCTGACAGCTTTAATGTTTGACTCCTTATAGACAAATATGAACATCCTTCCTGGATTTTATTAAAATATTTCCCCCAATGAATTAAACCACTTAAGRTGATGACTATTTCCATTTAGATGTTTTGCATAAACATCACAAATCTTTTTTTTAAAGAAAGAGACATCTTCCAGTCCACAATCATTAAGACAAAAGAGAAAATCTCCTCTTTCTGAAGTCTTCCATGTCTGTCTCCCTTCAACGTTCCCAAAGCCTTTTATTTCCCAGATGGCTCTTTTTTAATGTAAAATGGGAACAAAGGGAAGCGCTGCCAGATCTATCTTTAAACTGCTTTAATTTTTTCCTGTCAGATGAGATTGATTTCGGCGAAAGAAGAGAGAAGAGGAAGGTTTCCACCTGGCTCCCCTCTCACGTCGTACTCACAAATCCTCACTCTTCCTGTTGCCCCCCCCCCCCCCCCCCACACACACGATTTTTCCCTCTCTCTCATGGCCTCTGTCTTAATTTCACAGGGGAATCATTTGACAGATATTGCCCTTGAAGAGGCAGCCTGTGCCTCGCCACTGAGAGCAATGGGGGGTTGAGGGTTGCAGTGATGGAGGAGAGGAAGCCACAGAGTGAGAGTGATGGGGGAGAATGAGGAAGAGGGGGG
>NW_013952404.1:4066711-4081538 GCF_001266775.1 Austrofundulus limnaeus | reverse complement strand
ACACACACACACACACACACACACACACCTGCACAGGTTACACAGACTGACCCTCTCACAGCTCTTATTTATTGCCTTGGTGGTCTCCCCGGGAAGGGCACAATAGAGAAGAGCTGTATAGATTGAAAGAAAATGGATGAAACTGAGGGGGAGGAAAGAATAGAAAACAGAAAGGTTGGAGGGGGAAAAAAGAAAAGGTGATAAAAGACGGTGAAACAGACATAAAACAAAAGGAGACTAAAAACACTGAAAAACCATTCAGCTTCATGGATTTAAGCATTTCTGAAGAGCTTTATCATGTGCCGCTCCTCATGCAAGAAAACAAAACTAAAAAGAAATCACTGCATAAATGAACATAAGAGGATCCAATGAAACTGATGGTGGTGATAATATGGCCAATAAAGGTTGGACAATTAACTCTAAAGGTCATAAAATAAAACATTTCAAATTTTATCTTTTAAAAATGCATTTTTCTTCCATACAACCCTTTTGCTTGAGAATATATTTCAAGTGAAAGTGGTCCAACCTGTAGAGCAATGACTAAAAAATTATTTTTTTCCTGATCAGAAATAATTATTGTCAACTTCAAACCATATTAAATTAAACCAATGAAGATGTAGCATAATTACCCAAATGTATAATGCATATGTTTTAAAGAGTGACATATTACCCAGCAAAGAAATATAGCCAAAGCTCAAACYGACATTAACTTAGTGTCCCTCGGGAATTTACAAGGTTCTCAGTCTTTGCTGCATCTGGTCTTATCTCCCCAATTTACTTTTTTAACTGCAGAAACGAGTTTATTCTGTAAAAGAAAGTGTGTTTGCATTAGAATAAAAGAAACCAGAACCAGCCCAACATCATAACAAAGACAAGCACAGAGCAAATACGACACCAGCGGGGCAAAAAAAGCACGTCTAAAACGAAATGTTCTGAATATTCAGTGTATGAACACTTTCGATAAGGTTTGTTAATGTTTTAGTTTGCAGGACGGGACTAAACAAAACCACACAACTTAACAATTATCTGTGAGACCAAACGGACGCAGAAAGAACTTCAACAATGAGGACGATGTTCTGAAGAGCAAATGTTTCTCAAGTTACTGACATTTTATTTTCTGTTATGGTTTTGATTTATTTTCATTTTGTAATGAATGATTCTCCGGTGAAGGCAGCTTTTTTAACATCAGGCCAACAACAAATGTAAAAGCTTGTCCTTTGTGTTTGTATTATCAAAATGGATAAAAGAAGTTATTTTTGTTTTATTACACCACTACAATTATCTGAAGTGTACAGTAGCACCAGAGGAACGATTGTAGTTTTTGCTTTCAGTAATTTTAAGAACAGACAACTTCCTCAATAGCCTCCCCAGCTAATCCACTTCAGCAAAAGATGGTTATAATTACATTAAATCCATACAAACAGAACAACAAATTGGGGTTGGTAGTAGCTGAGAGTCATCTCTATTGCATACAGCTGGGTGGCAGATGATTTGCATTCATTCAAAAAAATACTAGCTTGAAACTCAGCCTCTCAAAAAACAAAAAGAAAAACAAAACAGCAGAAAATGCAGCACTGACAAACATTACCATTACAGCTTTAAAATACTTTTACTTTCTGTTTTTACGTGATAAATAATCGACTCACTGGTGTTATATGTTATTATAACTCAACAGATCGGCTAAGGTTGCAGATAAAATTAAAGATGTGTTCATATTTGAGGCGTATGYGTTGGAATCGGAGCTGCGTGGACCCATTCTCCATCTTTTCTTATCTGCTGTCAGTCTGTGTGGCGTACGGAGGACCGGCCTATCACGACTCATTGACAAACATGAGCTGTGCTGTCATAAAAAAAAACAGTCGTTCCTCGCAGGAGGTAAAAGGGAAAGCATTACGACGGCTTGAAGGAGCGGCTTCTGTTTGAAGATGAAGGGACTGTGAAAAGAAACAGCGTTGAGCGAACACGTGATTCGAACAATACAAGACGAGGCTAAACTTTTTATTTGCGCTCGGCCCTAAATCCAGTTATTACATGGTTATTACATGGATACAATGAAGGCCTGAAACATAATTAACTAAATGGAATTCAGCTTGAGTGAAAGTCGACGGTCACATCTGTGAGCCTTTAATGCAACAGGTCAGAATTTTAAAAACTTCCTTATTAAAATAGATGTGCAAATTCCCAGGGCTGGTTAATCCAAATGAAAGGACCTGCACGCCCATCCAGCACATCCCCAGGTGTTTTCACATATTGTGTCTAATCAAACCTGTAGTTTGCCTGAATGTGCACAGACTGCTCATGACTAACATTTCCCCCTCACTCCAGTAAATTTGTTGCACCTGTTAGGGCATAATTTCCATCATAGCTCTGCCTCTGAGATTCATACCCAAATGCAAGTGAGAGTGAATTTCATATTTGCTGCTCACATTATTTAAACAGTTTTTTTTTTTAAAAAAACTGCCTCTCTCTCCTTTTCTCAGCGAGTTGTTTCTTGCTGCTCCGTTCAAAGAGACATGTTGGTGTTTTTCCAAGACATCGGTGGCTTTCCCTGTACAAAATGTGACATTTATTTATGGGAGAGACCTTGTTTGCAATGATTGCTGCTATATTCTGAATCAACCATTTTTTTCATTATTATAATAAGAATTTAGCATAAATTTGTGTATCTGTCATCTGAAGCGTGATGCATTTTGTGACTTTGGATTTTACAGTCTTCTGCGACTTCTTTGCATTTATCTCAGGAATGTTATCTCTGGAAATGGTTACCTAAAATGATCAAAGTGGCGACGACTCGCTGAATTTTTTAAAACACCTTAAACACCTGAAAGTTCAACAAATCTGGAACTAGAACTGTGACACCTCAGTTCTGTCATTAAAGAAGCTAAAATCTAAYTTGCTATAAATAAGACACTCACTGAGACACCATGGCTCACCTGAAAGTTGTTTTGGACAAAAATGTTTACCTAATTTATTAAGAGTAAATGTAATAATTTGAATTAAAGAAGCAGCTCGTAAACAATTTTGCTTATAAAAGGAAAGCAGAACTTCATTCATTTATTTATACTCCCTATTTTATAGAATTCAACTTTCTGACCTCCCCATTAAATGCTGAAGACATTACCATTTCTTAATTAACTCCAGGTAGGAACGTGATTTGAGTTAAGTGAAAAGAAAATTAATTTTTCATACAAGATAAAATGGAATGCTTCTGGTCCAAAGGAGTCCAGTAAAGTTCCTGATATCTGAAAACGGAGTTATTTAGAGGGAAACACAAATACTTCCTTTCAGCAATATTTACAGCACTTAGCATATTCTGTGTACACACACATATAAACACACACACTCCTTCCTCAATGAGTGCTTCTCTCATCTCTTGGCATGAAGATGAAGGCCAAAGACAAACTCTAAGTGCGCAGCTTGTCGATTCGAGCCTGAAATATTGCCCTTGTTTCCCCAGAAAGGCAACACGGTGCTGCGGCACTGATAGTGTTCACAGAAAAAAAAAAGAAAAGAAAAACTTAGTTTAGCAGTGCGTTTGAGAGTGGGCAAAGAAGTAGGAGAAAAGTGTGATGGGCTACTGTGGCAGGGAGTTGTGCTAATGTGTACGTGTTTCTGTACATCACATATTTGCTGTACGTTCTGAGGACTTMAGCAGAAACAAACAAGTAAACAAATCTGCCAGGAAGTAAATAGAGACAAAGATGAACGTCTAAACGATGGAAGCTTATTACATGAAAGTTAAAGGATGACAAAAGGGTTTATTCAGYGGCAGATCTAGGATTTTTCTGATTAAGGGGCCATCAAGGGGCCACAATATTCATAGAGGGGCCAAATATTTGTTCAACATCCTTGTACATAAAACCTCGGTTTAGGTAAGGTGTATAAATTCAAGCAGTCACATATGTTCCAACTATTGCAACGTAATGTAATGTTATTAAAAAAGCTTAAATTCTCCTTATCAATTTTACATGCATTTTTACTGTACATGGATAAAATATTGAGAAAATGTGAGAAAAATAAGCCGTTGTTTGCCAGTTGAAAGATAATTTTTGCAAAAATTTTCAAGTCTTTTGAAGAAGAGAAGAAGACTGATTGATTCATGCTAGACTTTACTGTTTGACTCATTATCGCCTCTAGTGATAGGGCATGGAACTGCAGCCATCATCATTGCTCTCAGGCAAAGGACAGATGAGTGACAGGACAGGGGCACTTCAGGGGGCCAATCAGATTTCAGCAGGGGCCAATGCCCCTGTAGCCCCGCCCCTAGAACCGCCCCTGGGTTGATTAGAAGACAAAAAGGAGAAAGTTATGTCAGGAATCAAAAAATAAAAATGGTAACATGGACTGATAGCAYTCTATCAAGTCCCTCCRTACCCCAAAGTGCTTTTTACTTTACTTACATTCACCCATTCACACAATGATGGTGGTAAGCTACATTGTAGCCACAGCTGCCCTGGAGCACACAGACAGAGGCGGGGCTGTCATGCACTGGCACCACCAAACCCTCTGACCACCATTAGTAGGCAAGGCGGGTAAAGTGTCTTGCCCAAGGACACAATGACTGAGACGGCTGGAATGGGAAACTGAACCAGTGACCTTCTGGTTATGGGATGACTCTCCTAACCACTCCGCCACAACCACCCAAAACATAAAAACTAAGGTGCATTAAAAAAACAATAAAAGAGTAAACTCTAAAAATTTCACAGCATTTAGGAGGGTAACTGAAGAACAGGAAGAGAAACGTGAGAAAAAAAAAACACAACAACTAAAGCCTTATAACAGTTCAATATCTCATTGCATGAATTATACAGGAGGCTGCTCCGTAATGCATCTGCAAACAAATGCAGCAAAACCACAATTATTGCTGCTCAGTGCTCAAAACGTTTCCGTTTGCATGACAGATAGAGCATACAGGGAGCAAAATGCATTATGGGAAAATGACCTCAAGTCCCCGGGTGACCATGCCGGCTGCAGCTCCTAACAGCATCATCAACAACAGCACGAGCGCAGTCACTAATCCAACCACTCTAACTAAACAACTGAAGTTAGCAGTTCGTGCTCATGAATATTGACAGTGCGTGTGTGCGTTATTAAGTTTTCTGCATGTTTATTTTATATTTGCGAGTGTGTGTGTGTGTAGCGTGTGTTGCGCTCGAGTGGATTGTCATACATCTGTATGCACCTCTGGTCCCCCTTTTCTATTCCTCCTCGCAGTGTTTCCTCTCTATACAGCGCCGTCATGATGAAGTCCGTCACAGGGTCCCCGACCCAATTTCCAACGCTTAATAAACTAATACATCATTAATGAGAGGGAAGGAGAAAGAGATGCAGGGGAAGAGAGATGAACTGAGTCCACTGCCGGGCCGCAGCGAGCTATTGCTCCACAGCTCAATAGGCTTTCTAACAAGGCTCTGTCCTTGAGAGAGGCTGCATACTAAAAACTTCTCCATCAGCCGCCGTGTCGAGCAAGGGGAATTCATAAATAGAGGACAGAGGAAGGGAGGGAAGGAAAGAGGAAGGGTGGGGGGAGGTAAAGAAGGAACGATGAGAGAGGTTCTGAGAAACCGGCGGGAGGGAGAGGAGGAGTGAAAGGAAGGAAGATGAATCATGTTCTGCTTTAATTGTCCTTCTCTTATCTGTTTAGTTTGGGTCAAACTGTCTGTCTAAGCRACTCGCATGATCAATACCCGGTTTATTGGTTTGTTTGCTTGACTGTGTCAGCTTGTAGCTCCCTTAATGTGCCAAAGAGAGGAACTCCAGGGGTACAAGTGGGTGGTAAAAAAAAAGAAAAAAGAAGAAGACGCCACATCTAGCTTTACAGCATTTCCATAAAAGTAAGAGAGGGATGCATCCATACAGGTAACACGCACACACACAGAACTCAGAACCTTTACACACACACACACACACGCACGCACGCACGCACGCACGCACACACACGGACCTCTTGGAGTTAAAACTGCTGCAGGCCTCATCTGAATAGAGATAATTGAAAATCAGACTTGTTTATCAGGCTAAATAGAATGACAGACACTCACAAAAGGAGGCAGAGAGAAAGAGCTTAGTGAGTATTAGCATAATGTTCACGGCTGAATGATTTCTGGGTCTGTTAGGCCAGGCAAGCGCATGTGAGAAGTTAAATTTTTTTTACGACGGTGTTAAATGCTGAAATATGGTTTTATTTTTGTTTCTTTAATAAAAAAACGAGATGCATCGACACTTTAGTGAGGTAAGGGGAACATCCTAGACGTAATTAAAAAAAAACAGAAGAGACGTGAAATGAGAGAGAGAGAGAGAGAGAGAGAGAGAGAGAATTGGGAGACTGCCCAAGAATTTCATTATCTTTGATGTAAATGATCAGACCCCATAATTAGGCCTTTCATATCGTTCTCTCTCATTTCTTCTTGTGATCAATGAAGCACAGTGTGTCGCGGGAAGGAGTGCCGTATCGCTCTTATGGTGTTTGTTTTTCTTCAGGACTCTAGTATGTCTCGATGCCAAGTGACCCCTTTCAAAATAAACCTTTTTCTGAATAAAGATAAATAAAAACATCTCAAAAGGATGGTCTGAATATGAAACCTGAGCAGCAAAAACTGGAAATTAATGTTTTATCTTTATATTAATTTGTCCATTGAACTAGTCTAGTGCAGGTTGAAAGACGTGCCTTTTTTTACTGTTACAGATTAGAGGTGGGCAATAATGGGAATTTAGGAGGAGTAAACACAGGGCTAGTATCGCTGATTCTGATCTTAATTTTATTATTTTGTCCTTTGTTAATAGAAAAAAGCACAAAGATATGAGGCAAATAAAAATGTTTTGTATTAACTGATTACAATATAAAACAATGCAACTATAAAAATAAAMCAATTCTCCCATTACCATTACTATATTACTATATTATATTACTATTACTACACCCCATTACTGCACACAGTTGATTAAGAAAAAAAAGTCACAAGTGCAAAATAACAAAAAATAAGCAAAAATGCAATAACTATATAGTATATCAATGTCAATAACACAACAAAAATTTACTTATTGCTTGCAGGAAGGATGAAGATGAGGTGTTCTGGCTAATAACAAACCAAATGATTTGAAAACTGCACTGCTGACTTTATTTTTCACTTTATTTGCGAAAAATAAAGCCGGTAGTGCAAACAAAGTGGAAACAAAAAGATCTATCTCATCACGCTGGTATCGATCTGATACCCACACTCATCTTGGCATCGACACTATCAATATTTAGATCGATACGCTCACCTCAAAACATTGTGACAAAAACGTATTTTTAGTCATTAAACGTGGATCATCTTCAAACAAAGAAGCATCAAAGTCCATTCACACCAGAAACCGTCCACTGATTTTATTATAACAAAACTTTAACACAAACTGAAAAATACAGAATCTAAAAAATAATTGTTGAACCTTAAAACTGCCTCAGGACAGCTTTCAGACTAACAGTGCTGCCCTGGGCCCAACAAATTAGAATTACACAAAAAAGTAAGAATAAATAAATAAAAAATCCAAACACCTCGAAGGAAAAAAACTGTAAGTTTGTCTTGTTGTATCCTGCAGCTGAACTGGAGAAGATCCAGTGTGCAGTAACATGACAGCAGCATAAAATGTGAAACTTACAAAATCAGAGAAAAAGGAACAGACAGAAAAACAACATTTTCTCCTGAACTGTCCTCTGTTCACAAAGATACAAAAACTTTGACTGAAAACGAGCTGACTGTGCATCTGACCAGCAGGAACACACCAACTGTTGTCCCCTTATCTTCCAGCGTGTAAAAGTTCGCCAACTTCTCCTCCCGCTCTGAGCACAAATTTCTTCTTTCAATCTGATGAGTGCTATCTGTTAATGAAGGTTTTGGATGTGCGAGTCATTAACATAATCAATGCCCCAGCCTGAAGTGCCAAATAAAGAAACACTACATGTTCCACTTCATTTGTGGGCAATTTTAATTTAATTTAGAGAAGGAAAGAAAAGAGATGAGTTTCAAGGTCTGCAGCGCACAGAAAAAAAAAGAAAAGATAAATTTCAAAAGAAAAGTGGCTCCTGATTTACACTGTGGCCAGTCGTAGTGGTGAATGTGATAATTAACTCCTGAACAGAAACATTTTTAAAGAGTCAGCTGCTGATGGAGGACCTATTGATCATCATGACATTATAGGATGAAAGCAGTGAAACCATAAAAATATGGTCTAATGATGAGTTACTATGATGATGCAACTTTTGTTTAGGCTACGCATTATTTTTTATCTCATATTGACGGTAAATTAAAGTGCCCGTGACATGCATAACCTTCAAATACAAAAACTGAAAGGAAACATCTTTATATTTAAGAAACTTGACGTAAAACACATAGTTTTACCTATTTTGTCACAAAAGAGGCATATTTTTCTCTTGAACTTGGCTCAGCCAAAGTGAAACAGGAAGTGACATCAAAGGGGAACTCTTTAAGAAAAGGAACTCTCTGGTCTTTGTTTTTTGTATTAATATTATCTGAACTCTGGCTCTTCTTAATCTCTCTAGAGACTCAAAATAATCTAAAGAAACATCAGATAAATCTGTCGGCTATTTTAGCAATGTTCAGTTTATGTACAAACATTTCCCTTTGACATCACATCCTGTTACTTAACATGCAAATATCTCAACAATTGTCCATTTCAGTGGCATGAAATTTGTTTTTACGATGTGTTATTAATGTAATATTTTCAAAAATGCATTCAAATTCATTACAAAAATTCGATGTCACACGCACTTTAAGATTAATAAATACTCTGACACAGAAAAACCTCTGTAATTTTGCAGTTTTTGATGAAATATTAAAATGCTTTTGCTGTAGATGTTTTCTTACAAATATGTTTCAATTTAGTCAGGAATTAGAAGAGAAATTATTATTTTACAGTTAATTATAGTTAACAGAAATCAGAAGAGGCCAAGAAAACTGCAATCGATTGATCTCTGATTGAACCGTAAATCTTTTATTATTTTTATATCCCAGTTCAATAACCACCTTCCTTAAGATGTTTCATTCAAGGAGCCGTGTTTTATTATGATTAACATCTGATTAATGCCCTTTAGCCTTTTATTAAAACATGTAGCTGGACTCTAAGTGAGTCCGATTCTGAGGTTTTAGCTCAAAATCAAAGCATTGATTCACACGTTTGTTTTAATTTTTCCTGCAGAAGATTAGAGAAGGAAAAAAAGGTTTTAATCAGCTTTGTTGGTTATTTTTTGTTAGTTTTTTCAGGATGGGGATTCCCCTCCTGCGATAGGTTAATGGCAGGATTAGCTGTTTGTCGAGAAAGAGGAGAGCTGGGACTCATCTGGGGGACTTGCTGCTCCTCTGTTCTCTCACTATTAACATCTGTAGTTTCATATGTTAAAATGTGGCTTTAATGAGAGCAATATGTAGAAAAATAAGGGTTGTGAATATGACAGATTCACAACACAAGAGTAAGCCAGACATAATATGCAAATGTAGCAAATAAAAAAAGCACATGTATCCAAGTGAACGTCCTGGCTTACTGCCYGTGTCTCAGTTATACAGAATGAGAGAAACATTAAACAGATCATTTCTCAGCTGAGATCATTAGAACAGTGGCTCCCAAACTTTTTCTGCTGAATCCCGTTTTGGGATCATTTCAAACCCCACACAAAATCTCCAACCAGACAGATAWTTTCCTCTTTATTTCACACCATAACCTTTTTTTAAACAAATGAACTTATAAAAGTAAACTGAGATAAAAAACTGCAACAAAATAAACTACAACCTCTTTTAAATAAAACACCAAAAAACAAATTAACCACACCTTTATAGTGTTATTTTAAATCAGTTTTTTACTGTATGACAACATTCAACACTGCTATCAATAAATCTTTTCCAAATAATGCCACTACATTAGAGAAAAAATAAAAATAAAGGACTGTTGATCAAAAATGACACCTTACATCCTCACTTTTTTGTGTTTATATGGGAGCCACACTAAAAACCTCTCCGTTATGCTACAACGTCCAAGCCTTCATTGTTTTCACTCAGTGCTGGGATCCCCCTGTAGTACCACTGTGCCCCCCCACCCCCCCTTAGGGGCGCACCCCACACTTTGGGAACCACCGCATTAGAAGAAGAAGAATTTAGCAGGCTGAAGGATTATCAAAGGACAAATAAGACAACAAAAGAGAAACTGTTGACTTGTTAAACTTCTATTCCTTAATGGACAAAAACATTTTGTTCACTTTGTGCATTAATCCCTTCAAACCAACACACAATAAGGCAAAGGGTTAGCTTAATGCAATAACACAAATAATAAAATAAAAGAAGAGGATGACAGGACTTAAACTTGTTTGGGAATAGAAGGGAGGAGCAGAGGAGGGGAAGACAAGGATGGCATGTTGGGAGGAAGATTAGGAAGAGAAGAAGAGGACAAATTGGTTCCCCCTCTCCTCTAATCTAATATGGGAAACTGTGACTGATTCTCTGTCCTAAACCAGGACCCCAGACAGAGGGATAGGGCACCAAACTTCTCCACTAGCCTGAGGGAGACGAAGCAAGGAGGAAGACGAGCAGGAGAGCGAGAGAAAGGGAGAAAGGATGAGTGAAAAGGGCAAAATAACGTGTCAGCTCTTGTGGAAGAAAAAAAGAGCGATAGAACCAATTCCAGAAATGGGGGAGAGATATTCCCAGAGCTTTTGTATTATTGCCAGGATGTTGGACAAAGCAAATATCTAACACAGCGCAGTAAATCCTCTGAAGGTGTCAGCGTATGTGTGTGTTGGATGAAAGGAAGTGGACTCCACGGTGAAGCACCAAATCACAAATTCTTCACACCACCGCAGGAACACGCTGACTGAAATGCAAAAAATACATATAAGTGTGTTATTCTGCAAGTAAGCTGAGAAAGAGACTGGTTTAGTGACTTCCACTGTAGCAAAGCTTAGACTAGCTATTTGCTCTTTCACAGCTCACAGAGTTGAAAAAGACTTCGAAGAATTGGGGAAATTCTGCTATTAAGGCATCCCAAATCTTTCTTTACAACACAGGCAGGAGCTTCTGCAGCTGTCATGCTTTAAGATACAAATACTACTAAACCAACTTACATTCAACAGAGAGAGAGAGAGAGAGAGAGAGAGAGTTTAGAAAAATATCTCTGAAACTGATGGCTGAAAAGGACAATATCAGTATTTGTCTCCAAACTCTGAACACCAAAATGTTCATAAATAAATAAAACATTATAAAATAAGTATCTATGTGAATAAATAATAGATAAATATATGTGGCAATGTAACTGTAGAATAACTGAATGCATATTGATGTGAAAATGTTTCATTGTCCTTTAAAGTGCCAGTGACATCAAATTTTTGTAATAAATTTGAATGCAATTTTTGGAAAGACAACATTGACAACATATTGTAAAAAAAATTTCATGCAGCTGAGATGAACATTTGTTGATATTTGTGTGTGAATTAACAGGAAGTGATGTTGTTAAGGCAATATTTATTTAGTCCAAGAATGAAGGTACTCCGTGGGATGATCAGCTGAGTTTTATTGCAACAACAGGAAACACAGAGAACCTGGCCGTGCCTCTGCTTCTCTCTGTCACTCCACTCTGTCCACTGTGTCCACTGTTGAACACTGTCCACTCCACACTACTCACTGTGTCTCAAGAGGCCTCATACATATATTAACAAACACCATTATGTCATCTTAGCAAGATTTGATACAAGGTCAATAGAAAACACAAAGATAAACACAAGTGATATCTAAGAATGACTGTTGTTAGCAAATCTTGTTGTGACTTTAATCATTATATCTGCAGATGAACAGCATGTCATGAAAACCTAGGTCATTAAAGGATGTCATGAATTACTAGCTTAAACATAAAAGTATTAGTTCCATTACAGTGTCAAAGGGGAATGCCTGAATGTGAACAGAGCATTGCCACAAAGGCGGACAACACAGACTGTGGAGAAGAATCTGATGTTTCTTTAGATTATTTTAATTACTATAATAAAGAGATGAGGAAGAGTCAAAGTTCAAATAATATTGTTTCAATAAACAAAAACGAGAGTTTTCTTTCTTAAAGAGTTCCCCTTTGATGTCACTTCCTGTTTCACTTTGTCTGAGCAAAGTTCAAAAGAAAATATGCCACCTATGTGACATAATGGGTGAAATTATGTGTATTATGCCAAGTTTCTTAAATATAAAGATGTTTTCTTTSACTTTTTGTATTTCATGTACATGCATGTCACAGGCACTTTAAAAATGTGCTTATTTATACAAGATGATTTCRCAGTGACATCTTTTTCCCAATAATAGAAATTATTTTTGAGGCATTTTGATAAAACTGCAGAAATTTTTATTCAACAGCAGCCGGTGTCAAACAAGCAAAAGAAGAAACATTGCTCAAGCCTACTTTTAAAGACTACAAGAAAACAGTGCTTTTGCACTAAACTGTGTTTGAAACAACAAAATAAATATCTTTTTGCTTATGCATGAATGGAATGAATGCACATATTAATAAAGCTGCAATTGCTGTATAAAGTGTTAAAACATTCTAATGGAAATGCAACGACTTCATTTAATCTGAATAACATGAGTTCTATGAGTGCCTCTTTCACACAATAAAAGGTAACTTTGATGAAAACAAACTGAAGAACAAAACAAAACAAAGCAGAGGTCCGGCCGAATTTTTTAGCAACAGTACATTAAAATCCTCCATTTTCCCAGAAATGCGTACCAGCAAACAACTCAAAACACAAAAGAGGCTTCTTCAGTCAGTCGCTCTTCAAATGAAGATGAGCGAGGGACCGTAAGAGCCCCCAGCAGAACGGCATCCCTTCCCTGTCCCTGTGAAGCCGGATGTGTCATCCAAATTTATCAAATCAGGCCACATCAACAGCATCCCTGACAGACAAGAGCACTCACATCTCACTCATTCTCAACTGGGCAAAATCCAAAGCATTCCTAATCCACGATGGCACATGATGGCCCTATCTCTAATGCAGCCCCCACAAATGTCCCTCACAGGCACTCTTACATCCTCCCAAAGCCTTTGCAGTGTCAAATCAGAGCATCATCCAAACCGTACTCCTTTGAAAAGCACAGAAATGGAAATATTTAGGTATCTGCTGTGAATAATGCGGCAATGCAAACACTTTTTTTTTAACTTTGTGTGTGTGGAAGCGCATGGTGATTTTAATTATTTATTTATTTTTTGTAGAAAMCGAGTAGCTATAAGGCCTGTGACGGGACCCTAGAGGAGACAGAGTCACTGAAAAAAAAGAACATCTAAAAGGGAACGTTCCTCAGTGGGAACCCTTATTCACAGCTCTGATGTCTTTCCGGTAGGGTTTGAAGAAATCGCTCCTGATGTTTGGCAATTTAGCAGTCAAACGCAAAACTCCTGCAGCYTTCCTTAAGAAGTAATGTTTCTAAACAGTATCTGAGGTTTAAAATGATAAAAGATTACTCTCTTGGGTGCTTTAATCAACTTAACAGACGTGTAAGGATGTAAAAACAGCAATAAACTAAGCAAGGGAAATCACTCATCGACATGATGAAGGTGCAACACAACCAGCAACGACAAAGACATAGAGGAAGAGAGAAAGGCCATAATTATAATGCAATCAGAGCTGTAATTATTCTTATATTCCATAGCATTTGCATAAAATTATTCCCATGTAAAAACATGCAATTCATTAATTTTACATGTCRGCATTACAAGAGGCATTTGGTATTTAATTACATATATTTCCCAGAATGTTTTCCAACTCTGGTGACACTTTACTGTGTGAGTGTGTGAGTGTGTATGTGTGTGTAAGAGAGAGAGAGAGATGCGCTATTAAAGTGGTTGTTGGATCATTAGCGCTTTTGAGATTCACAGTAGATTTCACAGTCTTATAATGGCTGTGTTTGCACATGATGTAGCAAAGGAGAGGGGGAGAGAATTAGTGATATTACCAGAGGAATGGAGGGATAGACTGAATGATACCAAAAGAAAGAAAGAAAGAAAAAAACAAACAGAACGTAAACTGTTTACTGAGAGCTTAAACACACAAAAAGTGGAATACTCCTGGCACGCTGATTGGCTGCTGTGATGACAGTCACTAATTCAGGCCAATAAAAACGACGCCAGTCATCCACCATTACCTCAGCTCAGAACGTACGAACACATACGTGCATCTTCTCTGCCATCCTCGACAACTAGACTCCCCCGTCTCCTCCCTCAGCTTCCGCCATGCCTCCTCTTCCCGCTCTCAGTCCTCCGTTCTCATTTTAATTACCCAGAATGATGGAGAGGAGCCTTTGCAAGAAATTAAAAAGGAAAATGGAGAGCAGCGAGGCAGGCAAGGGGGGGATGGAGTGAAAGGTAAAGAATGGATAGAGGGAGGAGGTTTTGTAGCTTCAGATGGGATGATAAACAATCTATCCCTTTAAGTGAATTAGAATCGAGGAAGAGGGGGGATTTAAAAAGGATGAGGCAGGAAGGGTGATTTTTATCACGAGGTGAGCAGAAGAAAAAAAATACCAATAGGTCAATGAGGTGAACYGCAAGTTAAATGTAATATCTGATATTTCTCGTGTTGTTGAGGAAGAACAAGGATACATTTTGACGCCTAATTCAGTTTCTGTGGGACTCTGCTTTGTCTTTCTTCACTATTCCTGACTAAATGTGTTGCTGCTGCCATGCTGAGCGTATATGTGTCCCTTCAAGCTGCTAGCCTCTGGATTTCTATCAGCACATCTGTGTTGCTGCCACTGCTAGCCAGGCGTGTAACACACACACACACACACACACACACACACACACACACACACAC